>NC_138339.1:219886422-220336422 GCF_046562875.1 Panthera onca
GGACTGAGGGGAGTTGTATTTCTCCCACTTGGTATGACTATTCATATTTTTTCCTGCAGAAATATTAATCTATTTGATTGCCGAGTATTGCTCCAGAACACTCTAGAGTGTTACATAATATATGGTACATCCACTGCATTAGCTTTCTAAATTTCACAAAGTTCTGACATGCAAACCGCCTCAAACCCCAGGGTTTCAGATAAAGAACTGTGTAGCTGTACCATAATTTGTTTAACTAGTCCCCTGTTGACCACCATTTGGATTTTTAAAATACTTTTTGCTATTAGAGTGTTGTAGTAAATAACTTTGTACATATGTCATTTTGCATGTGTAAAATAACATATATAAGATATATTCCAGGAATTGTGATTGCTGGGTCAAAAGGCAAACGCATTTGCAGTTTTGATGTATTGAGGTTAAATTGTTCTCCATAAAGGTTGTTTCTCTTTTCATCCCCCTCAACCTATTTCCACATCTTCCCCCAATACAGAATTCTTTTTAATTTATTTTTATTTGAATGACAGTAAGCATCTTTTCATACTTTGAAGGACCATATTTAGTTCCCTCTCTGTGAATTGTTCATCTGTTTTGTTCCTTTTTAACATTGGTTTGTTGGAAGTTTTCTTAGTGATTTGTTGGAGCTCTTTATATATTAAAAAAAAAACCCAAGCCCTTTTTTTTTTTTTTTTTTTTTTCATCTTTTGGACTTAATCTACTCCTCTTTTTATTTTTTATTTTTTTTTATTTTTTAATATATGAAATTTACTGTCAAATTGGTTTCCATACAACACCCAGTGCTCATCCCAAAAGGTGCCCTCCTCAATACCCATCACCCACCCTGCCCTCCCTCCCACCCCCCATCAACCCTCAGTTTGTTCTCAGTTTTTAACAGTCTCTTATGCTTTGGCTCTCTCCCACTCTAGCCTCTTTTTTTTTTTTTTTTTTTTTTTTTTTTCCTTCCCCTCCCCCATGGGTTTCTGTTATGTTTCTCAGGATCCACATAAGAGTGAAACCATATGGTATCTGTCTTTCTCTGTATGACTTATTTCACTTAGCATCACACTCTCCAGTTCCATCCATGTTGCTACAAAAGGCCATATTTCATTTTTTCTCATTGCCACGTAGTATTCCATTGTGTATATAAACCACAATTTCTTTATCCATTCATCAGTTGATGGACATTTAGGCTCTTTCCATAATTTGGCTATTGTTGAGAGTGCCGCTATAAACATTGGGGTACAGGTGCCCCTATGCATCAGTACTCCTGTATCCCTTGAAACCCAAGCCTTTTCTGATGTAATTTGCATTTTTTCCTCTAGATTGGTTTTGTCTTTTGACTTTACTTGTAGTGGCTTTGCTATGAGGTTTATTTACTTGTATATTCATTCATTTATTTATTCTCTCCCTCCACAAACAATTTTCCTTCAGCCTATGTGTTTTTATTCTGTGTCTTGCATAATGTATTCCAATTTTTTGTAAAAAGGAAAAAGAGAAAAAGACATAGCTGAACAGCTATCCCTATGACTCACATCTTAGGAGAATCAGGAAATTGATAGAAAACCCTGAACATTTTCAATTCAGCACTTAAAGGATTTTGTTTTGAATTTTTGTGTCTATTATAACGGTGGCTACTTCCAACAGTACATAACGAACGGAATGATTTTAGTTTTGAACACCAATATTTGTTTGTCTCAGTCAAAACGCACAAGTGTGTGAGGACACAAAGCACATGTTGCTTGTGTTGTGTACACACGTGCCTGTGCTTTGTTTTATGAAAATGCTCTTGTCCTCATTTGCCTTCTGTGAAAGTCATTAAAGGGCAAACTATATTGGTTGTCCGTGCGTGTTACGTATATATCAGTCACTGAGGACCATTTATCGTATTTCAAAAAAAGGAAAAAAAAAAAAAAGACAGGTATTTGAAATAAATGCTTCATGACCAGTGAGACTTGTACTGAAATAACTTCCAGCTATTGAAATGAACATAAAAAACAAAAGTGCGGTTAAGCACCCGACATTTTAGCAATATTGTTACATGCACTGCAGCAAGGACATAACATTGATATTTAAGAGGGAGTAGATGTTAAAAGTAGCATACAGAGCTGCCTATTTTATTAGGACTCTGTCTCTCGTCTGTTCATCAGGTATTTCCACTTGCCTGTTTTGGGCTCCCATAGCCATCTTCTCTTTCTCTTTAAGCCTGTGGTTAATTTTCAGGTATGAGGGCCCACGGGGCAAGGCCTGAGGGGAAGGGCTGGGGGAGGTCAGGAAGGGGCCCCTGCAGAAGGCAGGCCTCTGTTTATTCACAGCGCAGGTGCAGGGAGCGCGGTGGGCAGGCGGGCCCCTGGGGCTTCCCGCAGTCAATCACCCCACCTGGGCCGCTGGACATCCCCTTGGGGCAGCTGCACAATGTGCAGCCTTTCTCTGTGACATCCCAAACAGGCAGAGGGGCCAGAGTTCACAGAGAGCAGGGCTTTTACTACTCGGCTGTTTTTAAAATTTAGTCCAGAAGTTAAATTGGGGAGAGGGTCCCAAGTGGTAAAAATCTAAATAGTCTCTCTTTCCTCTGCAGTCACCCCCTCTTTCTCCCTCGAGCTGTTCTGACAGTACCTTCGATTTCCTGCCTCGAGCCTCCCCACTCCATTTGAGGAGGTCACTGTTGTTTTTTCCCTCCTGTGAAAGTCCTGCTTAGCCTCCAGCCTTTGCAGGAAGTGCTTAATATTCTCAGCAGCAGAAACCTGTCTTTGCAAGCTTTAGAAACACAACTTTCTTTAGGAAGGAGAGTGAGACCAGAACCTATTCAGAAGCTGACAGCTTCTACCCGGATAGATGTTAGGAGAGGAGGAGGTGAGGAACTATGTAATATACTTCGGGGAACCAATTAATCTCTGAAAAATAATTAATTATATTCTTCTTGAGGGCTAAACACTGTATTAAGAATAGAGCAAGGAGGGAAAGAATTAAAGACATAGTTCTTGCACTTTAGCTTACCAATCTAGTTAGAAAGATGAAATAATGTCTCATTAAAACAGGAAACAATTAAGTAGCTCATATTTAAATCCTAGCAGTGCCAGTTAACAGCGGTGTGACCTTGGCAAATTGCTTAACCTCTCTGAGCTTCCATTTCCTCATCAGTAAAATGAAGATAATAATAGCATCTCCCTCACAGGACTGCTCCGAGGATTAGATGGGAAAATGTATTTAAAATGCGTATGACTGGACTCGATCTTTAGGAAGACTCCAAGAATATTTGCTGGTACACACTCTGTGCCATAAGAGTAGGGTAGCCAATAGGGTTTCCAGAAAAGGGAGAGGACCCCATGGATGGGGTGATCAGAGAGTAGTTAGTCTTCATGAGAAAAGAAAGATTTGGCCTAGACCTTGATTGAGCAAAGTGAAGAACTTAAAATGTGGAGGGAAGTCGAATGAGTATTTTAGCTTGGGGGCATTTGGGGTGGGGGGGGGCGGGCAAGCAGGTGGCATTAAGTCATTCTGAGAGCTCTCCATTTTATGTGAACAAGAAGATCTCCACTGTTATCATTTTATATCTTGGGGGGCTGGGGTCTTCCAAATAAGAATTTGTTTGAAGTAAGGATTATGTTCATTAAAAACAAATTGAAAACCAAGGACTCAACCAAAAGCAATTGGTTGGTGGGACAAAAACCATATCTGACAAGACAATTTATAGCCTCTAATATTTATTTGTTTGAGGAGTCATTCAATGAACATTTACCAAGCACGTGCTATGTGCTAGATCGGGGGCGGGGGGGGGGACACAAAGATAACCGATAACACTTACGGTTCCTGCTCCCAGTTTCTGCTCACAAGGCAGGCAGTGGGGCAGTCAGCCAGTGCACATGACTTAAGTGATAGCACCATGAGCAAAGGGCTGCTGGGGCCATCAACGTTGCTGGAGTATAATGGGAAGGTGCAGATCGGTCTCTGAAAGTTTTCATAGTTAGGAGAAGTGAGAGGTGAGCTATGTGGCTGATCCACACAGGCTGCCTTTCTATGTTTGGGGTATCATGGGGTTCCTTGCACCCTAAAATAATATACTTGGGGGTGCTTCCCTCTATAGAAGCAATACAGCATGCAGCATGTAGGAAAGAGAAAGGCAAGGCTAAACTCAGACACTGGATGCGACATATGAGCAGGGCACCAATAGCTCTGCCCTTGTCAGAGCCTTGCTGAGAGAAGGCTCAAAGAGAAAATGTGTCTGGACCCCGGCTGAGCCTGGGGTAGGAAGGGGCAGAGTCCTTTGAGAAGACTTGAGCTAGTGACTGTTTTTCAGAGTTGTTCTGACTTAGCCCCTTCTGCTTCTGCCCTCCCCTCTCTGCTTTAACAATCGTTTCTTGAATACCTGTGATAGAAAGAGTCCTCTGCGGCCACAGAAACGTGAGTGCAGGACCAGAGGGTCTGTGATCAGGTGAGGGAACTCAACAATGGGAATGAAATCAAACCCACTTAGTTCCTTTTAGGACCCCCCCCCCCAGCTTTTCGTTTTTATATAGCTACAGAAGGACATATCTAGTATATCTTTGGAGCCCAGGGTGCCTGTAGAGAATGGATGCATAACGAACATTTCTGCCATGGAATGAAATGAAGCCAAATGGGGCATAGCTTTGTGATTAAGTTTACAGATGAAACCTGATAGAGATAGGATCTGGGAACGCCAGTGACAATTGAGAAACTGCCCCAAAGGGATGGAGGGGAAAGGGACTAGCTGTATGGGCAGGAAATAACAACTTGAGGTTTGACCTTGAACAATGGAAGGGTAATTCACCTAGGGTGACATAATTGAAAACACAGATATTCAGCCTAGAAAAGGCACATTGAAATCTAAAATGTTGATAAGGGCTTGGGGAGACTAAGTAGCAAATTGGATTACAGATTAGATCAGGACAAAGCTGCAAAAACTGAACTCCAGTGAGGGGTCTGCCAGACTTGTAAACCCTGTTTAGATCGGCCGTGAACTGGTGTGGCCATTAGAAGGGCTGCGTTGTCATAAGATAAGGGAAAGGGGACTCCAATGCTCAGAGTCACCGTTCACAAACACGCAGAGGAAGGTGGGCAAGAGCTAATACCTGGGAAGCCATTGGATGGTGAGGGTCTGAGTGTGGCAGGGCTGATGTCTCTCTTGGCTTGAATAGATTGGATAGCATGTCGTATTCTCACATCCTGGCTTGCTATTCAAGGTTTCCATCACACTTTCTCCAGGATGTCTTTTCTCACACTTCCTTCTCCCTGGTAGATCTTCCCCATCCTGCACTTTCCCTCCCTTTCTCATCTATTCTGGTCTAACACCTATTAATCTTTTAATGCATAGCTTCGAGGCACAAGCCTTTCCTAGATCTTCCAGCTTGAGTCTGTGCCCTCCTTCCTCTGAGCTCCGTGATGCTTACAATTCATCTGACCATCTCACAGGGGATAGACGGACCGGTCACGGTGTTGGTGTGTTAAGAGCACATGGTCTGGCATTTGAAACCTGGCTCTGTCACTTACTAAGTGTGTAACCTCTCTGAGCTTAGCTTCCCTGTGTATGAAATGTGTGTGGCCTGTTCCACAAAGTAACTGCAAAGGCCAGACACTTGAACTGTATTGCACGGCACAGGGTAAGGGATCAATCAATGATGACCACTGTTATCATGTACTAACCGAAAAATACAATATCTTACGTTATTATATCGATACACGTTCATATCTTACCTTGAGCCTTATTTGGGGAGTTCTTTCCAGGCAGAGCTCTTGACTAAGTCATCTTTGTACTTTCTGTAGCACTCAGCTAGTCACTTCCTATCAACTAGGTCCTCAAAGAGTGCAGTCGATGGCACCAGATAAACAGAAGTGGAGTCAATGGCACCATGTGGAATGCCTTCTTGAGGTAATCAACAAGCCATTGGACTCAGCCTGACCTTCACAGCAAAACCAAAGTGATGGCAAATTCAGGCATTTCCAGGCATGCTGCTGGGAACACCAAGCCCATGGATGAGAAGGTCGTAACCTCAGCGGCTTGTCTGGTTGGTTTACAGTGAACTAATTCACTTCTATGCTTTATTTCCTGCCTTTATTTGACCAATCTGCATCCACCCAGCAGCCAATGCACGTAACAGAGCCCTGGAAATGCAGGCAGGTTTCCTTCTTTGGGTCTCCTGGGAGCTTCACTACCACAGCCATTATTAACTGGCTGGAAACAATTTAGCATCTGGCTCCCAAGAGGTAGAAATGTATAGAATAGGGAAAGGGGTGAGAGTACATCCCATCCTGTCGTTTAAACAATATTCTGGCTCTGAAAGGATAGAATCTAAACAAATTTTTCTGAGAAAATGTGAATGTAGTCATTTTTCTTGAAAGAGCCCAATGTTTCTAGCCTTTTGATAACAGAGATCATTTCAGAGAATAAGGTCTGTCCAGAAGAGTTTTGAGGGAGGCTTTCTTTCTGAAGTTGTTTTTTTCCCCCTTCTCATGCACCCTCATGCTCTGCTGGTCCCACCCTAGGAATTTAGTTCCTGTTTTCTCCCCTGGGCCATGCATTACCCTGGGTGACTGCTCTGGACCCATTCCTGAGGCTGGGTCCTGTAGTCTGACCGTGTCCCCTTCTCCTCTCTCCTCACTTTTACCTCCATCTGCTCCCAAACCAGTCTCAGGTGCCTGCCTGTCACTGGTTCATAAAGCATGCGTGCTTTAAAAAAATTTTTTTTTAAACGTTTATTTATTTTTGAGACAGAGGGAGACAGAGCATGAACGGGGGAGGGGCAGAGAGAGAGGGAGACACAGAATCGGAAGCAGGCTCCAGGCTCTGAGCCATCAACCCAGAGCCCGACACAGGGCTCGAACTCACAGACCGCGAGATCATGACCTGAGCCGAAGTCGGACGCTTAACCGACTGAGCCACCCAGGTGCCCCAAGCATGTGTGCTTTTAAATGAGGCCTTCTAGTGAGACACTTTTGTAATCCCAAAGAATGCTTCTTTTGGTATAAAGATTCAGGCCCCATCTGATCTACCTACTTTCATTGCCAGCTGTGGAAAACTAGAGATATTTTTTTGTGTCTATCATTTTCTTTCAAGTAATCTTTCCCTTACCTGCCAGGAGACACTTACCACAAAAGCTAGACTGAAATACCCCCAAATTTATATTGGAGCATTTTCATCAACGTGATAGCACATTTTAATGGTATTTTAATGGTGGTGAAATGGAGAAATGTTCTGCTTTCAGGTAAAATATTTTCCTACTGGTTTGCAGGTACAATTGGAGGGTTTTAAATTTTGGAGAAAAGAATTAAGGCCCAAGGTCACTTCCCCCATCAGAGCATTTCTGGGCTCAAGCATGTCCCAAAGTTCGGCACAAAAGGCCTATCGTGGTACTGATGGGACCGGGAAAAGATAGTTGCCAGAAGTGCTTTTCCAGCTTTGCACAGAACAAAAGGCCTAGTGAGGGGCAAATGTTTTCATTGGTAGTATTCTGAAACTGTTTCAAAATAAGAAGAAAAGACAAAACATGGTTGGAGTGGGAGATAGTTTAAATAAAGAGAGCATAATGCTAACTAAACAAAGCAAAAAGTCATGAACCAAATTGAAGCAAGAATAGTCAAAACAATGAGACGGACTTACTGCAGTGGGGAAACCAAAGAACAGAAGAACAGTTGAACAGTATGGAAGCAAACCTTCCAGAGGAAAACTATTTGAAAGGAAACCCAGGCTATGCCACATTCTATCTACTTTCCTTACGTAAAAAATGAAACTCGTGTGCCAGAAAGATGCGCTCAATGACATCTGAAATGGCAGGAATTAGTCTCCCTGATAGTAAGAGTTCATTCTTTACTCACTGGGAGCAAAATTGTGCCTGTCTTAGTTTCTTAGTCACCTGGGTCCATATCTACAATAGACCCCAAATCTTTGTTCTTAGAATTATTTTGGCAAGACCTTAGTGCCTATGGGTAAGGTCCTTGTGGCAGAGTCCAGGAAGGGAAGATGTATCTCCAAATTCATATTCAGATTCATTTTTAAAGAAATCATTTTGGGACCCTTCCCCCATTTTTCCCAACTCCCACCTTCCATCTCTGGGAACGTTCAGTATTGTTTACTTTTCTCTCATTGATGAAGAACCTGAGAGCGAGGGAGGTTATACTGTTTCCAAAGTCTTACTTGCACACCCTTCTGCGTACATCAATAAAATTGCTGCAGTAGATTTAAATATTGGTTTGCAACAATCAAGAGTGTTGTATTAATCAATGTTCCCAAGTGTCTGTGTGGTAACATAAGTGGAGGGAAAAAAAAAAGCCGAATATAAAAGTGTATCCCAACTGAGTTAAACGTATGTTATATGCAGAGAAAAAAAGGCTGAAAGGAAATATACTTCTGTGGGAGGTGGGATTGTGGGAAACTAGTATTTTTCTTTATTCTCTTGTCTGTTTTCCAAATTTTCTACGGGAAATGTGTATTACTTTTTTTTTTAAAGCAGAAAAATAAGCATTAGCAACTTAGAAAATGAATTTTATAAAGGAACAAATTTGTACACAAATATTAACAATTCAAATTGTTGAAAGACAACCAAAGGAGACTGTGGAGGTTGCTTAAGAATAAGTAAAGCTGGGGCACCTGGGTGGCTCAGTCGGTTAAGCGTCCGCCTTCAGCTCAGTTCATGATCTCACTGTTCCAGAGTTTGAGCCCCGCATGGAGCTCTGTGCTGACAGCTCAGAGCCTGGACCCTGTTTCAGATTCTGTGTCTCCCTCTCTCTCTCTGCTCCTCCCCTGCTCACATTCTTTCTGTCTCTCAAAAATAAGTAAACATTAAAAAAAAAAAGAGTAAGTAAAGCCAACATCTCCCAGAGGAACAGATACAGACCGTTTTAGGGGACTTGTCTGGAGGCGTCCAGGACCAGTAGTAGAAGGTTTCAACCAGGAGTTTGAACCATTCGAATATATTGCAAAGGCAGAGGCTTCAAGACCAAAGTAGGAAAGGCCAGGGAGGACAGAGCCTCTGAGGATAAGAATGTCATTGTAAGGTGCCTTCATGTGAAAATGAAGGTGCCAAGACTCCCCTCCATCTACTCAGGTGCAGGGCTGGAACTACCAGACGTCAACGGTTGTTCACATCTGACTGAGCGTACGTAATGTGGCGTAACTGGATAAAGTCCACGTTCTGTGCTAGTCGCAGTTTCCATCATCTCTCCTTCCATCCCGGAGCCATTCTACCTGGGTTTCTTGCCCAGAGTCACACAGGTGGGGGACAATAGAGCGAGGGCCTGAAGAAGTCCCCCAACTTGTAGTCCCACCCCTTTCCATCACTGTGTGCTCAATCTCTTTTACATCATCCTATTTACTGTACATGGGTTGTGTGCCTAAAAGTAAATTCTGAATTCTTACGTGGCGAGTTTAGCCTTAAACATAGGTAGGGTAGGATTAGGTGGTTTTGCTAAAAGCCCAGAAAATTCGCTGGTGAAAAAATTTCTTTTTCACATGTGAACCCGAATGCCTGAAAATTTACCTTTGGAAACAGCCCATTCCTTTGGGCTAAAACTGTGGGTGTCATGGAGATCTTTGTATTAAGCCCATATCGCAGCATTACTGGGCTAGTAAGTAACAGAGTGGTGGATCTTATCCAGGCCATGATGCGCCATTGAGCAAGTAGTTCAAACCTTTTGGGCCTCTGTTTTGTCATCAGCAAGTCCTCATGAATAGTTCTTAGTCATCCTACTCGAAGGGGGAATTAGTTCACCAGATTTTTCTTCTAGCATGACTGCTATAGGAGGAGGCAGCTTTGGAGGTTTTAATGGGAAAGAGGAGAGGGAGAGCTTTGGAGCATGGCCACTCTCCACTGAGTGCAGATTCGGGGAGGAAATTGAAGGGGGCGGCCCTGGGAGCCGGCAGTCCAGAAGAGAGGGAGGGCCCCGCACAGAAATTCGGGTCAGACCCCTTCTCACCATGAGGAGTGCACTTCTCACCTGTTTTTCTCGTCCTCTGCTTACCACCTAAGCATGGAGTGTGCACTCATCTAATGGCCATTCCTTTTGCCCAGAGCGACCCTCTTCATTAGAAAATGTCAACTCTATTAGACGTTCCTGCCGCCATTGTGTCAGGGCCTGACTACAGGAATGGAAGAGCACGTGGCTCAAACCCACGCTACATACACCCCAGAAGTTAAGGGCACGTTGGTGAGATTCCTCTCCTCTCTTTCGGGACACCCTTGATCCCACTTTTTGGAAGTGCCTTTGTTTGTTAGTCCAGCACTTTCTGACCCGTCCTTTTCTAACATATCCCATCAGGAGAGTCTGTACTCACCATCGCATGTAGACTGATTCGGGCCCTTGGCACCTGCTGTATGACATGGTCACTGGGCTTTGTTGGCTTCCCATTCTGTGCTGGACCCAAATCTGCCAGCAGCTTGAAAGGGAGGAAGAAGGGGCAGCCAGACCCGAGGTGACAGAGAAGCTGATAATTAGCATCCAAGTCGTTAAGGATTGACTATCTTAGCTGGAATCTCACATTCTGAAGTTAAGAAAGTTCTCCCCCAGAGAATCAGAACCTCCCCAGAAACACAAGATTATCAATTAATAGTTTAGGTTGGGGGTAGGACTCTTTCCTTCCTGCCGTAGATGTTTATATTTATAGAAAGTGTTCTAAAATGTGTGCCTTTTGGGGTCCCTGGGTGGCTCAGTCGGTTAAGTGTCCGACTCTTGATTGTGTCTCAGGTCATGACCTCGCGGTTCATGGGATTGAGCCCCATGTCAGGTTCTGTGCTGACTGCGTGGAGCCTGCTTCAGACTCTCTCTCTCCCTCTCTCTCTCTTTGCCCCTCCCCTGCTTGTGCACACACACTCTCTCTCTCAAAATAAATAAATAAACTTAAAAAAAGCGTACCTTTCTTAAAAGGTTTAATTCCCTGTGTCCTAAGAAGGGGAAAAATAAAGAAACACAAAACCCTCTGCCATTTAAAAAAGGAGGCCCGAATACATGTCTGATGTGACTAGAATCAAGCTAATGGTGAAGGCGTCTATTTGTCATAATGGCAGATATTATGGTCATTTGTTAGTATTTCTCCTCTCATAGTAATTTTCTGACATTTTTTTTGGTGACAATCTTTATTAAAGAAAAAGTCCAGCTATGTGGTCAGTGTTCTAAAACTTGAAAGTTCAAACTTGGGATATGTTTTAAAATTCATCAAACTGTGGGGTAAAAAATTATGCATGTCGCCTTTTACATTTTCTAAGTGTTCATTACAGAATTTTGGGATAACTACAAAAATTTTGTTTAGTATAGTTATAATCATATATGCATATCACATTTTGGAATTTACATGTGGTTCTGTACCTACGTTTAAAAATATAGTATAATGAACATTTCCCTTTTCAGTAGATACTATTCTAAGGCATGCATTTTATGGCTGTGCAATATTTTATCGTATACAGGCTTACCCGGCTGTCCGCAAAAGTAGAGCGTTCCTATGAAAGCTCTCATAAGCTGAAATGGTGCAAAGCAAAGAAGCAATTGCCATTATTGTTTATGGAAATTTATTAAGTGTATCTAGACCCCCCCAAGAAACCAACCTCTCTTAGACATTTTTGAAACCTTAGGACATATGTTGCTAATAGAAGCACAACATGAATGGAGTTCAAGCACAGGTGCTCACGGGTGTTCACGGCTCTGGTGGCTGTCTGTGACGCTATGACATGGCCGTGACGCTGAGTGCAGTTCCTGGGGAGGGAGCTTGGTCGTGCCGCTCCGGCTGCTGAGAGCATGTGCTGCCGAACAAATGCAGAGCCCTGTTTTTGCTTTTTGCCTTTTTGGCATTGGAAGTGAAAGTTCTCTTTGGATTTCTTACCCTTAAGTGAAAACAAGTCCCAATGTAGATTTTTTTCTTTTAAGTTTTATCTAGTTAACATATAGTGTAGTATTGGTTTCAGAAGTAGAATGTAGTGATTCATCACCTACATATAACACCCAGTGCTGATCACAAGTGTCCTCCTGGATGCCCATCACCCATTTAGTCCATCCCCTGCCCCCCTCCCCTCCAGGAACCCTCAGTTTATTGTCTGTAGTTAAGAGTCTCCTCTGGTTTGCTTTCCTCCTCCTTTTTCCCCCTTCCCCTATGTTCATATGTTTTGTTTCTTAAACTGTACATATGAGTGAAATCATATGATACTTGTCTTTCTCTGACTTACTTCACTTAGCATAATATACTCTAGCTACATCCATGTCATTGTAAATGGCAAGATTTCATTCTTTTTGATGGCTGAGTAATATTCCATTGTATAGATATACCACATCTTCTTTATCCATTCATCAGTGGATGGATGTTTGGGCTCGTTCTATAATTTGGCTATTGTTAATAGTGCTGCTATAAACATTGGGGTGAATTGTGCTCCTTCAAATTAGTATTTTTGTATCCTTTGGGTAAATACCTAATAGTGCGATTACTGGGTCATAGGGTGGTTCTATTTTCAACTTTTTGAGGCTCCTCCATACTGTTTTCCAGAGTGGCTGCACCAGTTCGCGTTCCCAACAGTGTAAAAGGGTTCCCCTTTGCATCCTCACCAACGTTTGTTGTCTCCGTGTTGTTAATTTTAGCTATCCTGACAGGTGTGAGGTGACATCTCATCATGATTTTGATTTGTAATTCCTTGATGATGAGTGACGTTGAGTATCTTTTCATGTGTCTGTCTTTTGTAGAGCAAAGTGACATAATGCAAGATTTCAAAAAGTGGGGGATGCCTGTAACTACAACATAAGGGATTTAATCATTTATTGAATCCAGCCCCATTGGATTGTCTCCTTCCCCCAAGGCCTTCCAGCTATTATAAAACAAAGCCACAATGATAATCTCTATGCGTATGTCTTTGCCTCTGGTTCAAAAGAATAATCTGAAATTACCTCACACCATAGATTTTTACTAGGCAAATGTATAGGAAGAGATTTTCCAGCGCTATTTGCCAACTGCTATCTTCTTTAATATATTCCTAAAACGTCCACTGCTGCCAGGATGCTCCATCATAATCCTCTGTGGCCATCTCAGTACATCAGGGCTGGTGGCCAACTGGGGTGGTGTTGGGGCAGCAAAGGGAAGAGGAAGGAGAGGGAGGCAGTAGCAGCTATTTAATGTCTC
Source organism: Panthera onca (assembly GCF_046562875.1). Lineage (NCBI taxonomy): Eukaryota > Metazoa > Chordata > Mammalia > Carnivora > Felidae > Panthera > Panthera onca. Next base: position 219,899,522 of record NC_138339.1, read on the forward strand.
CCCATATGTGAGACTCTTACCCTATCAAAGAGCTAAGCCACCCATAACGAATGCAAGGCATTTTAATTGTTAGTATTGGGCCATATAAAAATGCCTCTGTGCTTCATTTCTTTTACCATCTTATCAGTCTCTACCATTTGCAACTGGTTGCAAGTAGTGTCTCCAAATCTCTGGCGTTTTTGAGTCTCATGGGTGGAATGGAAATGAAGATGATATCAGCAGTGATGGAATGGAATGAACTTTTCATCCAGCTGAAAAATCACCCCGAGCTACTGAAATATAACAGCATACATCATAGTCAAGTTGTCAAAGGGGGATATTTCACAGCTATGACCTCACAGCCATAAAATATAAGCCGTGTAATTTGTAAGGAAACCCAAGACAACTTTTCCAGATTTTTTTTTTACTAATAAGATTACCATATGGAAAATAACTTTAACAAGTTATAATAATCTCATTAAAAGGACGCTGGGAAATTGTATAGATTTTTCCATTTTTCAAGGGCTCAAATTTAGTATTTGTTACTTATGGCGGTGCAAAGTTATATTGTCTGTTGTCTCCACATCACACGCTCAGCCCCAGAGTGTCCAGGTAAGGGACTGAGCCTTTTCCACACTTTTGATGTTGGAAGTCCCATCCCAGCCCGTCTCACTGGCCATTACTAACAGGACCACAGCGGCAGGTGCGTTCTGGCAAGTTAGCTCCCAGCTGACAGCAGAGCTTTGCTAGCGGCTGTCAACGTCAGTCTGGGGCAGGCTTTAACAAAAACTATCCTTTTGACCTTTCCCCACGCAGAACTCCCATCCAACTGGAGTAATTCATCAAGGATTTTTGATGGCAGCTCTGAGAGTTTCCGAGGTTACTGTAGAAATCCTGTCGCTCCTTTTAATGTAAGTGTCTTTGCTTCCCTTCAGAGTAAAATTGATGACATGTGTCCTTCTTTGCATCTTGGCTTTCTTATTTATGATTAAGGAGGCTTATGGCAGAATCAACAGCGCTGGAATCATTTGATAATTTACATAAACCCTCTCTCTGATCGTTATTGGCATTCTCGCTATGCCTGGATGGGGACCCTCCTTAGGTTTTCTTCCATATTTGGAAAAACATAAGCTGATTTAGGTGACCACTAGGGAGAGTGGACTAGGATGAACATTGTCTTGAAATTGTCGTGCGAGAGATGTCAAAGCTTCGGAGCGCCTGAGTGGCTCAGTCGGTTAAGCGTCCGACTTCGGCTCAGGTCATGATCTCATAGTTTGTGGGTTTGAGCCCCGCGTCAGGCTCTGTGCTGATAGCTCGGAGCCCGGAACCTACTTGGATTCTGTGTCTCCCTCTCTCTCTGCCCCTCCCCTACTTGTGCTCTGTCTCTTTGTCTCTCTCAAAAATAAGTAAACGTTAAAAAAAAATGTCAAAGCTTCTGTGAAATTCTCAATTTTCAGTGGGCAAGTTGTTTCCATCTATGGGGTTGCAGCTTAGATGTCTGCTGGTGATACACTGTCCTTAAGGGGAGACCATCCCCATCCCAAGTCTTGTGAAAAGCCCAACATCCGCACTGAGGTTTCTACAAATGTCTGAGGAGGGTACATCTCTCAATCATACTTGACTCCAATGTCCAGTCTTCACTGCATCTTGTTGTCCTGTTCTGCCTTTTGGCTGTTTGTCCTGTTCTCTGCCACTGGCCGTAGCACAGACCGTATCCTTTTCCATGATTTCCTTCGAAGACAAAAATCCCAGAAGAAAACTTATTCACGTAAGACTTTCCTGAAGGTTTGGGGGAACTGGAAGGGGCTTATATTGCAACAGTGACTGGCATTCCTGGTGTTAAAAGTCTCCTGGCTACTTTTCCTGTCCTCAGTCTTTCTCTTTGCTTTCTCATGCTTTCTCTCCCTCTCGGGAACACCCCCCACCACCACCACATTGTGACCAACTGCCCCTGTTTTCCTGTGCAGGGCCTTTGGCTTTTCCCCAATTTCTCCCCATATAGTACTGGGCTGGATGGATCTGTCAGCCCATTAAAATGTTGCAATGAAGCTTTGACATTTCTTGTATGACAATGTCTACGTGATGTCCATCCTCGTCTCCAGACTCTTTGCGGAAAAAAGCGGGGGGAAGTATTGATTTCCGGGACAGAGCTCCATTCTCACTTAATCAGGAGGCATTTCATAAGAGTCAAAACTGAAGACCTACTACGCATTCACTCTACAAATTTTGTTCTGCTTTTTAGACTTTTTGTCTCTGTCCCCCCAATTTGTTTTTCCATTAGTGCAGTCCCTCATAGGTAATAATTCCTTAAATATTGAGCCAAAATCCCTTTCCAGATTAGTAGACACATGTATCCTCAGTAGATACATTGGAAACTAAACTGGATATGGTGGTGAGGAGTAAATTACTGCCCAACTCCCCAGTGGGGGGTCTCATCAGATCAGCAACAACGTGATTGATGGAGTCAGACAGGAAAATGTGCCTATTTGCTGTCCAGCAAAATAATACATAAAAATATATCACTTTTTAATGGACATAGGGGAGGAGAACAATCTGATTAATATACGAAAGCAGCAGACTCTTAAGGCTCAATCATGAGGTTATTGCTTTTGAAAATGAGCTATTGGCTTGCTATTGCCACCAAATTGAAAAGGAATGAAGACAGGCTCGGTGAGCTGTAGCTGGGGTTTGGGAGGAGTGGAGGAGGAAAAGGAGGTGACTGGAGATGTCTCACCCACAGAAAAAGCCCAGCAGTGCTGTTTAGCATCCCTGTAATTATCGCTAACATCTACTGAGCGCTTACTATGGGCTCCACATGCAATGTTTCCTTTAATGTCCAATCAACCCACAAGGGAAGCTCTATATTTATCTACCAAGGAGAGGCTAAGTAACTGGTGCGGGAAGTCACCCAGCCCAGTAAGGGCAGAGTCTAACTCCAGGGTTTGTGTCCTTGACCTTCCCATTATATTGCTTCCCTGGAAGGTGGAGGAGGGGATTTTCTTTTCCTCAGGTAAATGGATTTAGGGATTCCAATGGCTGTAACCATAAGAATATTTTTTTATGGACCAGAGAACATCATCTTGTCTTATGTAGGATATACACAGAAGTGCTGTGGAAAGGGTGAAGTATTAGATAACCATTATTATTGCTGTTAGTACTCTGACCATGATGTATGTCATTTTATTGCCAAGAAAAGCTACTTTCATTATCTTGACGCATTATCTTGACTGCATTCCTGTTAGGTAAGCAAGGAAAGTATTATTCAACTCATTTTAAAGATTCTGAAAAGTAATGGTCCAGAGGCTTTTGCATCACAAAAAGAAAGGTGCTTTGGAATAATTCAGACTTTAATTAATAACCACCATTAAGTATCTGTGGCACCTTAGGCAAGTCTCGGACCACTCACAGGCATCACTTTTTCATATGTAAAGGAGAAACCTTACTAACTCCCTCTTAGTTTATTAGAGGCATCAGAGATAATGAATGCAAAGCACCTGCCTCAGGGTCAGGCACACCTCTGGCTGGTTCTTCGTGTGTGTCCAGAAGGTGAGGTTGTCTTCCTCCTGGGTTTAGGGGAAAGCAGACTCCGTCACTTCCTATTCCAACCATTGAACGTAACTTCAAACCTTAGTCATGTAGCTGTAGGATGCCTACTCGAGGGAGAAGGTGGCACCTCGAACCATCACCAACATTAGGTTTCTAAGAAAACCCATATCAAGTGGGAGTCCAACTCCCCATAGCCCTGGATTCTGGGATACCAGCAGCACAAGCAGCTTGCCTTCATAGAGCACATTCTGTTTTGCAAAGCACTTTCAAATGCAGTATCCCACCTCACGGTCAGAGCAAGCCTGTGCAGTGTGCCTGCCTGACAGAGACAGAGGAGGATGAGTGTGAATGGAATAATATCCACAAATGCTAGACTCTTTGGTAAATACTGCTAAGTCATCCAGTCGGCTGAAACTTGGCACAGCTATCATAAAATATAAAATTGGCTCAGAGTTGGAAACCAGACTTGTAGGTTAAGATGCTCCATGCGGCAGATAAGTCATCAAGCCTTCACTTTGTGCCTCAGGGATGAGTTAAGTACAAACATAAATATATCAAGAGTACCTATTGACTGTTACTGTGAACTCAGTATTCAATACATTTTTTGAATTTCTGAAATTGATTTAACAAGATTTACTGGGCATTCCCTTTGTGAAAGACACTGCCAGGTGTTCAAGAACACAACACTATCAATAAACTGCCTGTCTCGTGGGGGACAGCATACAGGACGGTCAAGGCTATGCTATCTTTATCATTAAGGGTGGGAGTGACCACGGCTGCCTGAAGTGTCCAGGGGAAGCCTCACTCAGGAGCTGACTCACGAACTTGACCTTGAGGGAATGGATAGGGTCAGGAAGGGGCATGTGTAGGTCTCTGGCTCTGGTTTTTCCAGTCCCACCTATACCTGACCAGCAGGCAAACACATGCTAACATCCGTCACCATGATGAGAAACAGGACTTTCCACCACCCTTCCCCCTGCAGCCCAAGCCAGAGAAAGGACCGTTATCTCTGTGGTTATGCACTGATGCCTAGAGCACCCTTCATTTTTTTTCTGCCTGGAATGTTTTTCCCTGTTCCTAGCCATTCTTTGGAATGACCTTTTACTTCTCACTTCTTAAAAGCCAAACTGAAAGGTGAGGCATGAAGTGAATTCTTCCTGCACTGACTCTCCAGTGCAACTTTTAAGTCTCCTTCCTGTTCTTACTCAGTGGTGGGGCTCCAGACCTTGATTATGGCACCCTCCCACACGTGCCTCTTTGAGGACAAGATTCTATTCATATCTGTTTCCCCAGAACCTAGAATAGTGCCTGGCACAGAGCAGGTGCCCATCAGATGCTTGTAGGAAAGAATAAATGAATGCAGATCACAGAGATTCCCTGCTTGCTCCAAACAGACCCTGGCAACCTCAGCATGTGATCGGGATAGGATTTTCGTTGGTTTAAGGGCCTGTCACCACATTTGGGCCCTTGAACAAATTTGAAAACAAGGATGATTCGTTTGAAGTCTGCCTGTGGGCCTTTTTATTTTCCCAATTTGGCTTTCGGGAAGAATGTAAGGTTTAAAGACATGGTTTGACTTGCCCAAACTCACTCTGCATGAGGCTGGTTGCCAGGTGCTTGGGATCCTCTCCTAACTTAGAAGGTTGGAGCACAGTTAGCATTGGGACCCACGTTTCCCAGCTGGCCAGGGGTTACCTTCCTGACTCAGCACGCCTCTTCCTAAAAGCTTGCTGCAAATGTAAAATACACCAGAGTTTGAAGATTAGTATATAGAATGAGTGTAATATGGCTCATCAATATTCTCCTATTCTCTGTATATCAAAATGACCATATTTTGGACATATTGGATTAAATAAAATATATTATTAAAATTCATTTTACATTTATGTAGTATTGGGGCTGGGGCCAACCATCATGGCTTCTAACAGGTCAGAACAGGAGCCCGGCATTTCTTCACATGTCCCAGGGAGACAGGATTATAAACCTCCAAATTCAGTGAACCACACCGCTCCCATCCATCATTCAGGAAGAGGAGAGGAGAAAAAATAGAAGGGGAGGAAGGAATATTCTTCTAGCCAGGTTGGTAGGAACACTTAGACAATACATGTGAAGGCCTTGAGCACAGCACCTAGAATAAAGTGCTTAATAAATATCTGTTCCTTTCCTTTCAGTTTTCCTCACTGAAATCTAAAATTTAGGGCCCTCTGTTAACTTCCGTAAACATTACATGTTTCAAATGCATTTTTTCTCAAATGCAAACAGACCGTTCATGCATAAACTGAGTTTAATTGCATCCCCCCCAAATCAGTTTAGGAGCAGTGCACTCTGACTTTCTGAGAACTTCTATGCCTTTTCTCAATTACAATACTTATTTATTTATTGAAATATACTTGACACACGATGTTACATTAATTTCAGGCATCTAACATAGTGATTCAACCAGTCTATATGTTATGCTGTGCTCACAAGTGTACCTGCTATCTGTCACCATAGAGCGCTATTACAATACCTTTGACTGTGCTCCCTGTGCGGTATCTTTTATCCCAATGACTTTCGGATGCCATAACTGGAAGCTTGTGTCTTCCACTCCTCTTAACCCCTTCTGCCCATCCTCCACCCCCCTCCCCCCTGGCAACCAACAGTTTCTTTTCTGTATTTATGGGTCTGTTTCTGCTTTTTGTCTGTTTGCTTGTTTGTTTGTTTTGTTTTTTAGGTTCTACATAGAAGTGAAATCATATGGTATTTATCTTTCTCCGTCTGACTTATTTAACTTAGCCTAATACCCTCTAGGTCCATCCATATTGTCCCAAATAGCAAGATCTGATCTTTTTTTTATGACTGAGTAATATTCCATCACATGTATACTACATCTCCTTTATTCATTCATCTATTGCTGGATACTTGGATTACTTCCTTATTTTGGCTATTGTAACTGTACATAATGCTTCAGTAAACGTAGGGGTGCACATATCTTTTCAAATTACTGTTTTACTTTCTTCGGGTAAATAAATACCCAGGAGTAATTACTGAATCATATGGTATTCCCATTTTTAATTTTTTGGGGAACCTCTATACTCTTTTCGACAGTGGCTGAACCACTATGTTCCCACCAACAGTGCATGAAAGTTCCTTTTCCTCCACATCCTTGCCAATACTTGTTATTTCTTATCTTTTTATTTTAGCCATTCTGATAGGTATGTGGTGATATCTCATTGTATTTCCCTGATGATGAGTGATGTTGACCATCTTTTCATGTATCTATTTGGCATCTGGATGTCTTCTTTAGAGAAAGTCTGTTCAGGTTCTCCATCCATTTGAATCAGATTGTGTTTTTGGTGTTGAGTTGTATAAGTTCATTATAAATTTTGGATATTATACCCTTATCTGATATATCATTTGCAAATATCTTCTCCCATTCAGTAGGTTGCCTTTTTGTTTTGTTGATTTTTTTCTGTGTGAAAGCTTTTAATTTTGGTATCATTCCAATAGTTTATTTTTGCTCTTTTTTTCCTTGTGTAAGCAGATGTATCCAGAAAACTGTTGCTCTAGCTCATATCAAAAAGATTGCAGCCTGTTTTCCCCTAGGTATTTTATGGTTTCAGATCTCACATGTAGGTTTTTAATGCATTTTGAGTTTATTTTTGTGTATGATATAAGAAAGTGGTCCACTTTTATTCTTTTCAAATATATTATCGCTGTTAGAAGTAGTATTATCTTCAGTTTTTACATTAAAAAATTGCTTTTATGTTTTCTCTCCTAATTCCCATCTGCTATTTTTTTCTGGAGTTAATTGAAACAAATCACAGACACATATACGTTTCAGTTATAAATAGCTCATCATGTATTGCTAACTAAGGACTTAAAAAAAAACCACAATACCATTATCTTACGTAAAAAATTAATAATACTCCCTACTATAATCTAATTTCCATTTTCCAGGTTCCCCAATTGTCTCCAAAATGTCTTCTTAGAGTTGGCTTGCTTGAATTATGTTCTTTCCTTTTAAATCCCATTTTTCTTGTTCTCTATGTCCCTATAAAAAATATTTAAATAATCTTTCAAAGATAAGATGGGATAGTGATACAGTAATTCCAGTGTAATTGAGAAAATATGGCAAAGGGTGAGTACAAGTAAGAAAGGGAGGAGACAACCAAGGTTGGATGAGGGAACAGAATGCCAGCTGTGATGTGCATATGCCTTTTTCCCAAGAGCCATATCTTAACTTCAGTGTTTTCTAGTAGGCTCTACAAAGAGGACCCCAAGTTGATAACACACAATAAAATTGCTTGGAGATGCACGATCTGAGAGATAGTTTCCTGTGGATCCTGACAAAAGGAATACTGGGTAATCTGAAAAACCACATTCTCCGTAGTTCAAGTTCTCTTGAAACACAAGAGCAATGAGTTTCAAAAGGACTTAAAAGAATCACATCCTGAGTATTCTAACGCTACTTCCGTTAATCAGTTCCCTTATAGCGTGAACATATCTTGAGGTTTAGTCATGACCATGCCCAGATCCCTGTAACAGCTGCCAGGCTGATCTTTCCTAAAGCTCTCCCACCTCCCCCAGCTCAGCCTGACCGGCCTGAAGAACCCTGCCAGGTTGATCTTCCTAAGGGACCACTTTAAGCCAGATGTGGAAATGGCACTGGTTTGAACACACTGGATATTCTCAAACTTTATTGTCTGAAACTCCATTTGCATTCAGCCATGACCCATCTTTCCATGATATCATCTTTCATCAGATCATATTATTTATGAAATCCAATTGTAGAAGAAATAGATCCAGTATCATTCCTCGCTACATCAAGGTCATCAGTGAGATGGCAGCGTCAAGGCATCTGGCCTCACTCTGCTTTTTGAAATCTATTGAAAACAACTAAAATCGTTTTTGGAAATTGGAAAAGAAAATATACATAAAACTTGAAAACGGCCCAAATCCTGATTAACACAGTCAGGTTGGGCTTGATTAAAAGAGGAGGCTGAAAGCAAAAGCACGACTCTCAGCACTCAGGTAACACAGAGCCTGCCTGAAATGGGCTGAGCATACCAAGGAAAGAAACCATTGGCTTCAGTGAACAGCAAGGTCTCGGTGGGAAGGCAAACTCGGGCGGGGGCATCCCTGAGCCATGTGAGAGGACGCAGAGCTCAAGGAGGAAAGGAGGAGACATGCCATCTTTACTCAAAAGGAGAGTAAAAGAGTGGGCGTGGCCTTGAAGCTGAAGGGAGGTAAATGCTGAATGCCGCCATGTTGACCATCACAGCTGGCCAACCCTACTTCCTGCGGAAATGGGAGACGAAGCCGCAGGGCAGAGAGAAATCCAAGCTGATGGTGCACCCAGTTCACTTCTCTGTACTCTCTGCCAATCATCCTTTAGAAAATAGTTCACCTATAAAGAACAGTCCACATAAATCAGTGAGTAATCTCATAAAAGTATGACTAATAATGTGAAAGGAGTTTGTGTGGAACATAATGCAAATACACTGCAAGAAAAATAAATGAAAGGGACGTGACAAAAGGCGGACTAACATTCCAGAAAATTATGCCATAATGTAGATAAAAATCGTAGAAATACTTTCTCATTACAAACTTTTTAGAATGGGCTTTCTGAAGCAATAATTCAAAGAAGAGCCATATTGGCTCAAGCAAGACATAGTTAAACAATGGAAAGTAATTAAAATAGAAAAAAGAATCTGTAAGGCTCTGGAAAGAGATAAAAGAACTAAGGAGTGCTTACAAAAGTGAAAACTAACATTAGCAACAGAAAAAGAGATGCTGCTTGATTATAGGGCAGGGATAAAGAGAAAAGAGCTGGAAAAAGTAAAGGAAAATAAATAGGAATGAACCAACTATTTAAAATGATTGGTGAGAAAATGATAGATATGGACAGGAGGAAAAGAAATTTCAACTCCCCCATGGATGGTGTCTCTATTAAAGGAAACAGAACAAATACTCAGATATTTAAGTATAAATACGACCTAATCCATAGTTTGAAATAGGCCCAACTATTCCAGGGCGGGGGTGGCGAGGAAGAAAGAAAGAAAAAAAAAGAATCAGCAAAATTAGCCTGAGACACGGTTTAGTGAAGTTACTCAACTTCAGAAACAGAGAAAGACTCTAGGCCTATAAATAAATAATTAATTAAGATAAAACATAAGAGGAAAAATTAATTTTAGTTTCAGACTTTTTCTTAGCAACATTAACTTCCAGAAGATGGTGAAAAAGGTTTGCCATGTCCTCAGAAAATGTGTGACCCGAGAATTGGTTTCTTAGTCAAATTGTCATTTGATGTTTCCAAGCATGCAGGCACGCCAGGCAAAGAGAACTGCTGTGTCCTTTCTTAAGAAAAAAATTTCTGAAGGTGCCAATCAAGAGATTAAGGGAGTAGCCATGCTGGTGAGGAGAGTAAGCGCTCAATTCGTAGAATCCGTAGAATAAAGGCTAAGCAACTGTAGGAATTTCAGTAACAGAATACAAAATTAAAAAGAAATGATAATACTAGTACAAGAAGCCAAAAGTGAGCGATAGAGAGGGAAAAGAAGCAGTATAAGTATGGGTTCTTTATCACTGTTTGCACGATTTCCAGGCATTTTAAAATGATAAACTAAGTGATCGAGGGGTCAGTGTATAAAGTATAAAGGTAACAACCAGAAGCATTAGTGGTAATATATTAGGCCAAAATTGGGCAGTGTAGGATAACAAGATGGAATACGTGTGTGTGGTAATTTTCTCATCGTTTGTAGTGATGAGTCATAAAATACCATATAAGAATTTTAAACTGTGATAACACTACATAAAGCTACAAAGGTAACCACTAACAGATCCCAGAATAGACTATAAACCTTTGGAATGATCAGAATGAAAACACACATTCAATAAAGAAACCAAAGACCATATAGGAAAATAAATATATGTGTGTATGTGTGTGTGTCTTTAATTTGTGTTTGTATAACATTATAAAGGAAAAATGCAACTAAGGATGATCAAACTGTGGCCAAATATTTTTCTCATGGCAAGAAATGTAAAATCTATTGAAAGAAAAAAATTCTAAGCACAGAACACAAAGCACAATCCAAATATATGTTATACTCAGACACAGATAGCTAAAAGCATGCCCAGTAAATGCAGCAAGAAAAGTAGTGATATTGTTATTAGTTCAGGGTGAATTAAGACAAAATTATTAAATATAAAGAAGGACATCTTGATAAGCACTGATGAATCACTATATTGTACACCTGAAACTAATATAACACTGTTTGTGAATTATATTTGAATTTAAAAAATTAAAGAAGGACATCTCGCAATGAAAAGGGTAAAATCCTTAATGAGGCTCTAATTTTTCTGAATCTATTTATGCATCAAATATCAAAGCATCAAAGTACATGAGGCAAAATCTACTGGAAATATAAAGAGAGCTAAGAAGGAACTTACTGATAGAGGAGTTTTTGATTCCCATCTCTCATGGTAATAAGAAAAAAGAGGTAAGAATAAGCCAGGTCTAAATAACATAGTTAATAAGATAGATCTAAGTGGCACGCACACACACACACACACACACACACACGTGCACACGTGTGTCTATTTTTCTAATTATATCAACAAAATGAAAAATATATCTTGTTTTTAACTATTCAACATTGAAAACAACTGAAATGAAAGAGTCTTCAATAAATTCTGCCAAGTTGAAAAGGTGCCGAGCAGAATGCATTCTCTTACTTTAAAAAGCAAAACAAAACAAAACCTTATACATTAATGACAAAAACAGACAACAAAAAACTCTACCAACCAGAAATTAAAAAGCCCAACATAGGGGCACCTGGGTGGCTCAGTCAGTTAAGTGTCTGACTCTTGGTTTCAGCTCAGGTCATGATCTCACGGTTTGTGAGTTCGAGCCTCGCATCAGGCTCTGCACTGGTAGTGCAGAACCTGCTTGGGATTCTCTCTCTCCCTCTCTCTTTTCCCTTCCCTGACTTGTGCGCGTGCTCTCTCTCTCTCTCAAAATAAATAAATAAACTTAAAAAAAAGCCAAACACAAAGAGTAGGATCTGCCATACAAAAATCCTGGGTGAAGTCATTATTCATCTTATGCCAGTGAATTGTCATATCACTTGCTGGGCTCACTATTTCACTTACTAGGCTTCCCCCCACCAACCCCCCAAAAAGGGAAGAATGAAATTACTATTGTCAAAATGCTTTATCTAAACTAGAAATTTCCTAATAAGCATGTACAACTGTGCTACTGAGTTCATTCTGATTCCTTATATAGATGTGCTAAATTTACTTGGGAAATTTTTTTAAGTTTTTATTTATTTTGGAGAGAGAGAGAATGAGAGAGAGAGAGAGAGAGAGAGAGGGAGTGGGGAGAGACAGAGGTGGGGGGACAGAGGATCCAAAGTGGGCTTTGTGTGGACAGCAGAGAGCCCGATGCAGGGCTCCGACCCACTAACCATGAGAACATGATCTGAGCCTAAGGCAGACGTTTAACCGACCGAGTTACCCAGGCACCCAAATACATTAAGGATTTAATTGCATTTGCCATGTAAGAGAATAAACTATTTAAAGTTGTTTTTTTTTTTAATTTCTTCCTTGGTTTGAAATAAACAGACTTATTTCCTTGTGTATTGACAATATGAATAGCCCATTGGAGCAGTGTGACTCAAGCAGGTAAGTTGAGGCTGTCATCACCAAGATGGCACTGCCTTTGTATTGACGTTGGAATCTGAGAACGGAACTCCTGAGTGAGCCTGCCCACCTTGTTGTCTACTTGGCCTGCCTTGGCTGTGTGCTGATGAAATCCCTCTCTCTCCTCCACATCCTGCAGCTAGACAGACATTCTCTTCATATATAGAGTACATTCTGCTTTGCCCACTCTACGATCTGGAAGCCTTAGGGGCATAGAAACTACAGAATAGTCCATTCTCCTTTTCCTGCTGGATGTCTAGCACCTGGCCCACACTAAGCCTTCCAGATGACTGTGTTGTCCTGAGTCTGGGCTCTCCTGACTCATTCAGGGCCTGGCCCACTCACTTCCCAGGAAGGGACTCTTGGGTGTTGTTGGCAGAGCCAAAGCCTGACTGAGTCAGAGACCTTGTTCCGATCATCTTCTCCAGGGACTTTCATCTAACATTTAATAATTATCCTCTCCTTGTACGGCCTGGTTTATGCACGCATTACTCAGCTTTTGTATTAATTGCCTTTCATCTTTGTTTATATGTAAGTAATTGCTAGGAAAATCATGTTTTATTGAGGAAAAAACAAGGAAGCATGTGGCCAATGAAAATCCACTTCATTTCTATATAGAGTGCCTGTTCTCATTCCTTCGTCAAAACCTGGAGTTGGGGAGGAGTTGGCGTACAACCTCTGATAAAATGTCTTTGATTCACCACGATGTTTAAACCAGCTTTTGCTATTTGGGGGATGTGCTTTGCAGCAAAAGCGTCCCGATGCAATATTATGTGTGATAATGATAAGAGGGTCTACTTCCTTTACAAAGGCAATGGATCTTGAATTTATCTTACTGGTTCAGGGGTACTATCGACACAAATTGATTCCCATATGTCAAGCATTAACATATGCTTTCAAAAAGCAGGCACTGACAGGACTGAACTCATCAATTCCTTTGTAGTTGTTTGCAATGATTCACAGAACAAGGCTTCTTTGATCTGTTTCTCCTTTATGCACATCACAAACACAGGGACTCACTACGGCTGTCAATGTCAGCGGACGCAGATGAATACCTACTTTGAGAAGGCTAATGTGGCTATCTGCTATAGCTTGTTCTTTAATGAATTCTAGAAGAGATCACATCATTTTCTCAGGGACCTACTGAGGCTTCTTTTCTACATCTGCTTCCAATACTATTTTTTAGGAATCTCCTTTAATGCACACGATTTTGCTAATTTTTCAACTATTGTACGAGATTTCTTTCCCTTGCCACACAAATATGCAATAGGACAGGGAACTTATAATAAACACGGGCTTCTCAGGTGTCAAACCCAAACATTTCAAAACATTTCTCAAAGCAGTCTCATGTCCAGCTGTATAGCCTTGTTTTGTTGAAATGTTGGACAGCTCTGATGGCTGGAATTTGAAAAATATAAATTGCACAGAACACATTGCAAATATAGCCATTGTACAGTGACTCTCTATCCCTGCTGCCATTAGTGCTTCTTTAACATGGCTCACTGCTAAATATGTGGATATTTCCCTGAGATGATGTGGAGTTTTGCTGAACGAATAGACCTTGCCACTGCCCATATTACCTGTATGAGTGCTGTGATGGCAGCTAGTCTTTAGCAAGAAGTTTCTATGTCCCAGCCCCTGTAGTAAGTGCTTTGCAAGCATTATTGCATATAAACCTCACGACAACTCAAGAGTTATTATCATCATCATCATTTCATACAAGCAGAAATTGATGCTTAGGTATAGTTGGAAGAATGGGTTCTTGAAATCCCTTTTGTCACAGAAAGAAACCAGGTATTCTTGGAGAAATGGCTGAATTCCACATCTGGAGCAGGAAATGTACATGATCAGCCTAGAATGTCTTGTCTTAAAGTTTTTTTTTTTTTTTTTTAATTTAAATCCAAGTTAGTTAGCATATAGTGCAATAATGATTTCAGGAGTAGAATCCAGTGATTCATCCCCTACATATAACACCCAGTGCTCATCCCAAGTGTCTTCCTTAATGCCCCTTGCCCATTTGGACCATCCTCCCACCCACAACCCCTCCAACAACCCTCAGTTTGTTCTGTATATTTAAGAGTCTCTTTTGTTTTGTCCCCCTCCCTGTTTTTATATTATTTTTGCTTCAGTTCCCTTCTGTTCATTTGTTTTGTATCTTAAATCCCACATACAAGTGAAGTCATATGATATTTGTCTAATTTCACCTAGCATAATACACTCTAATTCCATCCACGTTGTTGCAAATGGCAAGATTTCTAGAATGCTTTGTCTTACCAGACAGCAGTGGAGCTAGTGAAGACTTGTAAGGTTAGGATGAACAACCTATCCCAATTTGCCCAGCACTTTCCTCACTTTAAAACCCAAAGTCTTGTGTCACAGGAACCCCCTTGGTCCCAGGCAAAATGGGATAGTGGCCATGTCAAATAATAATACAATCATGTCAAAGGACATGGGAGCCAACTTCAATAGGCCCCCGTAGGACAAAGAAGGATAATTTGAGTATAAACAAAGATAATAACTACAGTGTATTGAAATACATCAAATAAATATAAATCTGTGAGCTCATAGTGATACAAAAACCCAGCCAGTTGGTTATTATTGGAGGGAACCAACTCATTATTTTGAAAATCAAGTCTTTATCTGGCCTTTCTTAAATAAATAGTACTCTTCAGTATCCTGGTTGTAGATCAGGGGGAGTTTCTTCCTACAGAAGTATTCCAGCTAGTATATGAAGAAGGAAGATAAAAATTAGAATAATACCATTTTTCAACCTCTAATGAATCCAGACATTGTGCATAATCAGCTTCTAATTTCACGAAAAGAGAGACAACCGAATATTATGTGCCACCTGTTGGAAGAACTAACACCACCTATGAAGAATTCGTCTAGATTTAATTACAGGAAACCCAGAGGACACAGGGCCATGTTAAACAACACCCAGGAATGCAATCAGCAAAATACAGACTGTGGGAAATTCTACAGGACAAACGACCAGTTTTCTTCAGCCAGTAATTGCATGGAAAAAAAGATGAAAGCAGAATGTACAGATTAGAAGAGACTTAGATATATCCAACCAGTTACAATGTGCCTTGGAAGGTGATTCAAACCAACACGCTATATAAATGATAAATTTTGAGAGAATTATAAATTTAAACACTGGTTGCTTAGTTGATGATGCGAAAGAATTATTTAAACAGTTTTAAGTGATCATGGTAGCCTGGTTTTATCTGTTTTACAAGTATCCCTTTGTTTTAAAGATACATACTGAAATGTTATGCGTTAAATCATATGATAATTTAATTATCTGGGATGTGCTTCAAAATAATATGAGGAGGTGGGGGAGTGGGTTACAATACAAATGAAACAAGACTGGCTGCATTAATAATTGTTGAAGGTGGGTGAGAGTTCCATGGGTATCATATACTGCTTATACATTTAAAAAATTCTTTATAATAAGAAGGATGGGGTTTGGATTAAGTTCTTAATATCATATGGCTAGAAAGTAGATGAGCCAGGATTTGGACAGACAATTTTAGTCTAGAATTGATTTTCTAAGTGCTATACTACCTCAAAACATATCTTGAAATGTGGATATTAAACAGTGGCAGAAGATCTGGACAGAAGTAACTTGCCACTTCTCATCTCCCCAGTGATAGTCATTTCAGAGTCTAAAATGTGGGATGAGTATAGTGCATTGAATTTTAGGAAACTGAGCTCTTCCTAAATGTTCTGGTTCAGCTGTAATAATGCTTCTATATTTATTTTTCTGCCCTTTCTCTCTGAGGGAGAGCATCTCATTTCCCTAGGGGATGCATACATCTCTTATAAAGAATCTCTCCCAAGACAATAATTAAGTTTCTTCAAAGAAAAGTCTGCTCCAAGTCTTTACTTTTCCTGAAAGGTGACACTTAATCTCAGTCATTTTATGTCTGTATTTCACTTAAGGGTTTTCTAAATCAATTCGGGGTTGACTTGTTGACTTTATTCCTGCTTCTCAATAGAATTATATCAAAATTCTGGTTGCCTGAAGCCATCAGGGCATGGGGAGGGAATGGGAAGGGTATCTAGTCTTGGCATCTATCTATGGGGCATCTCCTACCTTATCATCAGCCATATTGGTCCCTAGGCACTGGTAGATATGCTCATAGAGCTCTGTTCCCCCATATAGTCTCTGATGTAAAGTCTAACCAGATCATTCTGTATCTCTCTTGCCCCATGGTGAGGACCTTCAGGTCCACTGCCTTCTGAGAGAGCACAGTTATCTTGAATGCTCTTCTTCACCACGGAAGCTTTCTCAGGACCTTTTGCTCAGGTCCGCTGGACTTCCCATTTAGCCTAGTGCTGTTCTATCTACCCAGGTTAGGTAAGAGATCTGCACATGTACTGCTCCTCCAGACTCCACCTAGGAAACAAAACACTGGTCTCTTGCACCCTCAGAACCTCAAATTGCCAACCGTTCCATCATGGAACCACCATTGTGGATTTTCACCTCAAGAGAAGAGAGAGTGCAATATCCCTTATGAGACTCCCTTAGTACTTCCATATATATATATATATATATATATATATATATATACACACACACACACACACACATACATACACACATATATGTATATATGTGTGTGTGTGTGTGTATACACATACACACACACATACACACACACACACACACACACACACACACACACACATTTGGTTCCTCTTTTAACCCAAGGACTTTTTATCTAGTGTCCAATGGGCAGAAAATTCACTGTGCTCACGCAATCTTCCAACTCTTGTCTCACATCTGGACCTCACGTTTTAAAGCTCAAAAGCAAAGAATTAACATGTTATTTTTGTTCTCCACAGTGAGCTGTGACTTCCCTACAGGCAACAGATCCTCCATATCTAGCTGGCTAAATAGGGGAGGGTCATGGGTTAACGTTAAAACACCATCTTGCCACACGGGGATTGTAATTGTACTGAATGGGCTGCCACGAAGTCCATGAAACCTGGAGTTCTTTCTCTTACATAGCTACTTTTGAAGGAAAGTAGATTCAACTGATTTTTTTTCCAGCAAAAGCCGCTATGACTTATGCCATTTTCTTTTTTAAGTGGGACTAAACCCTCTTGCTCTTGCTACAGCTAATTAGACTGAAAAGCAATTTATCAGACACAGACTACTACTTATGAATTGCACATGAGGAAAACTGACAATCTCTGAGGTGGCTGCGCAAGATATTTGACCAAGGAGGTTAAACATTCAACCAATACTGAGTTGGTACAAACTACCTCACCCACATCCTCCCATTTATGGTTAATAGGTGGGTAGATGAACAAAGAGAAGATAGATAGTTCCTTTGTGCTAAGGTGGCCATTGCAAAGAATGCTGAGCAACTTGTTGGCAACTGTAATTTGCACTGTGTACTGCATGGTGGGGAATTTTGGGTACCGAGATGATCGTGTGGTTGGTGGGGTTAACTTCCACACTACCTCATGTTTTGTATATATTTGCATTGAATCTGCATCACTTGGGTAATCTAGCATGTATCTTTCCTGGGTCTGATAAGTACCATGATACCTACTGTCTTAGTCAGCTTGGGCTGCTATAACATGAATACCATAGACTGGGTGACTTGAACAACGGAAATTTATTTCTCACGGTTCTGGAGGCTGGAAGTCAGAGCTCAGGGTGCCAGAATGGTGAGAGCCCTCTTGCTGGTTTGCAGACTGCCTTCTTAGGCTCTCTTTATTTCTGTTTATAAGAGCACTAATCCCATCATGAGGGTTCCATCCTCAGGATCTAATTATCTCCCAAAGGCCCTACCTCCTGATGCCATCCCATTGCGGGCTAGGGTTTCAACATAAGAATTTTGCAGTGGGGACACACACGCATAGTCCCTAACACCTACTTCATGGGATGTGAGGATTTAATGAAATAAAGTATATAAACTTCCTACCGCAGTGCCTGGCACATACTAAGTAGAAGCCTAATATGTTTAAAATTTCTTACTGATTGATTATTATTGATTGACTCATTAACCTGTTGCTACTGTAGATTTTTGGTTGAACCAGTGGCACTAAAATATTTTCACTCTATTCAGGAATCCTCAAGAGGCTGAACAATCATTATTTAGTGATCATTATTACTTATTAAAGAGTCACTGTTTATTTGTGACAGTACTAGGAAACTCAGTGGCAAAAGGTTTTGCATTTCTTTTTTCTCGAAGTTAGGAACTCTCTTAGGATAGAGAAGATAAGAAAGAGCCTGTTCTCCTCCTCCCAAGATTTCCTAATTTCCTGAAATAGGTAATTATTTTTGCTTTTTGAATCGAGAGGAGAAAAGGATTTGTTAAAAATTATCACAAGCAGGGGACCATCTGGATCTCCTGACCATGTCCGTAATGCTTTTTCCAGAAGGTCGTACAGTTTCTGATAACAAATGCATTAGTAATCTATGGCTGCGTAACAAATCACCCCCACATTTAGCAGTTTAAAGCAACTGCATTTATTGACTCATAGTCTCTGAGAGCCAGGAATGCAGGGAGAGTGCACCTGGGTGTTTCTGGCTCAGTTTCTCCCAGGAGGTTGCTTTTGAAGTTGCTGGTCAGGGCCTAAGTCACATCAAAGCTCACCTGAGATGGAAGGATCTGCCTTCAAGTCCATTGCCTCAAGTTCCTTGTGGGCTAGTGGACTGAGGGCCCCAGTTCCACATTAGCTGTTGGCCACAGGTATCTATCATTTCCTCAGCACATGAACCCGTCAATGGGGCATTCAACATGGTAGCTGGCTTTCCCCAGAATAAATGATCCAAGAGGGAATAAGAAATAGAGTGACCCAAGAGAGAGAAATGTGGTCATTGAAGTGTCATATTCTTTTTCTTAGAATTGAGTCATAAAATCCAGCTCTCCTCAAAGGGAATTGCACAAAGGTATGAATGCCAGGAGACAGGGGTCATTTGGGGCCATCATGGAGACTGTCTATCACACAAAGATACATCTGACACAGTCCTGGGCAAAGAAACGGCTGGACCTAAAACCTCAATTCCATAGTTGGTTGCTTGGAGACTTTCTGTCTGCATGGAGAGTTCTAGTGTGAATATATAAGAATTCAAAAAGAATTTGCAACAGATATAAAAGCAGATCTAACACCACATTATATTCATTATATATATGACGTTATTCACTTGAATGGATAATGAGACTGGAATGTTGGAAAGAGGGCTATACTTATACTTACATTCTTTGAGTCTTAGGCCTGCTTACACTCACTGACCATTCACCAAGTGTCACTAAGTTTTCAGGCATTTTTGTTCAGACAACAGCTCTACGCCAAAGACAATGTAGGAAGTATACTTAGAGACCATCCAAGTTTCTACATGATGGATTTCCCACAGGAGGCATCTATCACAGAAAATGTTAGAACTTATGTCATACTGTGGTTGGATGGCTCTGCATTCACCGGGAGCTTCTTAGTAAATACATGAAAATGATTCTGTCTTTTAAACTTTATAGTCTTCTTGAAATATCTCTGCATTAGTAGCTATATTCATTATAAGACTATCAACAGAAGATATTTTGACAGGGACACTTCTTCTGCCTTCCAAAGTCTTTGAATCCATGATCAAGACCAGCAACGCACAGAAAAGAAATAAATATGGCTGGTACTGCATAGGGTCGATGGGCAGAAGGACTCCAATTTCTGCAAAGGCCATGGGAAGGAAAGGAGGAAGAAAGGTTTCACTTGGGAAAGAACATCAGAAGCCACAGGAGAATAGGCACTCCCACACATTGCCAGTAGGAAGGTACATTTTTATAACCTCTGTGGAGGTCAATTTGGCAATATACATCAAAATTACAACATACTTAGATCTTTTGACCCAGAAATTCCACTTGAAGGAATTTATCTTAAGAATACACTTGCATGCATGTGATGTGATGTTTGTAGAAGATTACTCACTGCAACACTGTTCATAGCAGCAAAAGACTGGAGTAATATAAATGTTCATCACTAGAGGAATGGTACAAAAAAAATGGCATGTGCTCATAATGTAAAATTACCTAGCTGTAAAAATGTGTGAGGTGATCCACATAAAAACCTGTACGTGGATATTTATAGCAGCTTTATTTATAACTGCTAACGCTGAAGAACTAAGATATCCTTCAGTAGGTGAATGCCTAACTATGGTAACATCCACACAATGGAATATTATTCAGCACTAAAAAAAATTCAAGACATGTGAGAATCTTAAATGCATATTACTAAGTGAAAGAAGTCAATCTGAGAAAGCTTATACTGTATGATTCCAACCATATGATGTTAACGGAAAAAGCAAAACTATAGAGACAGTAAAAAGACCAATGGTTGGCCGGAATTAGGGATGAGAAAAGGGTGAGAAGGCAGAATATAGAGAATTTTTAGGCAGTGAAACCATTCTGTGCAATACGATGATGGTGGTTGCATGTCATTACATATTTGTCCAAAGCCACAGAATGTACACCACCAAGAATGAACCCTAACTTAAACTGTGGATTTTGGGTGATGATGGTGTGCCCGTCATGTAGGTATTTCAGTTGTAACAAATGCACCACTCTGGTGGGGGATGTTGATAGTGCAGGAGGCTGTGCATGTGTGGGGACAAGGGGTATATGGGAAATCTCTATGGTTTCAGCTGAATTTTGCTGTGAATCTAAAACTGCTCTAAAATACAAAGTCTATTTTTTAAATAGTGTGAAGAAGCTCTTTGTGTAGTAACACATAACATCTTTAAGATACACTGTTAAGGAACGAAAGCGGGGTCTCTCCTATGAGATCGCCTGGTAGGAAAAGAACTCGTTAAGAGGTGCACCACCTTCCGAATGTAGCTCAATGGCGTGAGGCGGTGTTCATGTAATTTACCACTTGTACTTATTTGCCTTTCTTAATATACTAAAATGTTAAGCATACTAAACTGGCGGGTGGTGCTCTATTCAAAATATACCTTGTCTTATTTTTTTTTTTTTGAGCTTTATTTTATTATGGTAAGAACACTTAACATGAAATCTACCCTCTTAACGTATTTTTAAGTGTATGATACCTTATTGTTGACTATAAAGTAATTTTTTAGAGCAGATCCCTGGAGCTTAATCACTTTGATTAACTGAAACTTTATGCCCCTTGACTAGTAATTCCTCATTTTCCTTCTCCCCAGTCCCTTGACAATCACTACTCCCTTCTTCGATTCCGTGAGTTTGACAATTTAGGTACCTCATCTAAGTGGATCGCACTATTTATCTTTCTGTGACTGGCCTATTTCATTTAGCGTAATGTCCGCATGGTGCATCCATGTTGTCACACGTGAGGGATTTCCTTCTTTTCTAAGGCTGAATAATATTCCATTGTGTGCATACAGCACATTTTCTTTATCCATTCGTCTGTCAATTGGCATTTACCCTTTTTCCACATCTTGGCTATTGTGAATATTGCTGCAGTGAACACAGGAGTGCTAATATCTCTTTGAGGTCCTGATTTCAGTTCTTCTGCATAAATGCCGTGAGTGGAATACCCAGATCAAATGGAAGTCCTATTTTTAGTTTTTTGAGGAAGCTTAGTACTGTTTTGTAGAGAGGTTGCACCATTTTGTGTTACTACCAACAGTGTGCAAGGGTTTCAATTCCTCCACGTCCCCACCGGTGCTTGTTTTAAAACATGCCTTGTCTTACTTTTCAAGTCATGCTTCGCTCCCAAGAATATCAGCAGCAGCATCTGGTGAGAAGGGCAGTTATATGAACTCCCAAGTGCTTCTATGGGTTGCTCCACCTCAGGGTGCAGATTCATAGTACATCCAGATTAGCCAGTTTATCTTGACTGAAAAGCAAACAGTTCATTAATCATAGCATAACCTCCTCTCACCCTGTGTCCCTATTGCCTGCCTATAAGGGAAGCGACATATTTATTTATTGAACAAAACAAAACTCCTGCTTCCAACTAGTGGGAGAAAAGGTCAAATTGCCAAGCCATGATGTAATCAAAGAGCAAATGGTAAATAACTCTGAGGTCACATCTATGGTATAGAACTATTTGGAAGAACAGTGGAGTCTTAGGCAGTTAGAACGCCTTTAATGACACTGAAATGGAAAGAATGTGAGCATGTTGGCAAAGTTAACTGGACGGGGACTGCTTTTGGCCACCTCAGAGGGTCCAAACAGGACTGAAATTGGTGGGAACTCAGAGCTGGTGCTCTTTAAGAGAAAAGAAGAAAGAAAGGGAGGTAGAAAAATGGATCTGTTGTTTCTGGAAGATAGGAGCAGAGATTGTCACACTCTGAACCTTTGGTTTAGGGGAGAAATTATAAGGAATGGGAGTGACCTAACCCAGAAGGCAAAGAGCATGTTCCCACTGGCTCTGATGCCCCTAAAATTCTTTCCAGATGCCTGACTTCATGGAAGGGGAGAAGAAGTGCCAGAGAGAAAACAGGAGGCAAGAGGAGGTGGTGAACCAACAACAGAAAACAAGGGGAGGAAAGTACTTCACGTCTCTTCTGAAGAGATCATTTTATTTTCAGTTCTCCCAGAAATTACATCAGAATAATTTTTTTCCTGAAATAATATATACAGCTATTAATAGCATAGTATTCCCTATTAGCTTCCACTCTTACCAGCATAGGGAAGGCAATTCCCTCAATATTGACTGAGAGCCCCAGTGTTAGGTGCTGAGGTACAAAATGAAACCAAGGAGTCCTGAGGACCCGGTGGCAGAACCGTGTAAAATATGGTTTCTCTGAACATGACCCCTCTGGTCAGAGGTGGGTCGGCCAGGGCTTTGTCTGTTCAAAGCCAAGCCCAGCCACATGGGATAGAGATCGGATGTGCTGGGGCGGACCAGGGGCCAAGATAGCCAGGGATCTGGCTTTGAATCACTCTGGTATTCGAGCTTTTTTCCCCTGAAGAAAAATGAGAAAATACTGGTCATGTGGCTGTTGAGTATTTTTCAATAAGCAAGCCTTATTTTTATCATGTTATGAAATGCTTGTCCCCGAGAGCTCTCTTTAGGTGCACGGGAAGTGCTGTGATACCAATCGGATGCCCTCATGCCGAGAGGCTGGCATTTTGATTTTTGTGGGCCCTAAGCACTTTTACCTCTGTCGACCTCTTCCCCTCAAAAAAAAAAAAAAAAAAACACAGATTAAAAGTTATATTTTCAAATTTTATTTTTTAAATTATATTTTATAACTGCATTTGTGTAGAGATGCATATTATATGTACATTTTACATTAATATTATATATAAAACATTTTTCAGCCTAAAAGTGGATATTTTTGCCTCCTGAGTTGAAAAGAACTTATAACATTTCTGTGGGCCCCTAAAGTCTCGTGGTCCTAGCGATGACCTGCTATGTCTCATGTGGAAGTTGGTCCCAGATGCCACCCTAAGCCTCCCCGCCACATTAACGCCTGCACTGGAGATGGCAGTAGACATAGATGGCATAGTTCTGAACTCACTGTGGCCTCATGCCCCAACCAGCTGGCATGTAGAGACGCCACATTAGTTCTTCCTCCTACACATGTATTCAGGTCAGTGTTGTTTCATATTTCCTGTAGCAGCTCAAGGCATTTCACATGTCTTTTCACTCTGCTGCCTGCTGTATGTCCCGCAACGGTATTCACAGAGACGAATAGGATGAGTTGTACGACAGAATAATTCAAGCGGTAGGACAATTCTGAAACGCAAGTGGGGAGGAATTGCTTGCACTTCTCTCATGGATTAGCTGAAAATCCAGTGCAAGTAGTCAGTGATTATTCAATTCATAACAAACACTGCTGATGGAAAGAACCAACAGAGAATAAAATCGACAAAGGCTAAAGCTGCACATCGTGAGACTTACTATTGCCAAGCATGGACAGGAAAACTAAAATCCTGGCAAATTTTGGATCTGCAAAATTGGACACAGGAAAATTGGATTTCATAAAAATAAAAGATACAGAACACATTGCACATTGTCAAAACTCTATGAAATATGATAAATCAAAAGCAACCAATGAACAAACCCTTGAGAAGGTGAAAAGGCAAATGGAGAATAATCCTGATTCAAATAACTTTTCTAACGCGAATGCATGATATAAAAGTATCACTGCATTGTAAAGAAAAATTTTCATAAATTAAAGCATGGGTAATAGAATTCACTTTGGAAAATTAATTAATGTGAATAAAATTCTAATTAAAATTCTAGGAAAAGCAGGACTGGAAATATGCAGGGCAACAAGAGATGAATTGATTGATTTTTAAATATTTATTTATTTTGAGAGAAAGAGAGAGGAGAGAGAGAGAGAGTGAGAGAAAAAGAATCTTAAGCAGGCTGTACACTGTCAGTGCAGAGCCCCACACAGGGCTTGATCCCATGACTGTGAGATCATGACCCAAACCTAAATTAAGAGCCAGACACTCATCTGACTGAGCCACCCAGGTGCCCCAACAAGAGATTTTTTTAAATGGCAGAATTTGCCTCTAGCTGGCTGGTGGGGCAAGTGCAACCTCATAGAGAATAAAAGCAAAAAAATCTCCCTTTGTAAACGTTGTCTCCTTTGATCCCACATCCCTCACATCCACTGGTATCTGGAACTGTCCTTTTAGAACATTCTAATGCAGTTATAGTAGAATCTGTACACGTATAACTAAATTAACATTTTAAAACTTTATTGCAGGAAAAGAAACTTTTAAAATAAGATGTTCTTGGGGAACCTGAATGTCTCAGTCAGTTAAGCATCTAACTCTTAATTCTGGTTCAGATCATGATCTCATGATTTGTGGGATTAAGCCCCGTGTCGGGCTCTGTGTTGACAGCATGGAGCCTGCTTGGGATTCTCTCTCTACCTCTCTATGCCCCTCCCCCACTTGCACATGCTCTCTCTTTCTCTCTCTCTCTCTCTCTCTCTCTCTCTCTCTCAAAATAAACAAACTTAAAAAAAGTGCTTTAATAACTTAAAAGTGTATTAAGACTTTGGGACCCTATATCTCTTTACACCATTTTAACTCTGAATTTTGGTTAATTCCATCATTTTAATTATTATTAGAATTATTATTAGAGCTTCTCTGAGACTGAAGTTTGCAAAACCTGTCTGGATAGAGCAAAGTTGTCACATCAGAGCTCTGTGTACATTCAAGAGAGAAAGAGAGTCTTCTGGGTTTAGAATAAACTGACTCACTAATAGGAATGTAGAGGTGGGCATTGCACTTTGGAGAGCATTGTTTCTATTCCAAATTATAAAATTATACATCCCAGTTAATATTACTAGAAGCAATTTCAATGGTTCCCTTTAGTACAGTAGGTTGTGAGCCTCTCAGGATGTAATT
This sequence comes from Panthera onca, assembly GCF_046562875.1. Lineage (NCBI taxonomy): Eukaryota > Metazoa > Chordata > Mammalia > Carnivora > Felidae > Panthera > Panthera onca. The sequence goes on from NC_138339.1 coordinate 219,925,039, forward strand.
GGTTGCTAAGGAAAACCATGAGAAAATAGACAGAGATATAAGATAGGCTCCAATTTCTCAGAAGTACCTTCTGATCCAATCATACCAACTGTTCCCAGAGCTTATGGCCTCATCATCTTTTAAAAATCACATTGCCTTGAAACACCTGTATCCTAGCCCAAACTGCTATATTTTTGCAGTATGTCATCTGTGATTACACTTCCTAGTTTTTGGCATGTCTGTAAGTAGAGAGCATCAGGCTAATACTGACTATTCAGGAGCTCCCCCAGAAACATCTGGAAACTTCTAAAATCAGGACAAAGAAATTCCGGTTCCCTTTTGTACTCTCCCTAGAGCTGTCCTTCTGAATTTAGTTTTTCACCCAAAAGACTCTTCTCTGGGTGTCATTTCGTTCAGAACCCGCACTGTAGAATAGGCCAATATTTAACAATAATACAGTACAATCAGCTAATGTTGATACAGAAGACTTTCAGCTCAGAAAATAAAAGGTTGACCTGGAAAGTTCCTTATAATCTAGCAGTTTCAATCTATTCACTTTACAGACAAAGAAATATTATAGGTATATAGAGATGAGAGAAAATGAGATGAAGAATCCATACTCTTTTTTACCATTAGAACAAGGCATTCGAGAAAACATAGGGAAATGAACAGAAAATTGTAGACCCATCTAGTGTCTAGGAAGAAAACTCCATGAACCATCTGTCTTACTGACTACTATATCTCTAGTTCCTCACCCATGCTTGAAACTCAAAAAACTTTGTGTTATGAATAAATGGCAAACTTTAAGTAAATCACCTAAGTACATACCTAATTGTGGAGACGAGCAGAATGGTCATGTGAATGGACCTGGAATGCCTCTCTGGATTGCCCAGCAACAAGGGAGTGGAGATTGATATTTCTACCTCTTCCAGGTCCTAAATTCCTTTAGGACCAGGGACATCTCTTGTTCCAGAGGGAAAGGTTGTTTCCAAACTCAACTTCCCACAAATTTAGGACCCCCAAGGCCTCCAGGTTCTAGGCCTTTGGCATTTCCTAGCAATCCCTTAAACAGCTTAGAGTCTAAGGTTAGGCAAGTTGGTGGCTGAGCTCAAAATATTTATTCCACAGAGAGCAGGACTGCGCTCTCACTGAGGATCCTGATCTGGAAAGACACTCCACTCCCATAGACATGAAGACCAGCAAGTGGGATATCCCCTTGGATCACTGTCCCTGCTGAATGTCTGTCTCTGCTCTGGCCACAGTGTGCCTTTCTGGGGATGCCAAGACGAGAGAGCACATATCTGTGGAGCCATTTTTGAGTTTTATCTTTCTCACAGCTGGTCACCTGACCGCAACTCACAACACCAGAGATAGCATAGAATCGTAGTCATTTTCAGAACCGGAAGCTATTCCCATTTTACAAATGTGAGAACTAAAGTCCAAATAAATGTGTGTCTGGTCATAAGTCACATGGTGAGTAATGGCAGGGTTGGAAGAGCCCCTGCCTTGTCAGATTGGTTATGTAGTCACTTAGGTTGATGAAAGATGGTTGATGCCAATTTTGGGGCCCATGGAGTAGAAGGGCCTTGACATAAGCTTTGGAACTACAGCATCCCTCCCATGAATCATGGAAAGTCTAATGTCTTCCCAGGATTTCTGCAAATTCCTTATGGGTTTATATTCTCAGAATAATCTTTGGTACCCATTTCTGCTGATTAGTTGAATTTAGAGAATTTAGTCTTCAAATTTCCAGTGGCATCATAAGTTTGATTTGCTTAAATCAGGATTCAAATAAGGTCCACACGTTGTGATTAGTGGATATGTTTCTTAAGTCTTTTTTAATATATAAGTTCCACTTCCACCTCTTCTTATGTATCCCTTTCAGTTTGTCTATCAAATAAATTGGGCTGTTTATCTCATAAAGTTTTCCATGGTTTGAACTTGGCTGATCGTGTCCTTGTAGCATCAATTAACATGTTTCTCCACTAATTCATTCGTAGTTTTAAAATGGTGATATTTTAACTCTGTCATTACTTTTTCTTTTGTTAACCAGAATATTTTTATAAATAGAAACCTCCCCTTATCAACTGTTTCATTATTTAGAGCTATATTTATTGTAGGAGAGACAGAATAGGTGCTTGATTCTCTTCCTTCATTTATCACTTTTCAGAAATAATAAATCTCTGAAGATAACTACTGAATTAAAAAAAAACAGTATGGAGTTGTAAAATTAAATATATTTAGTAACTTTTAACTACTTGCATTCTTTATTATTTTGGATGCCTACATTTTCACACCTTTTAAATGTAGGAGTCTATTTGAGTCAGCTCTCAAGTCATCAGATTCATCTCGTACATTTCAGATCTAGAATCATCATTTCTGTAGAGACTTTTGGTTTCTTTTACTGAAAAGTAGTATCTGGAGACCACATTCTTAGAACTAGGGGGGCTCATTGTTACTAGGTTGTTCGTTGTTTCTTTGGCTTTTTTTTTTTAACATAAAATATATCAGGAGTTCTTACTAATATTTCCAAATCAAATTTAGTTCTGCAGAGTCTTAATCTCTTTGATCTTACATCTGGGTCTCCTTTCTCTATGCTAAGAATCCAGGTTCTGCATGACCGTGGGATTTACAAAATTAGAACATCACATACCTATCCATTTGCTCCATCCTGCCATATGCCCACAGCAGCTTTAGGACAACAAATCCAAAACTACGGCTAACACCATAATTACTGAAAACAATTTAAGACTTGTTTTTGCAATTCTTTTTGGCTGTAGGGTATATCCCAAATACTGAATTTTTAAGTTACTTGGAATAGTTCTTTTCTTTGTGGTCTAGCCACCAACTGGATACACATTTAAATTTAGGCTCACTGGCTTCATTTTGTAGTTTCAGGGATTACTTTTTTTTTTTTTTTTTTAATTTTCCCTGATAGTACCAGATATGAAAGGGTAAAATATTTACATCTAGAAATACCAAGTGACTTCTTTGATATCCAATGTCTGAGCATATCTGAAAGGAGGATTGCATGCTAGAAAATTCTCATCATTCTGAGAACACATGTGAAACATCGATGGGTGCAAAGATCCAGTTGATTGTTTCTCTTTGTGGACACAGTTGCCCTGATTGGTCCCAACTGTTTTACACAAGAGAGGTTTATTTTCTGTCACCTGACATGCCAGATTCCTTGAAGGATGAAGGAACAGGAGTCAAAAGACAGATCACTAATGGGGAAGAGGGTGAATGAATGTTCACAGTGGTTAGAGCCTATTATATGTATTAGATAGCATTAAACACTCATGTTTTAATCTAAACTGAATATAGTGTTCTGCTCCAGAATAACATAAGTATCATATACTTATAGAAATTATTTTTAAAATAATTGACCATCCTAAAAATTGGCTCTTTAGGAAGCTGCATCGTGTTTTTATGTGTGTTTTTCAACCCTTTAGGACACAATGCTTGAGTTCCTTATATTAGGACATTGATGCAAGTGGGCTATCAGGACTGTTTCATTGCACTGTGGTCTAGAATATTTCTGGGACAAATTGGAAATAGAGTGCCAGTTAACTTGAGTTTCCACACATTATTCTCGCTTTAAAAAGCATTCTAATTAATTATATCTTTGTAAAAGCAAAAGGGCTTTTGTAATAGAAATAAAGCTAACCTTTCCAGAGTGCATACTGTGTTCCACGCATTGTTCTAAATGCTTTGCATGCATTAGCTTATTTAATTAGCTTAAACAACAAACCTATAAGCTTGTTACTATTGTCTTCCTGATCTCGATGATGAAGAAACTGAAGCATAAAGGGAATTGATAGACAGCTTGCCTGAGTGTATCAGCCAGGATAAGGTAGGTAACACATTGGTAACCAATAAGCCCCATCTTGGTGGCTCAACACAATCAAGTTTATTTCTCGCTCACACTGAATGTTCTCCAGGAGTCAGCAGGGCAGCTCTGCTCATTGTAGGGACAGTCATGGTGTAGACTCATTGAAGCTACTGAGTAATCCAGGCTGCTGGAAGCCCCATCCTCGTGCTTCCACAGTTGGTAATGCAGACAACATGAAACAACATGGAAAACCGCACGTTTTCCTTAAAGCTCCTGTCCAGAAGTGCTGCACAGCACTTCTGCTCATATTACATGGGCCAAAGCAGGTCAGATGGTCTAACTACAAAGAAAAGCAAGAAGTGCAGTTCTCCCATTGTCTCAGAGAGCTAGAAATACTGAGTAGCACTGATGGTCTCCGAAATCAAGAAATGGAGGGTTGAGAATATGGGTTCAGGTTGAGGGTCTTTTTTTTTTTTTTTAACGTTTATTTATTTTTGAGACAGAGAGAGACAGAGCATGAACGGGGGAGGGTCAGAGAGAGAGGGAGACAAAGAATCTGAAACAGGCTCCAGGCTCTGAGCAGTCAGCACAGAGCCCGACGCGGGGCTCGAACTCACATACCGCAAGATCGTGACCTGAGCCGAAGTCGGACGCTCAACTGACTGAGCCACCCAGGCGCCCCTAGGTCGAGGGTCTTATATGCTGTGATCTTAACCTTGCTCATATTTTAAAAGTAGTGCTTCTTTTCCCTCATTTAATCATTTAAGATTGAAAATTGCGCCCATGTTTTGTAATGCACATACTACATGTGTATAACTTATAGCAGTATATGTATGTAACTTATTATACACATATACTGGGGATGCATGTCTATCAGAAATGCCTCTGAGAGGGATGTATAGGTATTGAAGTTTGGAAAATTGCTGCTTCAGGCAATGAAAAATTACAAAGGTTTTTAAGTGGGAGAAAATTATGATCAAATTTAGGTTCTTAAAAAGAGAATTCTGTAAAAGTGGATTGTCCAAACTATAAATTTACATTGCAGGACCCTGTTGATGTAACTGTGCCATATTTGGAGATTCTTTCCTCTAAATACTTAATATTTTCATTTTTAAAATATACTTTCAATATAAAAAAAAGTTTGAGGATTATTGATTCTAGACCAATTACCTAACGTTCAGACAAGAAACATGAAGCCAAAGTGGTTTAGTAAGCTGTTCAAGGTCATATAGTTTGTCAATTCCAGAACCCACACTTACGCAGATCTCTTGATTTCCCCACTCATTACAAACTCTATCCCTCCTCTTTCTGCAAGATAAAAGACACTAACATCAAAATTGAGAAGTTATTTTTGAATGATTGCTACTAATCCTTTGTCAGAAAATCTGGAGGGATATTTTAAAAGGTCCAAAGGGCCAGAGTATGAGGGAGAGAGACAGAGAGAGGGAGAGCGCCTGGGCTGGGTATGGTTGATATGAGTGTTTGGAGGAGCATCTGTGGGGTAGGATGAGAGATGATAGCATCATTTTTTCATTCTATAAAACAATCACTTGGGACCCAAGACTCCCCTTTCTCTAAGGAGTTCAACTTCCTTTGTAAGCTGAGCTTTCTCAGTTAGGAAGGGAAGGGCTCTGAGCTGGTGAATTGCATATGAAGCTGTCCACATCCTTGAATTCTACTCTGAAAAGTCGTGTTGAGACAACATCCCATGAGAGGACAGCCCTGGTGGGCAGGTAGTCCCATATGCTGGGCTGCCACAATTATAGAAACATGGATCCCAGGAAGAGTGGTTCTGGGCAGCTGGCTATACCTTGGAAACTAAGACAAAGTGAGGGGAAGCAGAGATGAGCATTAGCTGGCAGTGGGAAGTTTGAGCGTCCGTGCAGACCCCAAAGGAAGGTGGCAGAGATGTCATTAGAGGTAAGTTATTTATTTATATATTGTATATGTATATATACACATATGTATATATTACGTATGTATATATACATTATATATTATATATGTATATATATATATTATATGTTATATATAATATATACATATTATATATAACATATAATATATATATATAGATATATAAAAAGATATATTAAATATAATTTATATTTAATATAATGCCATTATATATTTATATATATAATTATACATATATTTTTATACATATATAAATATATATAAAGATATATATATTAAATATAATTTATATTTAATATAATGAGTTTAAATATAATTTAATATAATGAGTTTAAATATAATTTTATATAATGAGTTCTTTATATATATAAAGATATATATAAAGATATATATTAAATATAATTTATTGTAAAATTGGTTTCCATACAACACCCAGTGCTCATCCCAACAGGTGCCCTCCTCAATGCCCATCACCCACTTTCCCCTTTCCCCCACCCCCCATCAACCCTCAGTTTGTTCTCAGTATTTAAGAGTCTCTTATGGTTTGCCTCCTTCCTTCTCTGTAACTTTTTCCCCCCTTCCCCTTCCCCATGGTCTTCTGTTAAGTTTCTTAGGATCCACATATGAGTGAAAACATGGTTTCTGTCTTTCTCTGCCTGACTTATTTCACTTAGCATATTACTCTCCAGTTCTGTCCACGTTGCTACAAATGGCCAGATTTCATTCTTTCTCATTGCCAAGTAGTATTCCATTGTATATATAAACCACATCTTCTTTATCCGTTCATCAGTTAATGGACATTTAGGCTCTTTCCATCATTTTGCTATTGTTGAAAGTGCTGCTGTAAACATTGGGGTACAAGTGTCCCTATGCATCAGCACTCCTGTATCCCTTGGGTAAATTCCTAGCAGTGCTATTGCTGGGTCATAGGGTAGTCTGTGATGAGAAAATGCAGGTGGTGGTTCTTGGGTTAAAGAACTCACCTCTAAAACAATTAAAAATATAGAGGTGAGTTCTTTAACCCAAGAACCACCACCTGCATTTTCTCATCACAGACCTTACCAGGGTTTAATGGAGTAGTTGCCTGGTTATCCGTCTCCCACCCTACTGCTTTTCCATGAGGGCAGACACCACATCTGTCTTAGTCTCCATGGCATTTCCATTGCTTAACATACCTTTGTTAAGTGAAGAGTATAAAAGGCACACACACATACACACACCCCAAATGAACTATAACTTACTGAAACCTTACCCTCTTTGTATTTCCCCTCAAAGATCTTTGGGAAGAGGGCTGTAGAGAGCCCTCTGGTGAGACCTGGACCAGGCTGGTGACTTGACAGACCCTGAAGACAAAGGCTTCCTACCTGTCTGAGCTGCATACGCACAGTTGCCTTCCTGCTTTGAGCCTTCTGCAGTCCCTGCAACCTTGGGTGGGGGTGCTAGCGGCACCCTGATGAGTCCAGTGTTCTGGAGGAAATGGAGAAAAGGGAGGGAGGAGGGGACCCATGTCTTTCCCAATGTCTGAGTTTCCCTGTGTGCTCATTTGCTGATTTTGCTATGCACCCAGCCTACCTCTCTTCAAGACAATTTGTCTCTGTCTCTTTGGTCTCTGGTGTCTCCCCTATTTCCACCCTCAATCGTTTTTCACTCCTGGACATTTTCATTCCTAGAGAGAACTCAAAAAATAACCATGCTTTTCAAGTTTTGGTTGGTCTTTTTTCCCACTCTCTGAAATGACTTTCATGCCTCTCCTGTCTGCTCAGACCTACAACATCCCCTCACCAATCCTCATTTTCACATTTTACTGAAAAACAAAACAGAGAAGAACAAAAGAGAATGATCTCATCTTCTTCCAGTGCCTCTCCCAACTCACATGCCTTTCTTCTTGCTGCCAGTGGATGAATTGACCTGCTCCCATCTCAAGACCACTCCACTCTGCTCTGGGTCCCCTTGCCATGGTCTTATGCAAGGCTTTCGCTCCTGCAATTCTCCCTTTTTCTTTGCATCATAATTTTTTCCTTTATACTGAATTATTTTCATCAGTATCCAAATCCTGGTATAATATCTTTCATCTTAAAAACATAAAATAAAACTCTCTTAGATATTCTGCACCGCCCCACCAACAACTGCCCCATTGCTATGCTCTTCTTAGCAGCCAAAATCTTTAAGAGTTGTCTGTACATACTGTCTTCGTCTCACATTCTTCCCTCCCCTATTAGGCTTCTGAAACTGTGTTATGGGCTGAAGTGTGTCCCCCAAGAAATATGTTGGACCTTATTTAGGAATGGAGTTGTTGCTGGTGTGGTTAAGATGAAGTCATACTGAGGTACTGTGGGTCTTTCATCTGGTATGAGTGGTGTCCTTATAAGAAGGGAGAGAGAGAGAGAGAGAGACAAGAGGGGAGAATACCAGGTGACGACAGAGGCAGAAATTAGAGTGGTATGTCTATAAGTCAAGGAACACCAAGGATGGACAGCCACCACCAGAGTCTAGGAAAAAACAAGGAGAGATTCTTCCCTAGATCCTTCAGAGAGAGCGTGGCCCTCCTGGCACCCTGATTTTGGACCTGTGGCCTCCAGCACTATAAGAGAATGGATTTTGTTGTTCTAGGTCATCCTAGTTTGTGGCAGTTTGTTGTGTCAGTCCCAGGAAACCAATGTACTGTATGGATCAAGGTTGCCAAGTCAAGCAATCCCTTCTAATTCCTATCTTACTGGACCTCTTAGCATCCTTGATAGCATGGATCATTCCCTCCTGGAATTCAGGCAATTCCCCGTCTCCTGGAATTCAATATCATCCTGTTTTCCTGCCACATCACAGTTTCTTCCATCTCAGTCTGCACTGCAAGCTCCCTCTCCCTTTCTTAGCTTCTAAAAGTTTGAGTGCCCAAGACTCAGTCCTCAGACTTCTCTTCCCTATTCTCACTCTATTTCTTGCAGTTCTGTGGATTTATATGTTACCTAATACCCATGGCCCCACAGTTTACATCTCTAGTCTGGGCCTCCCCACCGAGCTCCGGGCTCATGTGTGTCTGCCTGCTTACTTTCTCCTCTCAAATATCCTAAGGACATGTTAAGTACAAACTTAACCTGTCTAAACCAGAACTCCTGATTCTTGGCCCCCAAAACCTGCTCTCCCATCATCAGTAAATCGCTCTGGCCAAATGGTCTGGCCAAAACCTACAACACACCCCTCTTTTCATATTGTTAAACTGCAATTGTGTACTTATTAAAAAATAACACCTCATTCTTTCCCCACTTAAATCCCCAGCAACCATCATTCTGATTCTTTTTTTTTTTTTTTTAATTTTTAAATGTTTATTTATTTTTGAGAAAGAGAGAGAGAGAGCATGAGTGGGGTAGGGGCAGAGACAGAGGGAGACACAGAATCTGAAGCAGGTTCTAGGCTCTGAGCTGTCAGCAGAGAGCCTGACTCAGGGCTCGAACTCATGAACCGTGCGGTCATGACCCGAGCTGAAGTTGGACGCTTAACTGACTGAGCCACACAGGCGCCCCTGTGCTTTCTGTTTCTATGAGTTTGACTCCTCTAAGTATCTCATATAAGTGGAATCATATAGTACTTGTATTTTTGTGACTGGCTTATTTCACTGAGCATAATAAGGTCCTCAAAGTTCATCCATGTGGCAGCAAATGTCAGAATTTCCTTCCTTTCTATGGGCAAATAATATTCCATTGTATGTGTGGAGCCAATTTTACACATCCACTCACCTGTCGTGGACACTTGTGTTGCCTCCATGTTTTAGCGATTGTGAATAATGCTGCGGTAAATATGGGTACACATGGATGTGCAGACTCTGCTCTCAGTTATTTTGGGCATATAATCTGAAGTAGAATTGTTGGATCCTGTGGTGTTCCTATTTCTAATTTTTGAGGAATTGCCATGTTTTCCATGGCGGCCGTACCATTTTACCTTCCACCAATAGTGCACAGTTCTCTGAATTCTCACCAACGTTTGTTATTTTCTGTGTTTCCTTTCATTTTAGTTGCAATTCTAATGAGTGTAAGGTGGTATCTCACTCTAGTTTTGATTTGCATTTCCTTCATGATTAGTGACACTGAACATCTTTTCAAATGCTTATTGGTCATTTGCGTATTTTCTTTGGAGAAATATCTATTCAAGTACTTTGCCCACTTTTCAATGGGGTTGTTTGCTTTTTGTTGTTCATTTTTAGGGATCTCTATATATTCTGGATGTTAATTAAGTATTTGGTCTATTTTGGATTACTTTTTGTATATGGTGTTAGATGAAGGTCTAACTTCATTTTTTTTTTTTTTTTTTGGTATGTGGATATGCAGTTTTCTCAGCATCATTTGTTGAAAAGTCTGTCTTTTTGTCATTAAATGGTCTTAGCACCCTTATCAGGCATTGTTTGGCCATACATGTGGGTATTTATTTCTGAACTCCCTGTTCTATTTCATTGGTTCATATGTCTGTATTTATGCAAATACTACATTGTTTTGATTACTGCAGCTTTGTAGTAAGTTTTGAAAACAGTAAGTGTGAGTCTTCCAGCTTTGTTGTTCTTTTCAAAATTGTTTTGGCTATTTAGGGTCTCTTGATATTCCATCTGAATTTCAGGATGAGTTGTTCTATTTCTGCGAAGAAAGTCATTGGGATTTTGATAGAGACTATTTTGAATCTATAGATTATTTTGGGTAACATTGACACCTTAATAATATTAGGTCTTCTAATCCATGAACATGGGATCTGTTTCCTTTTATTTGTATCTTCTGCAAGTCGTTTTACCAATGCATTGTAGTTCCCTTGTACAAGTCTTCTATTTCCTTAGTGAATTCCTAAGTACTTTATTCTTTTTGATGGTATTATTAGTGGAATTATATTTGTAATTTCCTTTTCAGATTGTTCATTGTTAGTGTATAGAAATGCAACTGATTTTTGTATGTTAACTTTGTATCCTGCTACTTTGTTGAATTTATTATATTAGTTCTATCAGTTTATGTGTTCTGTGTGTCTGCATGTGTGATCTTAAGTTTTTATCCACACAAAATCATATCATCTGTGGACAGAGATAATTTTACTTCTTCCTTTACTATTTGGATACCTTTTATTTTTCTTTCTTGCCTAATTGCTTTGGCTAGAACTTCCAGTACTATGTTGAGCAGAATGGCAAGTCTTGGAAAAAACTGTCTTTCATCATTGAGTATGTTGTTTTCTGTAAGTTTTTCCTTTTTTAAAAATAATATAATTTATTGTCAAATTGGCTACTATACAACGTGTAAAGTGTGTTCTTGGTTAGATGCCTATGGTTAATGGCTTACATACAACACCCAGTGTTCATCCCAACAAGTGCCCTTCTTAATGCTCATAATCCATTTTCCCCTCTCCTCCACACCCCCCAACCCCCACATCAACCTTCAGTTTGTTCTCTGTATGTAAGAGTCTCTTATGGTTCGCCTCCCTCCCTCTCTGTTTGTAACTCTTTTTTCCCCTCCCTTCCCCCATGGTCTTCTGTTAAGTTTCTCAAGATCCACATATGAGTGAAAACATATGATATTTGTCTTTCTCTAACTGACTCATTTCACTCAGCATAATACCTTCCAGTTCCATCCACATTGCTGCAAATGGCATGATTTCATTCTTTCTCATTGCCACGTAGTATTCCATTGTATATATAAACCACATCTTCTTTATCCATTCATCAGTTGATGGACATTTAGGCTCTTTGCATAATTTGGCTATTGTTGAAAGCTCTGCTATAAACATTGGGGTACATGTGCCCCTATGAATCATCGCTCCTGTGTCCTAGTAGTGCTATTGCTGGGTCATAGGTAGTTCTATTTTCAATTTTGGGGGGAACCTCCACACTGTTTTCCAGAGCGGCTGCACCAGTTTGCATTCCCATCAACAGTGCAAGAGGGTTCCCGTTTCTCCACATCCTCGCCAGCATCTGTTGTTTCCTGAATTGTTAATTTCAGCCACTCTGACTGGTGTGAGGTGGTATCTCAGTGTGGTTTTGATTTGTATTTCCCTGAGGATGAGTGATGTTGAGGATCTTTTCATGTGTCTGTTGGCCATCTGGATGTCTTCTTCAGAAAAGTGTCTATTCATGTCATAGAGAGCTTTAATTATATTGAGGTAGTTTCCTTCTGTTCATACTTTGTTGAGTATTTTTTTATTATTTTGCAAAATGCTTTTTCTGCATCAGTTGAGATTGTGGTGTTTCTTCCTTGCTTTCTTTCTGTTAATGTGATATATTACACTGATTGATTTTTGTCTGTTGAACCATCCTTGCATTGCATCCTATCCCCTTGGTCATGTTGTATAATCCTTTAGATTTGCTGCTGAATTCAGTTTGCTAATATTTTGTTGAAGATTTTTGTGTCATTGTAGATGGAGATATTAGTCCGTAGTTTTCTCTTCTTGTAGTATCTTTGTCTGACTTTGGAATCAGGATAATGCTAGCCTCATAGAATGAGTTTAGAAGTGTACCCTCCTCTTGAATTTTTTAAAAAGTTTGACAGGAACTGGTATCGTTCTTCCTTAAATATTTGATAAGATTCACCAGTGAAGTTATCAGGTTGGGGCTTTTCTATGTAGGGAGAATTTTGATGACTGATTCAATCTCCTTACTGGTTGCAGGTCTATTCTTTTTCTATTTCTTTGTGATTTAGTCTTGTTAGGTTTTAGTCTTGTTAGATTTTGTCCATTTCATCTGTGTTATCCAGCTTTTTGGTATACAATTATTTGTAATATTCTGCTACTCCTTTTCATTTTGTAGAATTGGTAATGATGTCCCACTTTCATTTCTGATTGTAGTAATTTGAATCTTTTCTCCTGTTGTCTTTGTCCATCTAACTAAAGATTTGTCAATTTTATTCATATTTTCAAAGAACCAACTTTTGGTTACATTGATATTCTCTATTATTTCTCTATTCTCTATTTCTTTTTTTTTTTTAAGTTTATTTATTTTTTGAAAGAGAGAGAGAGAGAGAGAGAGAGAGAGAGCATGATCAGGGAAGGTACAGAGAGAGAGAGGGATAGGACAGAGGATCTGAAGCAGGCTCCATGCTGACAGCAGGGTGCCTTATGTGAAGCTTGAACTCACAAACCATGAGATCATAACCTAAGCCAAAGTTGTATGCTTTGCTGACTGAGCCACCCAGCACCCTTCGACTCCATTTCTTATATTATCTTCCTAGTGCTAGCTTTGGGTTTTGTTTGTTATTATTTTTCTGGTTCCTTAAGCTATAAATTTAGATTATTGATTTGAGATCTGTCTTGTTTTTTACTGTAAAATTTTTAAATAAAAAAAAATTCCCCCCTTTAACGCTGCTTTTGCTATGCCCCATACATTTTGGTATGTTGTGTTTTCATTTTTCTTGTAATTTCCTCCTTGATCCGTTGTTTTTTTAATGTTTTTAATTTCCACAAATCTATAAATCTTCCAACTTACTTCTGTTGTTTACTTCAAACTCCATGTCAATATGCTTAGAGAAGATGCTTTGTATAATATCTGTCTTTTTAAATCTATCGAGACTTAATGTGTGGCTTAATATATGGCCTATCCAAGAAAATGTCCCACGTGCACTTGCGAAGCACGTTTATGCTGTTTTTGTTGGGTAGCATTCTATCTATATTTGTAGATCTACTTGGTTTATTATATTAAGTCCTCTGTTTCCTTACTTCTATCAGTTTGTTTTGTCCAATATTGAAGATAGGGTATGGAAGTTTCCAAGTATTTTTGTGCTATTTCTCCCTTCAATTCTTTCATATATTTTGCTGGTCTGTTAGGTGCATAAATGTTTGTTAATTGTTATATCTTCCTGTATTGAACCTTTTATTAATTTATCATGTTCTTCTTTGCCTCTTGAAAAAAAGGCAATGGCATCATTGCAATTTTTGGTGATGGCATCATTTATTGCTCACCAGATACTGTGCTTAGGGAGGCATATCTTAGTTCATGCTCATGAATCCCCTTCCCCGACCCTCCTTGCCTCTCTCACCTGTGTTGTTGCCTTTGCTGCACAATCACACAGGTTAGGTGCAGGAGTTTCCATTTCATATGTTTGGGTTTTGTCCTAGCGCCTCCACTTACTGTGACTGTAAGGCTCAGTTTGCCCATCTGTAAAGTGGGGGTGACCACCATAGCTACCTGACAGGGTTGTGAGGATAAAACGCATTGACAGTGTAAAGTGGTCAATACACAGGATCAATCCTTGTTTCTAAGACCTGTAGTGGCACCGAGCTTCTGTTCTAAAACATTCGGTGTCTGTAAAAATTGGCACATTTGTTACCCCACTGTTTGGAAAAGGAAGAAAGTCGCAAACACTTAAATATTCTCCAATTCTTGAAATCTGTTTTGATTTAAAGTCTATTTTGTGTGACATTAGTATAGTCACCCCTACTCTCTTTTGGTTACTATTTGCATGGAATATCCATGCTCTCACTTTCTATCTATTTGTGGGTTTGGAGCTAAAGTGAGTTCTTTGTAGACAACATATAGTGGGATCATATATTTTTGGAGAGTTTAATCTATTTACATTTAAAGTAATTACTGACAAAGAGGGCCTTACTTCTGTCATTTTCCTATTTGGTTTCTATATGCCTCATCACTTTTTTTCCCCTCATTTCCTGCACTATTATATTCTTTTGCACTTATTTGATTTTTATTTTTAAATTTAAATTTAAATTTTTTAAATTTCTTAAATTTTTTTATTTCAAATTAAAATTTAATTTAAAAATTTTTAAATTTTAATTTTTCACAATTTAAATTGTGAAACATTTGAATTCTTTTCTCATTTCTTTTTGTGCATATTCATAGCTATTTTCTTTTTGGCTGTTATAGGGATTACATTTAACATCCTAAAGCTATTACACTCCAATTTGAATTATGCCAGCTTAACTTCAATAATAGTTTTCAATATAGTAATAGTTTGAAAGTTTTTAACATACAAAACCTGTTCCTTTATAGCTCTGTCCCCACCTTTCTGTTGGTAATGTCACAAGATTACATCTTTATACATTGTATGTTCAACAGCATAGTTAATAACTCTTTTAAATTAATTAGTGTCCAAAATTATGTAGGAAACAACAAATCACACCAAAGCTACAATGACACTGTTTTGAATAACATTAAAAAAAATATTTTAGTCTCTTAAATCATGTAGAAAAGAAAAAAAATGGAGTTATAAACCACTGTTACAATAATAGTATCTTTTATAACTGCCCATGTATTTGACATTATTGAGATCTTTATTTCTTATATTCCTTCTAGTTACTATATAGTGCCTTTTCATTTCACCATGCAGGATTCCCTAGAGCATTTCTTTCAGGGCAGGTCTGGGAGTAATTACTCCCTCAGCTTGTGTTTATCTGGGAATATCTTAATTTCTCCCTCACTCCTGAAGGACAGTTTTGCTAGATAAAGGATTTTTGGTTGACAGCTTTTTTCACTGAGTACCTTGAATGTATCAGCCCACTGCCTTCTGGCCTCCAAAATTTCAGATGAGAAATTTGCTAATGATTTTATTCCTTCATGAGGAATTGTCCCTTCTATGTGACAAATTGTTTCTCTCTCACTGCTTTTAAGATTCTCTTTTTATTTTTGTCTATTGAAAGTTTGATTATCATATGTCTCAGTGTGGATTTCTTTGAGTTCATTTTACTTGGAGTTCATTAGGCTTCTTGAATGTTTATATTCATGTCTTTTGTCAAATTTGGAAAGTGTTGAGCCTTAGTTTATTCAAATACTTTTTCTGCCTTTATCTTCTTCCGGGACTCCCGTAATGCATATGTTGGTCCACATGATGGTGTTCCACACACCTCTAGGCTCAGCTCACTTTACTTCAATCTGTTTTCTTTCTGTTCCTCAGACTTAACAATGTCCATTGTTCTATCTTCACGCCCATTCTTTCTTCTGCCTCCTTACATCTGCCTTTGAATCACTTTTCATAACGCTTAGTGTACTTTTAAGCACCAGAATTTCTTTTTGAAAATTTTGTTTTTTGGTTTTCTCTTTAGTGATATTCCCATTTTGTTTACACATCATTTTCTTGACTTTCTCCGTATCTTTCTTTAGTCCTTTGAGCATGGTTAAGAGGATTATTTTAAAGTCTTTGTCAAGTACAACTGTCATCAGGTCCTTTTCAGTGACAGTTTCTGTTGACTTATTTTTTTCCTTTAAATGGATCATATTTTCCTGTTTCATTCTATGGCTTTTGATTTTTTGGTTGAAAATTAGACATTTGAATCTAATTGTATGGTAACTATGGAAATCAGAGCATCTCCCTTCCCAGAATTTGCTGTGTTTTGCTACTGTTCCTGTTTGCTTCTTTATTTACTTCTGTATTTACTTCTTTATTTGTTTTGTTTCTTTATTGTTTGTTTCTTTATTCTTTATTTATCTGTCTCTGTGTCAAGGATCATCCTGGGGTGTAAACTTAAGGTCTTCTCAGATCTTTTCTGAGCCTTTCCCTGGACATATGTGGTAACTTTCTACTTTTCTTCATGTATGCAATTGTTTTTGAGTGTACTAGTCTTTAATGTCTAGCTCTCAAAGAGGAGAAAAAAGAGAAACGAAGTGGGGATAAGGGTGCCAGTCCTTTAAATCCCCTGTAAGTCACTTCAGCCAGAGGGAGAGGGGCTTTGAACAATAGGAAAAGGTGCAACAATACTGGCTGTTCTCCTCTTTGTCTGAACCTCTGTGATCAGAAGCAGCAATCAGCTAACAGAGCACAGACCCCTGGTGTTTGGAGGACAGGGTCCTTTTTCCTCTGCCTGGCTCCTGCAAGCTGTATGCAGGCTGTTCCAGGAATACATGCACAGCTGCCTGTTATGAGGTTGGGAGTGGGGGGTGGGTAGCTGTTACTGTAATATAAACTGAAGTTGACCAAAGTTAACCACAATTTGCTGTCCTAGCCTTCCCCTGGAAGTTGTGAGACTCCAGAATAGTTACTTTGGGCGGATTCTGCTAGTGCAATTGTTCTGTAGATGAGGAGGCAGATTCCTGGTGCTTCCTACTCCACCGTTTTCCCCCCAATCCTTTATCATTGATGAGGTTCTGAACAGAGCTCCTCTGTATCTATGGGTCACTCTGGATGCTGCACTGAGAACTAGCCCCATGGAGGCAGGGTAGGTTCAGGGAAAACTGATGGGAGGCTACTCCAATAATCCAGGTGAGATGTAATCATGCTCGATCACCATAGTGTTGTAGTGGTGATAAATATTGGAATCTGAGTACATTTTGAAGGCAGAGTTGCCAGGATGTGCTGTTGAATGGGAGACAAAAGTTTATGGGGGAAAAAAGTGAATATAGAACATGTCTATTTTTGAAATGAACAAAACAGTCACTGAATTGTTTTAAGAAGCCGCAAGGAACATTAGCTGTTGACCATTAGCTCTGACATTCCTGTCCTCTTTATGAAAATTCTTACCACCGCTTTTGGTCATGGCCACTGGGATTGGGGATTCAGCCCTTTCTCTCCTCTGAGCTACATGGTCATGACTTGGTTTTACCATGTTTCCTCATGGCTGATGCCTATCACTACCCTTTTCAGTAGGCCTGAAAACTTCCATTTTGGCTTCAAAGATGAAAGTCATTTGTCACTTCTCAACTGAAGGCCTCCCAGAGATGATAGCTGATGTTTTGCAGAGATAGCTCTATTTGGACACACACAAAACTACCAGGAAAAATAAGTATAATCTGTTGGTAGCTCTCCTGAGCTACCCTGCGAACATCAGTCCCTCTGAAGTTTTAGCAAGTGTTCTAAATTGTATTACTCTGAAATTAGTATGTTTTTCCAAAAAGGTTTTGGCCTGCACTCTTAAAGTCTGTAATATGTGACAGTAAACACATCACCCATCTGCTTTTCCAATCTCTGGTACTCTCAGAGTACCACCACTGGTGCTGGTGACGAAGGGGAATGTTCATCCTTGAGAACCAGAAAATATCTCTGAGATCCTTCAAATCACTGAAAAACATTAGGAGGTGAGGGTGGGGTGGGGGTGGGGGGAGGTTACAATCCCTCATATGCAGCAGATATTTTAAGGGATGTAGTCATAATTAATCTTGTCTTCAGACTCCTAAAAATGAAGCTCAGTCAACAATATGAATCATGGAACCCTCTCATTGGTAAGCCCCCTTTCAAGGGTGTTAAATGTCTTGCTTGGCACTTTGTTTTATTTAGCTAACTTTTCAGCCTATTTTAACACGTGGAACCTCCTGAAACATGAGCCAGAGAGCCTACGAACCTAGCTCCATTTCGTTCTGGTCTGTCACTTTGGTGTTAGCATTTTCCTCACTCTTGTTTCCAGTTTGAGTTATGAAACCATTTCAGTTGAGTTTTAATAACCTCCCTGGCATGGCAAGCTCTACGAGAGCTGCCAAACTTAATACATTGACTCCCTGTGAAGAGGGCAGCAGTTTTGGCCGTGGGGGACGGGAGGTGGATTTTCTATAAACGCATCCGTTTTCCATTACAGCCCTTTCTGATTTGGTAGCAGACTGCCAGGTGCAGCTGGTTTCCTCTTCTATACACAATCACTTTTGACTTTGGTTTCTGAATTTCCTTGTCTCCTGACTCACCCGTGATCCTCTGACTAAATAAACTACCTCGTGATCGATCTTCCTGCCTGAGGAGTAGGTCCTGGGACTCAGCAGCTATGAGAGGGCTCGCTTCGCCCTGCAGGACAGAACTCTGGCCAGTGACCTCCATGTGTGTTTGCGGAGGCTTTCGTGACCACCCTAGGGAAACGGCTGCTCTGGTGCAGAGAGGGCTATGTCTGTGGAATGAAAGCCGGATTCCATTCTACGTGTAGATTACCACCCGAGCTTCAGGCATGCTGCCGAAGGCGGCAAACTCTCTAAACCTGCACCGGTGAGAACTGCCTCACCCCCGCCCCCTAGCCACTCCTATATCACAAAACAGCGGAGTCCCCACTGTTCAGTCTCTGAACAGGACCCCACTCTCAGTCTCATCCTTTCCTCAGAATCTGTGTTATTTACTTAAGACACAGACACTTTCATCTCATTGAACAAAGGGCATGAAAATTTTCATTTTTAGTCAAGTGTTCGTTCAATGAACCATAGATTTCATCGGCCTACTTACAACCTAGAGATGCCCTGCTTTGAGCCAACAAAATGCATACAATTCCACATTCATAAGCAAATAGAAAAGTTAAGGCAGTATACAATGACTTGCTTTACAAGAAGAGTGGCCAGAATAAATTGTAAATAGCTCTGCTCTATTAGGGCAATAAGACACCATCGTGTTTTATTCATGCAAGGTGAGCTGTTCTTAAGAAGAGTTAGTAGAAAAACAGATCAGGATAGAGGCAAACGGCTGCCCCAAACAGGTGTATAAATTGCTATTTGCAAATGTGGCCACCTATAATTGCCTTGGGAACCTCAGCTTAATTTCATTAAAGTTCCACTAGAGTCCTCTAGGGGAATTAAATGGTGGGGATTGGCAGGTAAAGTTTCCTTGGGTCGTAGCTATTTCCTGCCACTCGTGTGTGTTCGCGGCCTCTGGAAGCAGAGGCCTCAGAGCAAAATCTCAGAGATTGCAAACTTGGCTGTGGGGAGAGAAGGCAGACATCTAGTTATCTCATCACCTGGAGGTTCTCAGTCTTTATTTCTGCCATCGAATGTGGCGGATGATGCCTTCTGAGTGACTTAGTCCCATGGGCATAGACTGCAGGCTGCTGCATCCTTAAAATAGACCATGAGTGAGGTGCATTTCTGCAGGTGCTGGCTGAAACCCTACAGCTCTCCCCCCTGCTCAAGAAAGTGCCTGAGAACACAAGTGAACAAAAGAGGTATTACTGTAGGGGTAACTTGGAATGAACTCTTCATGTTTTTAAGTTTATTACCTCAAACCTTTGGTAGCCTCTAGGGGCGTCTGGGTGGCTCAGTCAATTAAGTATCCAACTCTTGGTTTCAGCTTAGGTCATGATCTCACAGTTCATGAGTTCGAGCCCCAAATCAGACTCCACACGGACAGTGTGGAGCCTGCTTGGGATTCCCTCTCTCCCTCTCTCACCTTCCTTCCCCTGCTCACACATGGGCATGCTCTCTCTCTCTCTCTCTCTCTCTCAAAATAAATAAACTTAAAGTAAATAAAAATAAAAAGTTTGGTATCCTCTTGCTCTTTTCATTAACAGTTTGCTGGTTATAAACCTCCCCCCGAGATATGCTTGTAAGGCTAAGGAGTAGAGGCCACGGAAGGCTTTTTCTGCCCTCTGACCATGCAGAGTTCCAATAGGCAGGGGCAACCTTCTGGACATTCCAGGTGCTTGCCAACTTCCTAAGGGCTGGAGCTATACAAGGGAGCCTGAGGGCAAGGCTCTAGCAGTACCGGGAAACACCCCTCTCATGCTTTTGAGCCCAGAGTCTTTTAGCTCAGTTTCCCCGCATGCAAATGGATGCCCATCACTCTGACCTTGCCAGTTTTTGTTTTGTTTTATCTTTTTTGTTGTTGTTGTTGCCGCCAATGGTTTTCAAAGCACAGGATTTTCATATTTTTGAAATATCACAGGACCTTCTAATTAGCAATCTCTGGCCACGAGGATTTGCAGCTCGTTGTGTATATCCGGAAATAGCTAGGCTTTTTCAAGTTTTTAAAACCCAAAGTTTGGTTCAGAGACACAGGCTAAATTTATTTGTACCAAGTTAAATGAGCGCGAATTCTTTTGTAATTTTGAGAATTATTTCTAAATTTACTAAAAATATTTACCAAAACGATTTTGTTTTTCCTTATGGGAAAAAGAAAATATTAGAGCAACAAAAAGGGGCCTTACAGAATGAAGAATTTGCTGCTATTACAACTTTCTTCCCTCCCATCCCCCTTCCCCTGAGGCCACCTTCAGAATTCCAGTTATTTGAAGGAGAACTATTGTCGGGGGTTCTGCAAGGCTGTTTGTCAGCTGAAACAAAGGGAAAAGGAGAATGCCTTTGTTTTGCAGGGAGTAATCCCTGGAAGAAGAGTCCATGTGAGAATAGGAGTTTCCAAATCTGGCTCTGCAGAGTCCGTTGGAAGGGCAGTAAAAAGTAGGGAGCAAGAGGGGAGGTATTATAGACTGAATGTTTATGCTCACCCTCCCCCAAATTCATATGTTGAAGCCCTAACCCCCATTGTGATGGTATTTGGGGTGGAGCCTTTGGGAGTTAATTAGGATTTGCGGCAGTCATGAGGGTGGAGCCCCCACGATGGGATTAATATCCTTAAAAGAAGAGACCAGAGCCCTTTCTTTCTCTCCACCAGATCCAGCAAGCAGGCAGATGGGTCAAAACCAGGCGGTGAGTTCTCACTAGAAGCTGAGTCTGCTGGCACCTTGATCTTGGACTTCCTAGCCTCCAGAACAGTGAGAAATGAATGTTTATCGTTTAAACCACCTATGGTAATGTGTTGTAGTAGCCCGAGCTAAGACGGGAGGGAAGGCTGAGTGGGTTCCAAATTCAGGTTCCTCCTTTCAACTAGAGAAGATCTACTTTCAGGAAATGAGAAGTTATGTCCTTTGATTCGAACTGTGTGTTGTGTCTGTGTAGATATTCCCCAGGTATATTATTTGATATCAATGCTCTGCTGTCATTTAGTGCCAAGTATAATTTAAAATTTGGGGGTAAAGGATTGTATTCTAAGAAATTGCCAAAATGTCCCATCTCCTAATATTACTGTTACTGCAGAGAAAGGAGCAAAGGCTGGATTAAAAAAAAAATTACACGTAATAGAAAAAGATAATTCTGCCTTCTCCTCCTCCTTCTCTTTCCTCCTTCTTCTCTTCTTTCTCTCTCTCTTTTTTGTTTTTTTTTGTATGGGCAACTGCACTTGCTATTGTGAAATCAAATGATATATAGCTCCAGGAACTCTTCCAGAAAGAGCTACTCAGTAAGAGGAAATTCATCATGAGTGCATTCAGAAATGACAGCTCTGGTATGTTTTTTTGGATGATCTGATGCAAAGGATCATCCATAGCCATGAAAACTCAAGAACAGAGAACTCAATCAGTGTATTTAGAAATGTGTAGTCCTCTCCTGCCAAAGAATCTCCCTGGACATGAATGGCATCTGTGTCCTCCTTGACGTGAGCAACTACTTCATTTGATCAAACAAAACCCAAACTAACAGACCTGGGTGTGTGATTAGTACAGGCCATCCTATAATAGAACGGAAAGAGGTGTTTCTGTCAGTGATACCCATCAGTGTCTTTCGAGTCTATAAATAGTATAGCATGTAATCATAAACACAGATTATAATGGTATGCAGTATTATCATTTTGAAAAGAGGGAATCAGACTAGGGAACCCCCTTTTATACATTAGACATTGTTCAAAGCAAAATCTATCATGGTCTGGTTGCCTCAAAGTGCCCATAGTCTACTAACTGAGGAGATCTGGCTTTTATAATAAAAAGGTACCTTGTAATATAAATCCTGTGCCCAGTAGTTTGTTGTTTCTGGTGATTATGAGAGACACCAGCAGTAAGAGGCTCAGAGATGGGGTGGTGGAAAGAACATGGGCATCAGGATTTGACATGCCCAGGTTGAAATTCCAACTCTTTTTTTTTTTTTTTTTTTTTTTTTTAATTTTTTTTTTTTTCAACGTTTTTTATTTATTTTTGGGACAGAGAGAGACAGAGCATGAACGGGGGAGGGGCAGAGAGAGAGGGAGACACAGAATCGGAAACAGGCTCCAGGCTCCGAGCCATCAGCCCAGAGCCTGACGCGGGGCTCGAACTCACGGACCGCGAGATCGTGACCTGGCTGAAGTCGGACGCTTAACCGACTGCGCCACCCAGGCGCCCCGAAATTCCAACTCTTAACAGTCCCCTGGGCAAGTTGTGAAGCCACTTTGAGTCTTATCTTCTCCCTTCGTAAAATGAGAACAAAACTACCCATTTCACAAAGCCGGATGGGATGTGGAAGGCATCTTACATAAACATCCCTTGCCTAACAGCAGACACTCACATACATTGAGTTTCTTCTTGCCTTCTTTTCTCACAGACTGTTCAAGAAAGGATGTGCTAACCAGTGGTTAAGGAGGAAATCTTGAGGGATTCAGTTAGGTCTTCTTTTTGATGTTTTTCTGCATGGTCCCAAATGCAAGGCCAATACCTGGAGAAATGCTGCAGGTAGGCCTCCCATCTTCAGATTCGGTTGAAGTGCATATGGCACCTGGGTGTCAACCTGCTTGGTGATAGCACTGCCCATGAGCAGTGATGAGACCCTTAGCTTAAGAAGCCTTTAGAAGGCTTTTGAGCTCCATTTCTTTGGGAGATGAAGTAGGGAAAAAAAATCGGTTTTCTTGCAAATTCTTGCAATCTGGCAAGCATCTTGAAAATTGATGGAAGCACTGAAATCGGCTTGGAATTATCAAGCCAAGTTACTCTGTTTTAAATATTAGGCTTCCTGATGAGATTTTGTTGGAGATTCCCATGGCCCCAAAGAGTTTGTAAACCACTGGCCTAGTACAAGAAAGCCATAGTCCGAGAATGAAGACCCCTGTACTAGACTGAGTTCTGTCACTCATTTGCTGTGGGACCCACTACTGTTGCACGTCCCTTTGCTCAGAGTTAGAATGGGGAGAAGATAATGTATTCAGGGCATGATAGGAGATTTTTTAAAGCCTAAAGCAGTACATACATCGTAGAGATTGTCTTACCGCCCCAAGTTCACTTCATCCTCAGTAGAAGTTCTGCTGTTTAAATGATCCCAATATCATCATTGGCTTGATGAGGTCTCAAAACACAGCTGAAACTAATTAGTTCCGTGTGGAAGAAACAGAACATCTTTTCGTTTGCTTATGCTTTTTGAACATTAGGCGTGAAGAAGTCTCCAGTTCTTGAAGTCGAAGAAGACATTTATTTTTGCATCAATTTATTTCCCAGTCAATTCCAAAAGCTATTTTCATGGACCAAATCCCAAGAATAACTAGAAAAAAATGTCCCCCGATTCCAACTAATCAGTGTTTCCCGTGAGTTCATCAGTCCAATCCAATTGAAGGGGAAAACCACCTCTGTTTAATTAGAGAATGTGGGACACTATTTACACCCGCTTTTCTAACACACACAGTGTGTAAACATTAACCAAGACAGTCATCGCAAACTTAAACTGTAAAACACAGATCTCAGTATCTTCACAAGAAATATTGGCCAGAGCAGTGTTTTATAACTAATCAGGATGCTTGTGAGCATTTATATGAGCATTGTGCAGTACCCATAAATATTTGACTACTTAATAAATGTAAATGTAGTATGAAATTAAGGAACACTGATTCAAAAGCGGACATTAATTGCCAATGGAAACTTAAGCGTAAGCTATTAACTTACCACAACGTCTGGGAGTCCTATTTAAATCCCAATAATCCAAAGAATTGTAACCTATTACACTCAATTTGGAAAAAGTAAATAGTGACCAACTTAATTTTATGCTTTTGTCTCACCAGATGCAATCGTAGCATGAGCTACCTTTCCTATTTTCGAAAACTGATGAGTAGAATACAGTTTCCAGCAGATTTCTATAGAAGCTGGATTTGGAGCTGAAAGAAGTCTGGGAAGTTTCAGTTATGTGTTTGTTATAAAGATGCAATTTGTGACATTTATAGTTTTATTGAAAGGAGGATTTGGTTCAGAAAAAAAAATTTTCCACCTGTTAGGCTGAAGAATCCTAGTCGTGGGGGACTCTATAATGTGTTTCAGTCTTTGTTGGCAAGGGGAGGTACAGAGGAAAGAAAATCACTTTTCCCTCTGTCCTTCAGTCCCTATTTTCCCGCTCCAGCTCCTAGAGTATGAGAAAGGGGCACTCTGCCCACCTGGGGGCCTCCTTAATGTTCTCATTCCAGAAGCAGTCGTTAATTTGATTGGCCAGGGTTTGAGATTTATCCGACCACATTCGCAGGGAGCAGGGCTGCAGACGCGCCATTCTCCTGCTGTTCCACCTGTGATCGGGGTGGCTGGGTCATTAGCCTCCAAATCCGTCCCGCAGGAGCAGGCCAAGTTCCTCTCTCCCTCTCCCTGTAGGACGCCTCACCATGTAGAATCCAAGATTCAGATTCAAGGTAGGAAACCTCACATTTGCCTTTAGCTCCAAGTCACATTTTCCTATCCAGTCTACCTGAAACCTTGCCTTTTTTAGTTTTCAGCTCCTTACCGAGATGAGCAAGTCGCTGTTTCATGTTCCATGTGTCTAGTTATCACTGTTGGCTCTGTCAGAACCTGAGTGGGGAAGAGGCAGGTAATAGGGAGTGTTCTGGGGAGAAGGGACATAGAGGTACTTAGACGTCTTCTTTAGTTCAGAGGAAAGAACGTAGACAGACAACAAGACCAAAGCATGCCAAGGGACGTCCTGGAAGGATGTTTTGTCTTCCTGCATCCCATCTCTCCTGCTCTAGCCACCTGCTGTTGTGTGTATGAACACTTTCTGGAGGTGACGATGGACAGACTCAGAGCTGCCTCTAGTGCCTGAACTATCACATGCTCAGAGACCAAAACAAGTGACCAGGGAATGACTAGCTGGGGAAGATTAATTGAATGCAGTGTGTTGTTTTTTAAGTTAGCATTTCGGATTTGATGTGTAACTGTACATTCATATGTGGGAAACAGAGAAAAGCCTAAAACGGGAAACCAGTATCTGCCTCCTACCAACCAGGCACGGTGGTTTCCACTTCTGTTTCTGAGCCCCCTTTGGCCACCTCCAAGCCATTGGCTGCCCCACCTGGTTCTGCTTAGACTCAGGGGCTGGTTGCAGTACAGGTGTTAAAGACCTCATTAGCACAGTTTTGCTACTCACTTGGAGAACTAAATACTCTCCAGTGACTCTTAAGTTTTCCCAGCACAAGCCCGGTCTCCAGCTGGTGAGTTCAGAGTTTTAGAAGTTAGTGCGTCTCCGGTGCTTTCCTCTCGAGCCATTCCGATTTGTCTTTCAAAAAAGGCGTATATGAGTGCACTGTGCTAGGCCCAGCTGTTCCTGATTTCCTCGCTCCAGCTGACTTCCACACAGCATATTACCTCTTTTGTTGTTTTTGTGGAGCAGGGAGTTACTATCATTCTTTACTCTTTCTCCCACTGAAGGTAGAAAGAGAACAAGAAGCAATGGGTTAAGCCCATTCCTTCATAACTTACCCTAAATTGTCCAAGATCAGGTGCCCACAGGATAGAGAGTTGTTCAATTTCATGCGTCCTATTGCTGGCTGAAATGTTAGTAGAGGACACTTGCTTTCTAATTGTTGAATAGCAGGACCTAGAAAAGCCAGAATCCCAGGCATGGCTTTGGGCCCAACGAGTTCCAACCTGTATGTGCCCACAGGTGTGGCAACAATGTTTCAAAAACTCAGGACAAGGTCTGAATAGCTCAGTTCAAGTAACAGAGGAAAGGAGTAATTTCCCCCCCTCCCCAATGTGTTTTCTTCCAACATTTTCAGCAATAAGTCACATTAAGTTACATAGTTTCTTTCTGACCATTCCTTTTCTGTTTCTTCTCTGCCTCCTCCTTGTCCTCCTGAAGGGTCGGCATCTCCAAGGTTCTATTTTTGGTTCTTTGGCTTTCTCTTTTTCACACTCCCTTTCAGGCAGGGCCTTTCTGGCTTCCCTAGGCTTTAGTTGCTCTGCTAAAGATTCCTAGACCGTCCCTGAACTTGCCCAAAATGTAATCTAGCAAGTCTAGTAAGAGTGTATTTCACCTCCCAGAGCTACATTGCTGTGTGCCTCTGGGAAAGGTTTTCAGTCTCTGAGCCTCCACTCCCTTATACAGAAAGTAGGAGTGATGCACGAGACAGTACCTGAAGGCATTTAAGTATAAGCAAAGGTGTGCTGGCCAAATAGTATCTTAGGAATGTTTTTTTTTATTAGAAAATGCTTTATTTTGTTTTGATTAAAATCAATTTAAGTGTCCTTTATCTTTTGAAAAAATATGTACATGTAAAAATTTTAAATGTACAGTGAGGTCTCTCTTAACTTTTATCCTTTGGCCACCCTTCGAGAAGCAACCACTTTTTCGTTCCTCAAGTTTTCTAGCTGCCAAGATATTTCCTTGTATGGATATACAACAATTTATTATTCATTAACTTCTGAATTTCAGGTTAATTTCAATTTTATGATTAAAATTAATGGTGAACATGTTTGAATATAACTGCCGATAAATTCCTAGAATTGCTCTTGATGCGTCAAAGGATATACAGTATGCATATTTTGTGGGGTTTTTTTTTTGAACTAGAAATCACATATGGTGAAATTAACAAAGTTCCCTCCTGCCTAGTGCTATGTTGGAGCCAGTTTGTAGCAGTTTGTGAAAGCGGATTGTTAGGTTGTTAAACTTTAAGGGATTTTCTAATCCAGTTGTTAAAAGCAGTCATCATTTGAATTACATAAACCTAGAATTCCATACAATATAGTTTTAAAAAGGTAATAAGTGCTAACTCCCTGCTTTCTAATTACTTTAAGCTGCTCTATTATCTATGGTTGTAAAATCGTTTCTCTCTGTTGTATCTGTGTAGTAGGAATGCTGTGTGATATTGAGCTATTGCCTATCTCCTCCCAACATTATGTTCAGTATCCTCTCATCCGTAGTTTAAAATCGGCCATGGAAGGGGGGCACTTGGGGGACTCAGTCGGTTAAGCGTCGGACTCTTGGTTTCGATTCAGGTCATGATCTCACGATTCGGTTCACAAGTTTGAGCCTCATATCAGGCTCCCCGCTGACAGTGCAGAGCCTGCTTGGAATTCTATCTCCCTCTCTCTCTGTCCCTCCCCTGCTTTCTCTTTCTCTCTCAAAATAAATAAATAAGCTTAAAAAAATTGGCCATGGTGGGAATATTTATACTAGGGTTAATGAAAAGTGCTACAAATCAGAAAGTTTTTATTAAGAGAGTTTGTTGTTAAACATTTACCAGGGTACTGTTATTATACTTCTTCAGAGTCCGTCCTTTCTCCTACCCCCAACACCTGGCAATGATGGATCTGTTTTCTGCTCCTATGGTATTGCCCCCCCCCCTTTTTATAAAAGAAATACAAAATGTAGCCTTTTGAGTTTAGCTGCTTTTAACATACGGATTTGAGGTTCATCTGTGATGTCAAATTTCCATAGTTTTTCCTTTTTATTGCTTAATAACGTTCTATTCTATGGATGGATATGCCACAGATTATTCATTTACCTGTTGTTTGACATTTGAGTTGTTTCCAGTTCAGGGTGATTATGAATAAAGCCATTATAAATATTAACATGCAATTTTTTATGTGAAAATTAGTTTTGTTTGGGTAAATGGAAGTAGGCTTGAGATTATTGGTTCATACGATAAGTGTATGCTTTACTTTATATATATATATATATATGTATATATATGTATATATATACGTATACATACATGTATACGTATATATACACGTGTATATATATATACGTATATATATACATATATATATAATATATACATTATTGCAATCTGACGGTAATGTGTAAGATTTCTAGTTGCTTTGTATAATTACTAACTTTCACTTTGGTCAGTTCCTAAGTGTTAGACATTCTAATAGGTGCGTAGCGGCATCTCATTTTTGCCACAGGAGTGTTGGTCTGCAATAACCTATTACCTGGTTCTTAAAGGTGGAATTTTCTTCCTTAGTTTTTGAGGAATATTTTCACAAAAAGCATAATTAATAAATTGGCTGTTTATTTTCATTAAGAACTTTGATGATATTCTTTTGGATTTTGCTTTCAGTTTTTCCACTGACAAGTCAACAGTCTTATGATTGCTCCTTTGAGGATAATACGTCATCGTTTCTGTATCTATTTAAGAGTTTGTTTTTGCCATCAGTTTTCATGTGATGTGCTTATGTGTGATTTTTGTGTATTTATACCGTTTCGGATTCGTTGAACTTTTTGCATCAAAAAAAAAAAAATTTCACAGCCGCTATCTCTTCCATTATCACTTCTTCCAAAATCTTTTTTTCCACTTATCAGATTCTAATTACCTGAATTTTGGAAAGGTTAACCTCATATTAGGTTCCTTCATCAATTTTATTACTACTGTCTCTCGACTCCTGCATCTAAATATTTTGTTCTGTTTTTCACTGTTTTGACTCTACTGTTAAACCTATCTACTGATGTCTTAATTACAGTTATTTTTAATCATCTCTATTTTCATATTTGTTGTAATCACCATTCCTTCTGAAATTCTCCCCCTTGTTATTTAATTTCTCAAATATATTAACCATGGTTATTAAAAGTCTGACAATTCCAGACCTGGACTTTATAATAACTACTGTATGCATGGATCTATTTATCTAGTCTGATATTTTTCTCGGTTTTCAGTCAAGATTTGTATTTTCTGTAGGTTTTGTTAGTTTCAGTTGAGTGTTGAACCTTGTGTATGGGAAACTGTGGAGCTAACTTAAGTCTCTTGTAATATAATGTTCTCTATCACCAGGGAGAATTTACTTTTGCTTTTGAAAGGCAACTAGACTAGAATAAGACCACCTTAATCCAACCAGGGAATGAGATAATCAAATCTAGGCTTCAATTTTTATGAAGTCTGGTTTGCTTCCAGGCCACACTTACTCCTAGTGTATAAATTTTGGGGGTCCCAAATGAAATCCAGGTCAACTACACCTTGGTGGGCTTTGAACTCCAATTTTCACCACCCTCTGTCCCCAGTCCTCTGAAACGACTGGGAATGATCCTGCTTCTCAATCTCTCAGGCACTGATCTTGAAACTGGCAGTCAGTTGTCCCACATGCCGGATCAGCCCTCTTGGCTTTCCCCTTCTTGATCTTAGCCCTCCAAATTCTGACACTTTCAGTAGCTCTCAGATGCTGAAACAAATTTTTTAAATGTATTTTGTCTAATTTTCTGTTTTCTCAGCAGAAGGGTGGGCCCCAAAGAGTCCAGATATTTTTGGCTGTAGCACTCCATTAGTAGACCTAAAAACTTGCCAGGTGATTCTAACAGGTAGCTGCAGGAACAAACCCCATACATATGGCATAAAGGGCATGCAGGAGTCTTCATGTGTGGATTCCTTCAAATCGTGTAGCCCAGTGTCCTACCACAGTCCTTTCTGCACCCGTTGGTCCCCGCGCCCTTATGCCTTCCAGCTCGATGGAGCTACTTATGGTCTTGAATGTGCCAGACCACTGTGCTCTCTCTAATCTTCAATGCTTTGCTTCCGCCACACTTCTCTGCCTGGCCCACTCCTTTATTCACACTTTATATGACTTTTTAAATGTTACCTCTTCGTTTACTACCCTTAACTTTCCATCAGTTTGTGAGGCAGCGTTCCCAGCTTACCAGGAGCTGTGTACGGGGTAAGACTAGGTCCTCTGAGCTATTCTGTCGGTCTGGAGTCCCATTTATTTCCTTCAAGATGCCTCTCATTTCCCCCTCTTCTGTTCTGCCACCACCCAATACCCAGTCATTAAGGCTGTGAGCTCCTTGAAGGAAGGAACTGACACAGGTGCTTGAATCGTGATTATTGAGTTGAATCAAATAAAACCCATTTTTCAAACCTCATAAAAGTTCATGAAAATATGACTGCCTCAGAAATCTGTAGGCTGGGGATGCCTGGATGGCTCAGTAGGTTAAGCATCCAACTTCGGCTCAGGTCATGGTCTCACAGTTGGGGGGTTTGAGCCCCCGCACGGGGCTCTGTGTGGACAGCTCAGAGCCTGGAGCCTGCTTTGGATTCTGTGTCTCCTTTTCTCTCTGTCCCTCCCTTGCTCACGCTCTGTCTCTCTCTCTCAAAAATAAATTAATGTTAAAATTAAAAAAAAAAAAAAGAAATCTGTAGGCTGTATCTAACCAGTCTTGGTTAAATTCAGTTCACATCTACCTGAACTATTACAGAGAAAAATTATATCTTTTTCCACTATATATAAAAATGGTGTTCAATTCTTAGTCTTTTGATTGTTTACTCTGTGTTAGCTTTCTTGGAGATATCCTAACATTCCAACTTTATTTTGTGCTTGCTCTGTGCCAGACATTATGCTATCTTTTTTCATGCGTTTTCCCATTTAATCCTCACAATAATTCTATGTGGTAGATGATGTTATTATTAAGGCCAGGAGGTTAAGAAATCTTACCGAGATCATGTATCTGGTGAGTGGCTGGGCCAGGACACAAATCAAGATATATCTGACCATAAAACCCATGCTTGTACAACATTATACTAAACACTGGTAGGGAAAGCACAGTTCCACGGTCCCTGCTTGGGCTCAGACCTCAGTTCCATCACTAATTAACAGTGTATCATAGGACAAACCACTTAAGTTTCAGATCCTTGATTTTCTTATCTAAAATAACTAAGTTCACTACCCCCCTGGAAAATTCTAGGGAAAGGGTGTGGCATGATATCAGGTGTGCTATAGATACTCAATAAATTGGACACACACACACACACACACACACGTTTTGTCCACGTTTTTTCTTTTATTGTTGACTTTCTTATACCGTTATCTGACTATATCTACTTCAGTTATTTGTCCATTCTTTTCCTATACTCTAGGTTAACCTGGCATGGTTTTAACTAACTTCATATGAATTAATTGCTTACCAGTAGTGACATATTTATTATCAATTGCACAATTGCTTTATGTAGTTCTAGTAAAACATTACTTCAAGTGTAAAATATGTCTAGTTAAGAACAAATTACCCAGGATAATAAACAAACTTGACACAAGCTATTATTTATGGAGCTTAAAGCTGTATTTGTTGAAAAGCCTTAAGTCATTTCATTTTTGCTGAAAACTCATATTTAAGTAATTGTGTAATATGGTCGTTCGTTACTGTCAAGCTATACTTTCCTCTGCCTTTGCAACAAAGAACACAGCCCAGCATTTAGTGCATATTCTATAGAATTATTTCTCATTGGGGAAAAAAAGCCAGATTTCTAAGAATCCTGGATGAAAGGAAAAAGTAATGGATTAGCACTGCTAACATATTAAGCATGAACTGGTTATAAAGTGGTCATATTTCAGCACATTTGCTTTTAGTCTGTCCATCTAGGTTTATCTCATCACCTTGATTTAAAAGCAAACAAAAAAAGAGAACACACTGCTGTTAGTTCCCTTGGGTAGTTTGAATATTGCTTTGTTTAACAACTACTTTCTGTGCATTCAATTGATTCACCCATACAGGGGGCCCATCTGTGATACCGAAGTATGTAAGGACACCTGTAGCTCATTTGTGAGACTGGCCAGAGAGGGCTATGGCAAAGGGCTTGGTTTCCTAAGCTTTTCTGATAAGAATCCTCTTAGGCACTGGTTAAATGCACAGTTTCCCGGACCTTGCTTCTAGAGATTCTGATTCGACGTGCCTCGGCGTTCAGAGATCTAACAAAAAGACCGGGTAACTTTTCAAACTTCTCCTCAGGTACATTTGGAAAATACTGTTAAAAAGATTGTATGCCTTTTAAAAATACTACCTTTTTAAGAAAATGAATGCAGTTTATCCTCTTGTGTTCCCATATGTACACAAGACTCTGCAGGCTCTCACTTCAAATGAGTGCGTCTCCATAAATCGGCTTCTCTACAAAGCATGCTAAGTTAAGTTTATCCTAGGCCACTGGAGAAAAGAGGTAGATTTATACAAAGGACTTTGGAAAAGGGAAGGGAAGTAGGAGCTCACCTTGGGCCCAAACCCTCATAAACCATTTTCTGGGAGGCTTTAGCACTGGAATGGCTCAGCGTTAGGTCTAAACAAAACCCACTTATCTGCCCAACAACAGTTGCTACATTTTAAAGCAGAAGAGCCTTCTGTTTTCTCTATGTTATGATGACTCTTGCTACCCTGACTCCAACTGGCTGAACCAGAGATCAATGGGGAAGCCAAGAGTTAACACTTGAAAAGCCAGCTGCCTTTGCAAAGTCTTGGTTAGAAATTTTGTCCAATGATAACAGTTCCTCTTGGATGGAGGTATACCACCAGTCCAGTGCAAACCCCCTCTGGGCAAGAGTAAATGCTAAGGTACCAAGATAAGGCAATATTTTCAAGTTTAGACAGCATATTGAATGACACTAGCCAACTGTCATTGTTTCCTATAGCACTGAGGCCTCCTGAATGACTGTGGCCAAGGAGATGCCTTGCTTATTACATCATAATTTTGTGAAATCTTGAAATAGAGGCTTTTCCCCAAAGAAATCTGTCCGAGTAATATAAGCACACACTCTCTAAAACTGGGCACTGACCCCATGTCAATCAACAATCATGAGAGAGCTGTGGGTCCTGGGAAGTACAGCATATAACATAAATTAGCAGCTTTGCCATTAATCCAGAAGCCTGACTCTATAGGTGAAGGTTTATGTAATTTTCAATTTATATAATGATCATGGCTGGCATCACGGCACCATCTAATCTGAACAGTGGCTGGCCATGAAATACCAGCTTTGTCCAGTGTTCTTAGTTGAGACAACAGAATCTACTCTCACTAGTTGAAGTGGGAAAGGCTTTGTTTGTTTGTTTGTTTGTTTGTTTGTTTTAGTGGTGCTGAAAATTCACCTGATCATTGTGAGGGCTAAGAAGAAAATGGACGCTGATGTCTGTTTTCAGAATCTATCTCAAAACAATGCTGCAGAGCTGGATAATCAAAGGAGCTGCCACTTCTGGCATGATCAAAACCAAAGAGTCCGGAAACAGTTGCTATAGCCCCTGGCTCCACAATGTCATGCCCTCACCATGGTCCATGCAAGCAAAATAGATGCTTTGTGATTTAATCTCTGTCCTCACATGTAGTGAATACTGTAGTGTGTTGCTCAAACTCCTCTCAGGTCCAAGGCACCCTCCTGAAGCAATGTCTCCCAGATGCCAGGAGTGGTGGCTACAACTCACTCCTGGGAATTTCCCTTGGCCACAGGAAGATGCCTAGCTCAAAGTATCCATTTCACACCTTTGACTTCTTGCTGCTGGGTTACAAAGACATGGCCTGCTTGCCTTTCTGAGGGACAACTCTGGAGAGTCATCCTAGCTACAGAACCTCTCATGGAATTAGCTGAAACCTTTGTTGCTTTTGTATCTCAGTTTAGCTGCTCCTTCTCATCAGAAGCAAGGAGGTGCAATTATTTTAATGATCAACGAGGTCAGAGTGGCAGCCAGGGGACCTGACATTCAAAAGCTATGGAGATGATGGATAGAATATGGCATTCATAGGAGCAAGAGAGAAGAG
Source organism: Panthera onca (assembly GCF_046562875.1). NCBI lineage: Eukaryota > Metazoa > Chordata > Mammalia > Carnivora > Felidae > Panthera > Panthera onca. The sequence goes on from NC_138339.1 coordinate 219,958,885, forward strand.
GAGGCAAAAAAGGGTATTGCCCAATCTATACAATCAAAAGAAATCAAGAGTGGATGGTTAGGGGACCAAGGGCAGCAATCTCAATAGGTAGACATGACCCCTTGGTCAGTTCCTAGACTTTAACTGATTCTTAGATATGGAACCCATTGGCTGAAGGAGAAGCTGGGTTACCAGAAAGGATTCCACAACACCATCATAAGTATATATAGTAATGATTCCCCCCATCCCACCCCTCCCTCAAAAAGGCCTACAGCCACTTACTTGGGTAACTGTATCCTGGAGAAAGGCAGACACTGAGACATTTTGAGGACTAGTGAACATGGACTCCAAGTTGACTTTGGCAGCTGGGGACCTGAAGCTATATGGCCCCTCTGTTAGATACAGGAACTAGGGAGTAAATGAAGTTCTGACCCAGGTCTGGGTCACAGTGGATCACTGGGTCCACAGACCCACCCACAGTTGACTTCAATGGTCCCTGAGGGGATATTTTGAATGGACATACCTAATAATTGACAAATCTTCCACACTGGTTTCTTGGCCTATGAGGTTAGAGTTATCACAGGGGAAAATGGCAAATGGAAGCCTATGAAACTGCTTTCCTCTTCCTGCCAAGATTGTAAACAAAAAATTTCACATCCTGGGGCCAGCACCAGAGATAAATGCCAAGACAAATACGTTGGAGGCTTTGGTGAGTTTGTAAGTTCCAGAGGATCAGAGATAAGTTATGAAATTCAGAGACTCCCGTATCAGTACAGTTTTTAGGGGTCTGGGGCATGCCAGGGCATCTATCCCAAGAGAAAGGATAAGTTAGTACATTGTGTACTTCCCACTGCTAAGAAGGAAGCACACCTCTTTGGGTTTTGGGTGCAGCAAATTCCACACTTGGGAATACTTCTCAAATCCGTTTGTTAGATGACAATGAAGCCTGCCTGCTGGGGGAGGTAAACGTGGAGTGGAAAAGGCAGAACAGTAAAAGTCTGTGCAGCAAGACCAGGCTTCTATACAAACAGCCTACCTACATGGGCAACACCAGGGTGCTAGTGGAGGAAACAGATGCCCAAACAGTTTAGGGCAGTTTTATCCCTATAGGGGAATCATAACATAGCACCTAGCAAGGTAGTAAATATCTGCATCTGAAAACTATATTCCATTTGAAACATAGTCCCTAGTATGTCACTGGACCATGACCATGGGACATCAAGTGGCCATTTGGTCACAGCTGCCTATCAGAACCCTCAAGTCATATGGTTGGTGGCCAGCATCAATCTGTTGTAAGATGGCAGTGATACGTCTGGAATTGGCACAGATTAGCTTCTTGGCAGGTGACGCCAATTCCCGTGTCATCCACCACTCTTGCACTGGTGTCTCTCAGTGCACACGTATGGTCACATGGTGAGTCCTTTATTGCCAGCTGATGGAGGGAAAAGGCTAAGCCTCATTCACAGATGAGACGCTGTCGTCTAGGACACAACTCCACCAGTATTATATGGTGCTGTGACCCCAACAGGTAGAATGCATCGCGTAGGAACTATGGGGTAGAAGTAGGGGTGACCAGATTACCGCACTCCCGGCGAGCCACTTGGGGGAATTTGGACATTCTATCCCTGACCAGTAGTCTCTTGGGCTCATCATGCCAGAAGACCAGCATTCAAGGATATGAGTCATCGTATGGGAATAATTGGCCTTGATCACCAGATGGAGATAGAAAGCTATTAAAGCAAAAAAAAAAAAACAAAAAAAACCAACAAACTACATTTCTGGCATTCTGATAATTGACCAAACTTGGCATCTTTTGGTATGACCCTGTGCAATATTGATGATAAATTGATAAGTGTGATAGCTCTAGCCTGAAAAAAGTATGCTGACCAAGGATTCAGACTTTCTTGGATGAGGCTTTGGTCACCCCGCCAGTGAATCACCTAGACTAGAAGAGGTAGTAGCTAAGAGTGAAAGGAATCTAGAGTGAGCAGTAGAGAAGGGAGACTGCATCTGTTATGGCCTTAAAATGAACCACATCAAGAGGGACCATAGTTCGTGTGATCAACCTCTTTTATAAATTTGCTCAGGAAATGAGGGCCACTAGAATCCTGGAGACGCTGATGGGGTAAATATGGGATAAGCAAGTGGGTCTGAGCAGCAGAGGGGGTGCTCCACAGTGGGCCTTGGGGATCTTTGGCAGGCTATCTACATTGCACCTTCAAGATCCAGGCACTCATTCTCCCAGCTTCCAGGAGAGTTGACGGCTGGTGGTTCTGCCCATCTTTGTCCAAGGCATGGCTTGTCCCGGGGTGCAGCCCGCATACAGTGACCCATAGATGCACGATAAAATATACTGGTCCCATCTGCCTCCACTGGGCACACCTCTGAATAGCCTTCCCAGCACAGAGCACGCTGTGGTGTTGGTTGAAGTCTCTTTTGCAACTACATCGCAGTTCAACTTTTTCCAACTCTGTCATCCTGCTTCCTTCTTTTCCTTCCAGGTGTTGTACTTGTTGTACTTGAAACACTCCCTAATAAGTCTACTGTATGCAAATCTTTGCCTAAGAATGTGTTTTCAGGGAACCCAATGTGAGATGCCATGTAACTTGACTTTAAGTCTCATATGATGCATCTGATTATTGCAATTTATATCATGCATACAATGCCAACTTTAAGGGATCTGGGAAATGTGGTGGTTAGCCTTGCAAACTGAATTAGAGGAAAGCATGTGTGAGGGGGTTAGACTGTGTGCGAAGGGAGCGTATCCCCAGTATCCACCATGCCAACCCATAAAGATACATCTAAGAAACCCATCTGGCCTGCCGATCTGTTTTCAAAATTAGGAAGTGGTGGCTGATAATTAGTATTTTTTGGAACAGGGAGATTCTACCTCAAAGTCTTTGTTCCCCTAATTGTCAGCACAGAGTGGTTTCTCTTTTGGACCTAATAGCTGCCAACAGGCCAAGTAGCAAATTGCTTAAATGTGCGTCTGGAATGGATCTCTATCATGTGCACTTGAGGGCTTTATGAAGGACGCTGATGTTCATTGATGATTTACTTTGTGCCAGACATGGCGTGAGGTGATTTCCTGATGGATTCAGGAACGGTGACTTAATGTTTTGGGGTATTACCATCTAGAAAACTGGAAGCAGAAACTCGGGAGTTATTTTGGTGTTTTGTTTTGGCCCATGTTTGCACTTTGAACTTCCCTCTGACTCCTAAGCACATTACCTTTCCATAATACTGTGATGTCTGTTGAAAAGTAGAAAGCAAGTCCTCCTTTTCAACCAGAGTCTAACTGAGTTCCTTTCTCCATGAAACTGATGAAACTAAAGGTCCCAGTTTGGGAGGGTGATGAAACATCTCCCCAAAAGATGTTTCCGTAACGTGTGGTCTCACCGTCATGGAGTGTATCCTGGACAGCAGTCCATCCCTCCCTTGTGCCACTGGCCACGATGGGAATCAGTCCAGATGTCCTGGGAGGCCGGACACAGCTCCAACACCATCCCCATGAGAACAGCTTGGATGTCGGGCGTGCTGACAGCAGGGCAGCGGGGGTGTATTTGTGTCTTAGAAGCAGTGCAGAGTCATTTCAGTTTTCTATGGGAGAGATGAACTTAAAGCCAACACACGCAGCTGCACTGTCTCAAGCAACTTCATCATGCCAAAGGAAAAGAGGTCAAAACCTCCGTTGGCAAATTAGAAAGCAATTTGAACCTTGTCAATTACTTACCTGAACACATGGTAAGAATTTTTCCCATCTCTTCTTGATCTGGTCTGAGAATTGCATTTATAGGACAGGAACCAACATTTACTGGGTACCTACTATGTACTGGGCACTGAGTGAGGCCGCTCTATGAATTCTGTCAGTAACATTGGGAGTTGGGGGACTGATATCCAGCAATTATGGGTAAGGGGTTTGGGATGGGATGTGGGGAAGTGTAGTAAATTACCCAACATCTGCGCTCTGAGGAATATCAGGCTGGAATTTGAATCCCATCTAGTTGTCCTGAAGCCCATGCTTTGTCTAATACACTAGAAGGAAAGGCAACACAAGGTGAGTATTGCTGAGCTAGTGGCATCTATGCACCTGGAACTTCCTCAGAACTGAAATGGCATTTGCTGTGTCTACGTTAGGAATCAGAGCTGGTTTTGCAACTTCTCTCTGGAAGGGATGTGTTCACAGATGGTCTATAGATTTCTCAGCCAAGAGTTCTTAAATGTTACGTGAACATACTCTCCTGAGAAAACCACCGAGCACACTGGGTCTCGTGCCTTAGATGACACGGACACCTGCGCGCGCGCACACACACACACACACACACACACACACACACACTCACACTCCGCCCTCCCCGCACTCACACAGATGCACGTTTTCTCCCATTCTCTCTCACGCGCTCCCTCTCACAACACACCTGTTACTGCCTCTCAACAAAGGCAGTTTTGTACTGTGAAAGCACCGATTCAGAAGGAAAACATAAACCATATGGAGGGAATGGCAGAAGGGAAGTTCTTAAGCAAATAAATAACATAACTTGTCTCATGAATTTTCCCATTTTCCCTTGGGGTGAAAATGAAGTAAAGGGAACCAGTGCCCACCTGCCCCGGTATTCTTGCCAATTGCAGTTTGTTTCCAGTTTTAATGCAGAAAAGGAGCCCCTTTCCTAGGACTATCCCCTCAGTGGCAGAGGCAGGCTGAGCCTAGAAATGTCGGTTGCTAGAGAAACGGAAAATGATGCAACAGATTCCAGAATATTGAAGCAAATGAGGCTATCCCGATGCTGAGATTAACTCCAAGTCCCAGATAACAGAGAGAAGCGATAAATTTGGTACCAGTTCATATAATTTTCCAATTATAGTCCTAGCTGAACCATAGGGATCTGTAAATGTACAACAGATCAATAGACTATCTTTTAGAAATTGTTCTACGGAGTAGAAAACAACATGATAAGTCCTACAGCAAGTTTTCTAATTGTCTTTCACAAAAAAGTCCTCAAAAATCCACGAGCTTGATGTGAGACACTCAACTCAAAATTGAAGAGTTACAGGGTTTTACTTCCATTGTCTTCTGTCCATCCTTCTCCTAGACAGGGGAGAAACCTTAACATAATAAATACAGGAAGAGAAAGTGGCCAATGAAAAATTGAGAACCATGGAGTTGCTGGAAGTGAGTTTTTTGACAGTTCATTTTCCCAGCTCTCTTCTTCTACAAAGAAAGATACAAGTAGCCCAAAAGGCCTGCCCAAGGTGGCTCTGCAGGATCAACAGCCGGCAAAGGAGGAGCAGAGGGTTCTGCCCCCACGTCCAGTATATCTTTCACCATATTACCCTGCCCAGAGGGAAATGTTAAAGAGGTTGGGTAAAAGGGAAGACTGGAACTTTCCCCACAGGAGTATTCTATCCATATAAGACAACACTAAAAACAATTGTCAAGTTGACACCACCTGTATTTCCCGGGATTCATGTAGTTGTGACTGTTTTGGAACACATTTGGAAAAATATTAATTCATTCCCACCAGTGCTCCATAACTGATTAGATGGTGCAGAATTTTGCATTGCATGGCTCCTGACCCATTTCCAGGGAGTGTCCTGGGCACCGAGAGGGCTGGAAGCCAACGCTTAGTATTTCTGTCTCCAATTACATTTGTAAGGTCCATGAACATCTCATTTTCTAATTGCATTTCTCACAAAACAAGCCAACATCTGCCTTTTGTTATTTCTAATCCTCATTGTCTTTGAAATACTCATAGTATATTTTGGGTAAAACCGCCTTTACAAAAACTGCCTGGCAGAGGCCGGGCATAGTCATGCTGTTGGCAGAAGGCTCACCCCGTCCCTCTCCCCTTGTCACCAAGATACCCACGGGTTTATAAGCACCCAAGAGGCAGGATGCTTCCTGAGGCTACGTGTAAGGTTTGCCCAAAAGACCTTTGGGAATGATGAAAAAGAAAGCGTGAACCAGGCAGTTTATGGTGAGGAGATCTTAAAGGGTTAGGTGGGGACCAAGGCGAGAGCCTCTTCCCCTTTCCTTTTCACACACGGCCAACGTTGTGACTCTCTCTCTGCCTTTCGTGTATCATAGGGGGACTCTAAGAAGAGAGAAAAGATAAGCTATGTTTTGGTGTAGGGCAGAAACAGAAAAGTAAATCTCAAGTCTCTCAAAGATGATTTGGAATAAGTTCTCCCCCATCCCACTGCTCCAAGAGAGACAGAAGAGGATGCTTGGGCAAGTAGGGAGGGTTCATTCCGCTTTGGTCTCACAGAGAAGGAAGAGAGACTTAGTAGATGAGAGGAGGGCTTCATGTTATGATCCTTCACCAAGAGTTTGGTGACCCTAAGATAGAACATGAAGGTCTTTCGGGTTGTGTTTTTAATCTATTTACTCAAATGAATCCACATTCCTTTGAAACCAGTGAGTCACTGGGAAACTGAAGCTTGGGGTACAGCTGACACAAGCAATGAAACCCCATGCACGAGGAGTCGTGTAAAGTTCCTTCTTAAAAGCTTTTATTTTATTATTGTTATTTATTTGAGAGAGAGTACATGTGCATGTGGAGGAGCAGAGAGGGGGAGGAGAGAGAGAGAGAGAATATGAGAATCTTAATCAGGCCTCACATTCCGCATGGAGCATGATGCGGGGCTCAATCATGACCTGAGCTGAAATTAAGAGTCAGACGCTCAATTGACTGAAACACTCAGGAGACCTCCTTCTTAAAAGTTTTATTGCTACTGCACAAATCCAGTCTAACTCCAGGCACTTGGGGATATGGAACACCCATAATAGGACATGAAATCAAATTGCGAGTTCAAATATTAGAATTAACACTCTCTGTTGATATCTAACTGGATGAACTTCAAGGGATCTGAGCTCTCTGAGCCTCAGTTTCCTCAACCATAAATTAGAATTCATGAGGTTTTAGTTTGGGATCAAATAATGTTAGATGAAGTGTGCTTAATAACTGAAAGGCAGTTCTGGAGAGAGGAGTTCAGCATCAATGCTACTCCTCAGAGATGTGCTCTCTCCCAGGAAAAAAAAACAAGGAGTCCTTGCATTGATTTGTAAAATTTTATGAAACATGACCTCATTGTGAAATCTTGAACAAACAGAAGCTTTTCCACTCTTTTAATTGAAAACATTGCTAAAATGTTCACTTGGCTCACTTTCTTGCCTTATTAAGTAGCACATAAAGGAAGAACAAAGTCTGGCTTTCAGCACCTTCAGAAGCCCCAGCATCACCAACCAGAAGTAGAAACAGGAATGTGCAATGGGGATTTCACTGGGAAGGAAGCAGAAAAGAAACTGAGGCCCAGGGAGGTCAGGGCATATCCTCCAGTTCACCAGAGTGTCCACAATGTAACCCATGGGATGGCGATTCCAGATTTGCTCTGGTCTGAGCCTCTGGAGTGTTTCTTGACTCCTCTCCCTCCACCCTCCACCCTCCACAATGAGCTCCATCAGCAAATCCTGTGGGCTTCACCGTCCTATTATCCAAGAACCCCCTGCTCGTCACACGTCATTGCGACCACTCCAGTCCTAGCTGCCATCATTTCTCCACAGATCATTTCAGAAGCCTTCTTGCTTCTGCACCCATCTCAACATGGCGTCCAGAAGAATCCTCTTAAAGTATGTCAGACCATGTTGTTCCTCTGTGCCAACTCACCAGTGGCTTTCCACTTTACCTGGAATAGAAGCCAAAGTCCTTATGGTCCATAGGCTCCTACATATTGTGGCTCCCCATTTTCTCTATCTCATCACAATCTTCTTTTACTTTTTCCTGACCTTGTCATTGTTCCTTAAACATACCAGGTACTCTATTGCCTCAGGGCCTTTGCGCTTGCTGTTATAATTCTTAGAATGCTCTTCCCTCAGACATCTGCAAGGCTGGCTCCCTCATCTCCTTTTGGTCTATATTTAAATGTCACTTTCTCAATGAAACCCTTCCTGGCCATCCTGTCTAAAATGGAAACTTCCTTTCTAGGCCCCCTCCAACCTTTATATAATTCTTTTTTGCTTTGTTTTTCTATTAGCATTTGTGATTATCTACTATATTACATACATATTGTTTTATTTTCATTCCCTAATGGAATGTAAGCTTCCTGAGGGTAGGGAGGTTACATTTTGTCTAGAGTGCTGTCTAGCACCAAGTAAGAACCCAGTAAGTAATTGAATAGGTGAATGAAGTATCCTCAAACTCTGACCACGGTAGTTTAAACAGAGAATAGAAACTTTTGCAATTGGATGCTTTGGTTAGGCAGGCTAGGGTTTTATAACAATGCCATCAGGACCTAGGTTCATTCCACTCTTTTTCCCATTTCATCATCCTTAACCCATAGATCTTCATCTGCAAACTTTTTGCCTCATTGTTGCAAAACAGTTGCTGCCCCACCAGACAACACATTATATTTACAAAGCGGAAAGAAAATGGAGTGGAAAATAGGAAATGGCAGCATTAGGAAAGCAAAATCTCTCCCAGAAACCCTAACCTCATGTATCATTAACTAGAATGTTGTTACATGGTCATCCCTAGCTATAATATCAAACAAAAATTGGAATTTTGTTAGTAAGGAAGAAAGGGGCAGTTAGCGAGGAAGGATACAGGGCAGGAAGCTCACAGCATCATAGAGCTTAAGTCTTTGTCACCCTTCAATACCAGCTCATGCTTCTCTGCTTGGAAAGCTTGGAAAGGGACTAATGAGACTCCAAGGAAAGCATAAGGGTGTGGGGGAAGCCTTAGATCAGAATGTTGATGGAGAAAAAAAATTTCATTCCTAATCTGGGAGAGAAGTGATGGAATAGAACACTTAAAACTCTTCAGCAGCCATGTTCCCAGTTTGGAGATGAAGTTGACCAAAAAGGATAATGGAAATGTACAGAAAGAAAGAGGTGGACGCAGTTGAGGGAGAAAGTCCCATTAGCCTTCAAATCTTTGTTTTCAGTGTTATGGGACCTCACTTTAAGGTTTTCTGGCTATGGTCATAGTGGTACCTTTATTGCATGCCTTGGCATAAATGAGAGACCTGTGAGTTTCGACTTGGCTCACTGTCTCATCTAGACCAGTGGTTCTCAACAAGGCAAAGTCATCTGGGGAGGTCTGGCAACTTTAACTGTGTGTGCCTCTCCACTCACCTCCACTACAATTGCACAGAGAGGGCACATGGAATCTCTGGGCAAACCCTCTTTCTTCCCCTCAAGCCATGAATATTTTTCAACATCTCTCCAGGTGATTCTGATACCCAACCCTTCTTGAACAATGAGGTCCCTCTGTTCTAAACCTGGACAGAAGATTGTTGAAGAGGAGCAAGTAATCTGTGTGAATAGTTGGATGGGGTCACCGCCCCTTGAGAAATGCAGATGCCTCTGCAATGAGCTAAACAGAAAACAGGTGCCATTCTGTCTGAGCTTTCCCATATCCTCACATTCAAACATGCCCAACCCTGCATAGTGGCAGGGGGCGAGGAAAGAGAGGAGAGCGAGGTCTGTTCTGTTCCTTTTTCACAGAAAGCCTGTGCCAGAAACCTGGGCTGTGGCACACTTACAGCATAAGGATTCGCCCCTACTTTACCCCCAGTCACCTTCCTACCCCAGCCCCTGCCCTGCAGCTGTGTTCTGCTTGCAATCCTGAGGGTCCACAGGGAATGGGCTGTGTGCAGATGAAGAACGTTACTACTGGAGGGCCCCAAACGCTAATGCTCTCTACAGAACCTCTACAGAACTGGGGTAGGAAAGCGGTCATTACCCTCATTTACTCAGCTCCTTTTTATTTTCTGAATGGCCAGAATCCAAGACTGAGAAACGGGTCTGATCTCTTCAGCACTGTGGTAAGAAAGGCCACAGGCCTTCTGCAGAGAAAGGGAGGTCTGTGCTGTATGTCTGCTGTCATTATGACAACAGGAAGCACAGAGAACCCCAGACGCCTTCCCCACAGTGTTCTGACAATGCTGTGTATGGAGAATGGGACCCCAGTTCCTCCACCACCTCAGAGACCACTGCCTGGGCCGTCCTGGCAGTGTCACAGTTGGCTTTGCAACTGTGAACCGGTTATGGCCAAGAGGAACCCTATGCGTGTTGGTTGGCAAGAAGTAGGGAGAGTGGGGACCTATGTGTTGTGATAAAAAACAAACAAACAAACAAAAAAAACAACACTCTAACATCTAGAAACCTTGAGAAGGATCTCAAAACCTGTCACAAAAGGGGCGGTAGAAAGTTCTAGAAGTTTGACTTGAGAGAAAAGATTTTGGGCCTCTGATAGGGGATTTGAAATATTTGAAGGAAAAATTAGGCATGTTCCTCAAGTATCAGCAAGAAGATCAATGGAGAAGTTGCAAAAAGTTAACATGTTTTTCCTGGTGTGTGTGTGTGTGTGTGTGTGTGTTTAAATCTGCAAGAGCTAAAACATAATGGAACAGGCTTCTGCTGTATGTAGTGAGCTCCCTGTCTGGATGTTTTCACACAAAGAACCGAATGGTCATCTAGCAGGCATGTTGTTGACTAGACTTCTCAATGGGTGGATTTATAAACTAGATGACTTCTTCCAACTTTGGGAGTCCTTGAATGCATTATGTTCCCTTCCACCATATGACTCTACCTGAATGTTGACCAGTGCAGATGACTCACTCTCTCTCAAATGACTTAAAGGAGAAAACACTAACAATTCCTACTGAAGTGTTAATTCCTCAAAAGGTTTTCTATTCTGACAGTGGCCATGACTTGGCTGGGCTTCAGCTCACTCCCAAAGCAGTCAACTCTTACAGATTAGCTAGCAGTCTCAGTAAAGCCAGTGCGGTTACTATGCAGGCCGGCCTCAAGACAAATTTGCTAGCTCTTAAAAAATAGATTCCCAAAGCTTCTGATGTGATACTGAGTCAGCATGTCAGGAGTAGGGTTATAAAACTGTTTCCAGGCGATTCTGATGGTTAGTCAGATTTCAGAACACTTTCCTAAGATTTGTCTCAACCAATCTCCAAGAATAAACTACAGAGGATTATTCTGACCTTAATCTAGCAAGCTTATAGATTCCTGTAGGATGCTCTTATTCTGATCCACGTATTTGCCTGTCTCCAGAGAGCTGCCTCTGTCTTCTTCTCCAATGAGTCCTAAATCCACTGGCTTTTCTTACCTTTGTTGTGGTCTCTGACAGCCAACGCTCTTCCATCCCAGCCACACTCCCCCCCCCCTCCCCCCCCCCCCAAATTCCCCAACCAGGCTTCGTCTTTTTAGACTACTCATTCCCAGAGGTATTACGACCCCCATAAAGATGGCTACAGTTTTTCAATTATTTACATAAATAACGTTTTTCTGGGATTTAACCTGATATATATTCCACTGTGCGGTTTTCCTGGTTTGTTTGAGTACCCTCCCCTCTGACTCTGTCCTCCCCTACTTCTTCAAGGGCCGGGGCTGTATCTTCATCTTGGGATTTCCTGCATTAGCACATACTAGACACAAACCTTGTATTCCATATTTGGGGAGGGAAGGAAGGAAGGAAGGAAGGAAGGAAGGAAGGAAGCGAAGGAAAGATATGGTTTTCCCAAAGATTATGTCTAGTTTCAGCAAGCATTTCTTGAATCTTATGGGAAAATGCAAGCGACAGACACAGTTGGGAACAGGGCTGTACATGTGTGTATGAAATGTGCAGGTAGTGGGGACTCTGAGTGTTACTAATTTTTTTCTATGTCTCATCAAAGTTGTAAGGCATCGTGCTGAGAGCATAGCTCACCACTCTCGCCTGCCCTCAGCCTCTCCTAACATAAGTTTTTGAATTTTTATACTGTTCCTTATGAAGATAGCCAGCTCTCCTGACTGTGGAGTTTTCTAAAGTCACTCACTGACATATATATATATATATATATATATATATATACACATATACATATATATACATATACATACATACATATACACACGCACACATATATAGAGAACTGTTATATATATATATATACATATATATTTTTTATTTTTTTGCAAAACCATGAGTACCTTGAGATGAATACATTATGGAGACAACTGTCATCACCACCACATGTGGTATTATTTACTCACGTCAGGTTGAATGATTAATGTGGAAAAGTGGCTGCGCAGCTAATAAGATTGAGGGCCGTATAGGACAATTTCTGTGTGATGTTAAACAATGCCCACACTGTCCGTGGCAAGTCACAGAAACATGAATAGCTGGCCCTGCTGCCTCCTCTGTTTGCCGACTCCCTTTCTCAGCTGGGTCCTCCTGTCCCCCCGCCCCCAACTCCCATCTCCAGAGACTCCAGGTTTTCCATCTGGAGCCAAGGAAGAGAAAGCAGGGACCCTTTCAATTGCAGCAGCCTGGGGGTTGTAAGCGGTGGCAGCCATCTTCCTGACATCACCGGTGACTCCTCAGACAGCCAGAGGACAGATGAGACTCATGGGGCCCCATGAGAGAGTCCACGATTATAGGCCGGTCGCTGCCCCTTTTGACGAGTGGCTGTGCAGACAGTGTTGAAAAACCATGCTTCAGAGAAACAGCACTGAAATGGAAAAATTTGAAAGACAGCAAGGTGCTCCAAATAAGTCAGGGATTTGTTCTGCAGGCCTGTCAGCTTTATAAATACCTAAAATCCTGGTTACCACGGCTTAGTTTGATGTACGTCTCCAGGTGCTAAGAATTTTCTATGTTCTTTTATTTGTGGAAGGCATGGAAGACCACAAGATCAAACGGTTTATCAGGATCCATCTTGACTACTAGTCCTGATTATCATTATCTCCACTTACTGAAAGCTTAGCATCGAGAGCATGCTAGAACTGTACTAAAAGCCTTGAATACATTTTCTTCTTTAAGTCTCGAAGTCGATGAAGAAACTGAGGCCTGGGATGTTGACATAAACTGCTCAAAGTCATGCCGTGGTAGGCGACCAGTTGGGACTAGAATCTAGGGCTGACTCCAGAATCTGAGTTCATTACACATCCGCCTTGTGTGTCATCTGCTTTTATCCCATTCCTTTGGTTTTGTGGTGTGTGTGTGGGAGGATGGGACTCAGGGTTACAAGAGGAAAGTAGAGGAAGTGGCACAGGGGTGGGGTGTGACGGTGGTGGGGTGCGGAGTGTAGCGATAGGCAAGCTTGGCTTTCTGTTTCTGGATTACAAAGCATGGCGCCAGTCTCAGCAACTGTGGTGACGAGTTTTCTTTTCCGTGACATCATCTCAGCTTTGAGGCAAGAATTGTCTAGCACATAAGATACAAGGTAGATCCAGCAAAAACAGAACACTGAATGTCTCTTAGGGACATCTTGTTAGTGGCTCTGACCCTTGTTGAGAAGTTTCCTAACACTTTTAAAGGGATCTCAGTGTAAACTCAAGGCATACAATGCATACATTTCCCCATGGCTGTTCTTTTGGGGTCCTTAGTCCTGATGTGGCATTTAGATGGCCGTCAAGCTTCTTGTCACCCTACAGGATAATCTATGTGAACGATGCTCAGGGACATGACGAGAGGCTGTCTGAGGAGTGTGGACACCAGCAGCCCTTGTGTGTGGTTTGGGATACTAATGTCAGACAAGACCTGAAATCATATTTAGAAGCTTATTTCCTGTTATATTAAAAAGCTACATTTTTCATCCCAGCATACAGCAGGAAACAAAGGGACTATCATTCAGCCCAAGAACTGCATAAAAATATTCAAAAAGAGAAACAAAAGAAAGCCAGAATGGAGTGACAATGTTGAATCTAAACATTTGATCTCTTTATCATGTGAGACATGAATTCCTTTTATTAATTTGTTTTATTTTGGAGTTGTTCTTTTTTTTACTCCTATTTTCTTCCTGTTTTGACTTTTCATCCAGCATTAGTCATGTTCAACCCTGAATAATCTCATCCTACCATTGTATCAACGTTTTCCTATCTTTATCCTGCTTTGGAGGACAGATACAGGACTAAATATACCTTTACAAAAAGAAAATATTATTTTTTAATTCTTCCTTTTCACTAAACGTCTGGCTTGAGCTACCTGATTCGACCTATTGATGTCACCTGACTTAAAGCCAGTCCCAGTGACAGGATCTAGATGGTAAGTGACAGAAACATAAACATCCCTGGAACCTTCAGAGGACCAGTCATACATCAGTAGAGCCAGCTTCCCAGACAGACTCTTTGCTCTTGGCAAAACTTTTGACAAAATTTTAATTGTGACCGCATCTATTAATAAAAATGATCCATTTTGATTGATAGATTTCCTTTCAAATTAACTGTACCACAGTATCTTGTACCTACCCATGATTTGAGTGCAGTATTTCTCAAAAGACGTTCCCAGGAGAAAATTGTCCAGAATGCTGATCAAACTGCAGGTTCCTGGTCCCCACTCTAAATCTACTCAGTAAGACCCTCTGGAGGTGGACCCAGGGATATGCATTTAAGAAATAAGCCTTGTAATTTGGGGGCATATTATCATGGCACCAGTCTCAGCAACTGTGGTGAGGAGTTTTCTTTTTCATGAAATCATCTCAGCTTTGAGGCAAGAGGTGTCTAGGACATAAGATACAAAGTAGATCCAGCAAAAACAGAATGCTGAATGTCTCTTAGGGACATCTTGTTAGTGGCTCTGACCCTTGTTGAGAAGTTTCCTAACACTTTTAAAGGGATCTCAATGTAAACTCAAGGCTCATGATTTGTGATAACCACTGGTGCAGAGTTAAATAACATGAGCAGTACTTGCACAGTTCTTCATGGTCAACATCAATGACTAGGGAAGGTGTACAAGTCCTGAGAATTGGCATTCATCCATTCATTCAGTGAGCCTTTACTGAGTACCTCTGACACTCAGTTTTGGGCTGAGAAGACAAGTATGGATTCTACCCAGGCCTCATTCCCCTTATTTTTGGGATAGAAATGAAGGCCCAAGGTAGTGATTTTCAAACCTGCATGTACATCAATATCATGAGGAGCCTGATAAGAACGCATAGCGTCTCCCTATATACACACATGTACACACATATTCTACAGAAACCTGTGTTTCCTCTCTCCTCCCACTGGTCACACTTTATATCCTTTCTGGAATAACATAAAATGTAGGTAGATAACCCATATCTTAATTATCCCACTAATGTTCTAGTTGAGTGAGTTTAATTCTTAGTTTCATAAAGAATACTATGTTGAATTTTTATTCGTTTCAGCATTCCCTTAAGACAGGCATCTAGAAGTGAATACTTTATGTGGTAGCTTCTCTGAAAGTTGGCTAACTTCTGCTTTGTCCACTCTCAATGCCAAAGACAAAGAGTGGGTTTATGTCACTCGGTCAGCATATGTGGGTCTTTAGGTCCATCTCTGACCCAAACAGTAGATTTGTTAGTTAGGGTACATGTAAGCTTCTGTAACAAAGAGACCCCACAATACCGTGGTTTAAATCAGATGGACATTTATTTCATTCTCACTTTACTGCGCAGATAGGAATGGTTTAGGGCTAGTGGGGAGACTCTGACATTCTTATCACGTGGCTTCCATTTCTGGGTTCAAAGTGACTACTCTGTTCTTACTGTTTTTATAGACAACGGGAGGGAGAAATGACCCGGGAGACTACACCCACTGTTTTGAAGACAGGATCCAAAAGTGGCACATGTCATTTTGGATGACATCCCATTGGTAGTTACCAGTTTCACCTAGCAGCAAGAAGGGATAGGAAATGATGTAGTTACCTGGACAGCCAAATGCTCAGCCATTATTCTATGACTCCCAGCTTGCTCAACTTTGAGCCTTTGAGATAGAAGCATTAGAAACATTAGAGTCAGGTAGTGAAAACTTTGCTAATGTGACAAGGAATCAAGGTTCATTAAACTCCTAAATGTGGCAGTTTTATAGAGTATGGCCAAACTGGAGTTGGCTAAGTGCAGACATCATTAGCTATAGGTTCATTTGAGCTCCACAGTGGGTTTTTCCTCTCTCCCTCCCTCCCCCTCTCTTCCTTTTTCCTTCTCTCTCCCTCTCATTATCTACATTTCCTTTCTGTTTTTAAAACTCTCCTTGTTTTGGTTTTGTTTTGTTTGCTATTGATAGGTACACAAGGAAAAAATTTTAAATTTCTGGGTTTTAGTGAAAAAATAAGTTTTAAAGTAGAATTTTCAACAAGACATCTAATGAACAATGGTCTATTCGCACAGCTGAAAGCTCTACTCATAAATCTCTTTCTCTTTTAGATTTGTGAGGAACAAGGGGTTATATTCTCTGCATGGGATTTTGCTTCTGGGCTAGGGTTGACTGCAAGTTTATTGGAATGAGCACTACGTTTTGTTTTGTTTTTACCATAAGGGACTTCTGCAAAGAGCCCGGTGCTCATCATGTGCTGCGAAGAAAATGAAGAGAGTTTGCAGACCAGTTCTTTCCCTTCATTCAAAATTAGGTACAAGCCGAGAACCACTGGTGATTTTTTAAGTCCTGTTTTGGATGAAATAAGCAGACATATTTGAATTAATTAACATTGGAAGGAGACTCTTAGCACTGAGACTGAGTTAGTACCTGATAAAAGGAACGTTGAGCCAGGAATGACAAAAACCCCTGTCCTACCCTTGGCCTTGCCACAAATTCTTTTTAGGACTATGGGCAACTCACTGACATTTGTGCCTTGGTTTCCCAATTATATAAATTCAGAGATTCATATACTTCTAGGAGAAGAATGATTTTATAGACTCTCTAGTCTGACTTCCTTGGGGTAATCACAGGAAGACTGAGGTGCAGCAAGTCCCAGCTGATCATCCCCCACTCTGTGAACCAGGTAGAATAAACCATTCCCTTCTAGCACTCCACATGCTAGCACTCTGTACTATAAATTCTACAACATTTAGTGACTTGTATTTTATTTATGGGTCTGCTTTCCCGTGGGCTTCTCAAAAGCAGAGCCCATTTCCTATCTATGTTGTCCCTGCATTGTAGCTTAGTGTTATGGTTGGCTCATAGTAGATACTTGACATTGGATAAATGAATGAAATAAAGTACACACAGAGTCTGATGGTTGGTCGGGAGCTGGTTAATAGCTGGGTAGGGCCTGGTCAAGTCTCACACTCCCAGACCAGTCTTTTTCATCTACAACCTCCCTGCCCTCATGAGTAAGGGGACATCAAATGTAAGAAGTGCTTGAGAACTAGAGATTTTGGTAGAGGAGGTGAATGGTTTCCTCTGCTCGGGCTTGTTCTGCTCTTTCAATCTTGTGGTCCTCAGTGACCCTTTCTTTTCATAACATCCTTCTCTCTCCCTTTTTCCCCAAGAACCTCTGCTTGGAGTGCTCAGGTGGTGGTGCCTCAGGCCAAGCCAGAGAGAAGGATATTGCTCCGGGGCCCAGAGCACTTCACAGGCTATTTTTATGTCAAAATCTGAAGCCCCAAGTATCTGCTAAGTTGAGGGCAACCTCTCCAAAATAAGGCTTGCAGGAGCGGCCATAAGGAAGGGAGAATGGTTCACGCTCTCAGAAGTAGATACAAGACCTAGAGGCCCACGCCTGGGGCTGCCACTCAGGTGTCCACCTGACATGGCTGCCAGTTTAAGAATGGAGTCTATACTCTGGTAGTCACACTAACTACTCAGGGTGGAGAAAGACATGGGCCAGAGTCTTGGGAAGTCCTGAAAGGGCTGTTCTTAGTACATGGAGGAGACCAAGACAACTGAAGCCACAGTAACAAGCCTAGGAGGAAGGAAGGCTACTGTGGAGTCACTGGGGGAAACGCTTCCTGCCATTGTCTGGCCACATGGCGTGGGTTGAAGATAAAAATAGGTGGAACTTGAAGGCTGCTTCTGGCTCCAGATCCACCCAGAGAATCCGTTTCTGCTGTGTTTGGGATGTGGAGAAATGACCCACGGCATCTCAGCCCTGTGACTGTAGGAGGTGGAGGTCAGAGACCTAAGGAGAAAGGCTAATAAATCCTAACCATGCTCCCACTGTTTATAGAAGAGTTTCTCAACCCAGGGGTCCTACCCATCAATGTTTGGTAGAACAGAGGACCATACCATACAAAACTCTCAGGACAAAGCACAGGGCACTCAAAGGACTGTTTCATAACTGCTGAACAGAGGTTGAAAGCCAGGTTCTAAAGGCTTCTTGGACTACCACCCTGTTTCCCTAAAGTTTGTCCAAAGAGGACTACTTGGGGATCTTGTATTCTTCTCTGGCACTTTTTTTTCTTTAGTTTTTGTTTGTTTGTTTGGTTTTAGTTTATGTTATGGAGAATGTCAACTATATGTCCAAAAATAAAGATGATCTAACGAACCCGTATGTACCTATCACAACTGCCTTTAACAATTATCAACCCATGGCCAATCTTGTTTCATCTGTATCTCTGTCTACTTTCTCACTCCGTGTTATTTGGAAACAAATTACAGATATGTAATTTCATCTAAAATATTATATGTTGTATTTCTAAAATCTAAGGATTCTTTATAAAAACATAACTATTCCATTATGCTATCTAAAAAAGGTCGAATTCTATCATGTCACCAAATATCCAGTAGGTGTTCAAATTTCCAACACCTGACCTCTAACCACGTCTTCCTCGTGGTTCCCCTAGGACTTACTCTATCCCAATCCAGACAGAAAACCATGGCAAACTTATCATATAGGGAAAAAAGCTGTGATGCCCTGGCCCTTTTATTTCCACCCTATAGTAATTTAACAAACACATGGTGTGCCAGGAACAGAGAGGAAGACCCCCAAATTGGAGGCAAGCACATTGGCAACATAAAGAGAAAATAACTGACAAATCCCTAATTCTGGAAGATGCCCAGAGAGGCTGGGCCTGGAGCCAGGAGCTTAACAAGTTCCCATTGTTATTGGCAGCCGACAAATTTAGAAGCAGACAGGGGACCTTCTTATCATGGGGAATTTTGTTAGCTGAGGCTGTATGCATTTAAAAAGCACAATCAACCTGTAGTGAGCTAAGGGATTAAACATGATTTTTCTCTACTTGAATGACCCCTCTCCCTAAATTAAGCTGCCTATTTAGCGCCCTTAATAAATACATAGATAATTTAAACCATGTGGTGGCAAATTGAAAACATGGGCTTTTTGAACTATGTATTTTCTTTCTCATGTTGGAACATTTCCCTCGAGAAAAATCTCAGGTCTCATGATTATGGAAAAGAAAGATCTGTATATCTTTCTGATTAAGTGTTTCATGATACACACATACACATTGATCAAGTTTTTTCTTTTTTCTTGGCTTAAGTGAAGCATATGCTTCTGAGAAAAGTGTTCCATCGACACTTCTCTGGCAAGTGCCTGGTCTATTTGTCAACAAAACAAAATGTGAAAGAATTATATTTCTATAAAAGTAATTACATTTTCAAAGCAGCTTGTTATTATATACCATGTGGCATTACATTGAACCAAGATGCTATTTTCTGCCTGATTGTTAGAAGGAATGATCTACATTCACAAGTCAGTAAAAAATTCAAATATCTGTCTTCTCTGTTGCTTGATTGGGGAAAAGAATACTCCCTGCTGGAACACCTGCAGGTTTGAACTGAATTATTTGATGTGCCAGTTTTCAGATATTTGTACCCATCTACTGATTTAAACTGTAGCCTACACATACACAACACATTTACACAAACATATTTAGCGTACTATTAGGAATCTTGATTTGGATCAAAAGATGTCCATAATGTGACCAAGACTTTTTAAAAATTTTTTTTCTGTATTTTCTCCTTTCCTTGAATTAATGAGTCACATCAAAGAGTGTCTCAACTTTTAGAAGCTTTGTTAAAATTTTCTTTGGTCTCTTTCATGTGTGTCCAAAAAAAGGTCCATAAACAGTTTTCTGGGCTCGTGGGCCCATGGGACTCATTTGGTCTCCTAATCTTCTCTGTGGTCAGAGTACTTTCTGAAAGAGTGTTCACCACAAATTCTCTAGAGACAAAGTCTGCAGCTTTCCTTCTGATTCCCCGCCTGTGACCCTCCCCATTATCAAGCAGAGTCTTCGACAAAATTAGATAATAGGAAAACCCTTGAAATTCCAGTTTCGAGCTGCACTGACTTTCTCCTGCTACAAATGTGGCAAACAGAGTCTCCTAGTAGTAGACTGTTCTTGGCTTCTGCAGACACTAAAGATATTTTAAGAAGAGGAGATTCAGCCACCCCGAAGAGAGAGAATATTCATATAGGCAAATTTTATCTGGTTAAAACTTTGTTTTCTCTTGGAAGATGGACATTGAAAAACAAGTCTTCAAGGCCAGACTCTGCCAGGACAAGAAAGCCCAACTGTCTGGTAATGTATGTGAAGATACACGAACATTGGCCTTTTGAGTCCATTCAGCATTAACATGCCATGGAACTAGCACCCTCCTTTGAATTAGTTCTCTGAGTGTCCACTGCCTGACTTCTCTGTGGCCAACTGTCTGAAGTTGGGATCAATGGGATCATTTGAAGGAGTCAGTCTTTCAGAAGGAAGCATGAAAGCTTCTTAGGAAGCCTTTATACTGTATTAGTTTGTAAATCTAAATATTGCATGCAGCTCTTGGTTCAACAATGCTTCTCTTTTTTCTAATAATTTACTGAAACTAATTGGATACAGGACACAGCTAGCTGGTGGGCAAGTCGAGATGTTTCGGTTCGCTTCTGAGGCAATACATGGCAGAAGAAAGCAAAACTCCCTGGCCTATTTTTTTTTTTTTTTTTTTTTTTTTTTTTTTTTTTTTTGTGAAATGATGTGATTAGTATGTGTCTCTTCAAAGAGTTATTTAGCTGGAAATGGGCTAGGATATTGGCCTTTATAAAATATTTAGAGGTTATACTTATAAATAATCTGTATTCATTTTGGGGATCATCTGAACAGTTAAAAAATAAAAGGATGCAGGAAAGTTATATATAGCTACTGTATTCTCATGTTTTTATTTCCTTTCCAAGATTACAGAGAAGATCGATTTATTAGAAGCAAAATGACTATTTGTGATGACGTTTATGTTGGATCTGGTGTTACTTGTGTAATCACAAATGCAGATGGTTTTTCTCTTCATTTTCTCACATTGATTTTTCCCAGATTTAGAAAACATATATAATGCAGCACTATAACAAGTGGCACATTTTGGTAGTTTGGGCATGACCAAATCCTGATAAAGTGCGGTACACCAAGCCCAGTGAATGGAATACATCTAGACTAGCCCTCTAGAGCTGCGCTCTCCAATATGGTAGCCACTAGCGACCTGTGCTGATTTAAATTAGAATTAAAAAGGAAAACTCAGTTCTTCAGTTGCACTGGCCACATTTCAAGCGCTTAATAGCTACTGTATTAGACTTCTCCATCACTGCAGAAAGTTCTTTTAGAAAGTCTTGCTCCAAAGAATCCTGAATTCACTGGGTAGTGATCCCAGCTGTCCACACTTGATCTATACATTTCCTTACCCTGAAAATAAGGAGATGGGATTATACAGTCTCTAGGATTCCCCTATTTCTGTGGTTCTCATCCCCAGCACTTTTCCGATACCCGGGAGCCACGAGTGCATGACGACTCCCAAGAAGGCCGTATGGGGAGAAAGGCAGCAATGTTGTGGAGAAAACATGTTGGAGCCTACAGAACTCAGTCTTTATCCCAATACCATCAGCTCAAGCTACACCCTCCGGGGAAGTCACTTAGTTACTCTGAGTCTCTACCCATTCATCAAATGAAGGCACTGAGCTGAATGATCTCGAAGGCCTGCTTTGCTCGAAAATTCTAAAATGTTACTGACTTTTAAAAATAGCCCTCGCTAATGAGCCTGTGTAAACCTGATTTCGGTATTGTGTAGTCTATGCTATTTTCTTTGAAAACATTCTGAATTCTCACAACACCCATTCAAGGAAGGGGAAACTTATTGCCATTTTCCTTTCCGTGAAAGGTTTGCAGCCGTGGAGCTCTCCCTGCACCCTACATTTGGAAGATGTGTGAAGAATGGCCAGTCAAGCAGCTGTTTTCAATATAAAGATTCTTGGCGTCTGCACGCAGAGTATCAGAATGATCAAAGTTTTCACTTTTCTTCCAAAAATTTGGGTGTCTTGTAGACTTACAATGTGAAAAATACTTACTTTAGCATTTGAGTTTGATCTGTAGAGAGTGCACTATGGCCTTTCCTTTTCAATATTGTATGTAATGTAGAAAACGATGTTTTCAGCCATTTCATTGGAGGTTTTGGCATAAATGTGTCTATCAGTGTGGAAATAAACTCTTTCGATCACTGAACATTTTTCTCCCATGGAAAGCTTTAAGAAAATGATTACAATTTTGTTGAAAAGGAACAATTTGATAGAAGAAAAAAAAACTTTACTGATGGTTGATGGACCAAATCGTTGAGACAGAGACCTATTACATGACTTAGGGTCTAACCCATACTTTCAATTCACTAGTCTCCTCAGGGTGAAGTTTAGCCCTAGACAACATTCCGGGCATAGGAATCAGTTGAGCAGTCCACTAAATGCACAGCTGGTTCTCGGACATCCTCAACAACCAAAAAATACCTGAGAAGAATCCTAGGAGATGATGGGATGTTTAATTGTTAAATCAGAGCTGTAGCGATGCCCTGCCAGCCAACAGTGCCGAGTACCCCAGGTTACTGAGAAGTAATTCCGAAGGCCTGGTTTGGAATCCGAACTCTTCTTTGCTGTGCGCCCTCGGAGAAGTTGCTTACTTCTCTAAGCCTGTTGCCCCGTCTGTGAGAAAGGGGAGGTGATAGCCACTCAGGAGGTTCATGATGAGCCTCAAATGACGTCACCTGTGTGAGCACACGTCCTCGTCTCGGTTCTGACTACAGAGTAAGCCACAGTGGCATGAGCCACATGACCGTGGTCCTTATCCAAATAGGTATTTTGACAATGCTGGAGACTGAGAGCCACGCTGTCTTATTAGACCTCAATGGCAGAACATGACCCTTCCCCTTATTCATAAAGGGTTCTTGCTCCAGCCCAAGACAAAAGATTCAAGCCTCAGTAACAGGTACTATTTGAATGCGAATTTATGTAATTTGAGTGTAAAAAGTACGGTTACATTTCTCATGTGCTGCCAAGAATGACACTGCCTGTACGTCCCTCTCGTCGAAAAAGGCAACACGCTTATTTTTGTATTAATTATGCTAGCAAGCTGATTTTTCTCAAACAGACCGGTGCAACCCCCCCAGAAAGATTACAGAAATATTTTCACCGAGGTTGTCATTTGCTTATTGGACAAACCGTACTTTGCTTGGATTATTCTATGGAAC
This sequence comes from Panthera onca, assembly GCF_046562875.1. Classification (NCBI taxonomy): domain Eukaryota; kingdom Metazoa; phylum Chordata; class Mammalia; order Carnivora; family Felidae; genus Panthera; species Panthera onca. The sequence goes on from NC_138339.1 coordinate 219,982,037, forward strand.
TTACCATCTTCCAGCTGCTATTACAATTCTTTGTTGAGCAGCCTGTCTTCCCAGAAGAGAGGCCAAGAAGAAACTGTTGAGTAAAGTCTTCTTATCAGCCCCAAGTGGTCAGAGCTGACATGCAGGGTCCTCTGCTAAAGAAACAGTTCTCCCCCATCAGCAGCTTTGAGAAATAAAATGACAAAAGTGTACTCTTCCCAAAAAAGGCAATTAGTGATGGTTAGAAGGCCGAAGGGGAGAGGTTTGCTGACTTGACAAACCATGATTACTTTTTACAGCTCATGAAACTGTCTTCTCAAGAGTCATGCTCTATGGCCTTAAGTTTATTGCACTTACGATTTTGGAAATGTCATCTTTCGGAAAGATAAGAAGCCTCAATGAGAAAAGAGGAGATTAATAGCGTATCTTTGCCCAGTGCTAAGCATCTAAGCATTTGTTGCCCAACAGAGAAGAGAACGGGGAACAAGTTTTCAGAGGCCCGTGGGCTGGGGAGCTGTGCCCTCCCTCAGCACAGATAACCCCCAACCCCACTTCATCCTTGACAACAAAGTCTGCTGGTCTGTTTTATTTTATAAACTGATAGATAACAGCCTGGATTGAATCATGGCTTTACTCCTTAATAGTTGGTGACCTGGAGCACATCACTTATTAACCTCTGTGAGTCTTGATTCCTTCTGGTATAAAAAGGGGACAGCAACAGGCTTCTCTTTGAGTGTGGGGGATAATTGGCAGTTAGAGTCCCTGTTGAAATGTAAGTCACATAACGTCTCTCTTATACTCAAAACCCTCCAAAGGCTACCCATGTCACTTTGAGTAAAAGCTGAAATCTTAACAGTGGCCCACAAGAAAGACCCTGAAGGATCCGTTGCCCCGTCCTCCTCTCTGACCTCCTTCCCTATTGAGTACCCCTCTAGCTCTGCTGGTCACCTTGTTATTGCTTAAACAGGACATGGCTCATGCCTACCTCAGGACCTTTGCACATGCTCTTCCTTCTGCCTAGGATGCTCTTCCTCAGATGTTGGAGTGGCTTAGATCTTTATTCAAATATCACCCTCTCAGGGATCCTACTGATCCTATTCAAAACGGCAAACTCTCTTCCTTCCCTGCCCCAACCCCTCTCTTCCTTTCCTTTTTTATTCTTCTCCATGGCACCTAACAGCACCTAGCATAGACGTTTTCTTCATTTATGTTTGTTATCTGCCTTTCTCCTCCTGAATGAAGCTGATGAGGTAGGGATTTTTATCTGTTCACTGCTGTATCCCAAGCCCCTGGAACAGTATCTGGCACATAGTAGACACTAAATATCTGTTAGATGAATGAACATTAAATTATAACACCATTAAAGCACCTGGCACTGTGCCTTTGGTTTTAAAAAGGGTAGAAGAAGTAGGGGGAGAGACTGACTTAAATGTATAGCATGTTAAAAATTTTATTCCACTGGCTGTGGCAAATGTCAAAAAATCAGCCCACAGGTAACTTGTTCATCACAAAGAGAACACATGTTAAAAATAAATTCGAAAAAGGATTTTTTTTTTACAGAAGAAAACTATGTAATTAACATCAAAGGAATGATAGGGTTAAAGATTCACCATTCTTTTTTTATTTTTTAATCTTTTAAAAAAATGTTTATTATTAGAGAGAGAGAGAGCAAGCAGGGGAGGGGCAGAGAGAGAGGGAGACACAGAAGCGGAAGCAGGCTCCAGGCTCTGAGGTGTCAGCCAGAGCCCCACACGGGGCTCGAACCCACAGACCGCAAAATCATGACCTGAGATGAAGTCGGCTGCCCAACGACTGAGCCACCCAGGCGCCCCAAGAATCACCATAACTGATTCCAGTCCGGATCATCAGTGGATATTAAAACCATGGGATGAGAGGTAGATGGGGAAGGAGATGGCTGAGTGGTGCTAAAATATCAACCCACAGATTTCTTGCTAGTCATATAGGTGGAAATATTTTTTAAAAACAAATTACCTCACTCCCTTCATTTGCCAAGTCAGGAGCCTCAGAAGGGGAGAGGAACACAGGGCAAGATGAGTGTTCTTGCATCAACTCCACTCACACTGGAGCCCCAAACCCAGGGCCCCGTGGCTTCTTCAGGACAGGGCCTGTGACACAGGGCTCGGAGCCCAGAATGTTCTCTCACTGGTGTGGGTAGAAGCCTGCCATCTTTAACCTTACCAGCAGACTTATAAGTGAGTCATACTTGCTAATGAAAACAGCTTTGTACAGAGCTCTATTTTCCTCCATGAAGCCTCTTTTTACTTTTACTTCTCCTTTCACTCCTAGACAATTCAATTCAAATTCTATTTATGTTTTAAAAAGAAACAAAAGGCAAGGATCTCTTCTCCTCCCTGCTGTTCCTTGTCACTTTCATCATAGGGTGGATCCATAGTCCTGACTGTGCAGAATGCACTGCTTGAGGAGAGCTTCCCAAGCCTGACCTGTCTACCCATCCTCTCTTCTCATCTGGCCCAAGGCGAGCCTGGGGAATGGCTTACCATCGCTATCGGTTGTGAAACTTCCAGTACCTAGATTTCTGCAAAGGGGAAGAAGACAGAATTCAGTTGTAAAATGACTCCCAAGGAAAGGAGGAATTGGGGCTCTATGCATCCAAATGATTAAGCAATCTGCAAGGAGGGCCCTCCAAGCCAGTCTTTCTTTTCTTCTCCTTTGTTCTGTTCATATTTTTTTAAGGCAAAGCGAAAATACTCTTCCATCCTCAGTGGAGAGTTTATCATGGGAAATAAGATGTCAACAAGTCTTGAGAGTAGCTGGGCACTAGACTGCATGGGGACTTGCTTATAAGCGATACCATTTAAAAAACCAATATGAAACTTCACGGGAAAGCAGTATAACATCCAAGAGCACAGCAGAGAGAGGGAAGGGCCTTACAAACCACATTCCTTCTTCCTCAGGCCAGCTTTGGAATCCTTCCTCCTCGGTTTGGCAGCCTGACTTTTGATTAGGAAGTTTATATAGAACTTAAAGAAGAACACAATTACTTTATGGATGCAAGTTTTCTGTTGTTACAGAAAATGGAACAAGGCTGGATTTGGTGTTTCTAATTATGTCACAACCAGAGGACAATTCTGTGGTGGTCCCAATAGATTCCCAGCCCCTAGCTCATTTTTTTTCTTTTGCTCTCAGAGAGTTAGTTTCCAGTTTTTATCTCCACAGACTCCATACTTTAGAAGTTGATTTTTTTTTAATTTTTTAGTGTTTATTTATTTATTTATTTTTTGAGACAGAGACAGAGCACAAGCCGAGGAGGGGCAGAGAGAGAGGGAGACACAGAATCCGAAGCGGGCTCCAGGCTCTGAGCTGTCCGCACAGAGGCCAATGGGGGGCTCAAACCCACTGAGTGAGATCATGACCTGAGCAGAAATTGGACGCTTAACTGACTAAGCCACCTAGAGGTTGAATTTTAAACATACATCGTATCTTAAGTAATAGTTGAGATGGCAGGGCTTCCATTTAGCCTTATAAAATAGCCCTATCTCATACTCCTCCTGGATGGAGGGATGGCTTGGAAAGTCCAGTTGGTGAGGTCCCGGAGGGCTAACATAGTTAGAAGTCGGGTGGAAGTGTTTCCTGAGATTCCACTGTCAGAATCAAAGCCCAGAATTAGGAGGTGAGGTTTCCAACCTCAATAAGGCAGTCGAAGAGGATCAGTCCCAAATGTGGAGCCAAGAAGTCAAAGCATGAAGTATAGTCAGAATGGAGGATCAAGCTGAGACTTGAAGAAACTTCTTGGGCCAAGTTGTGTCTTCCAGGGGCTTTTAATGTGGTACCTATTGCCTCAAGCACAAATGGGTGAATGATGAAAGGAACTAAAGGAATTGGACATTGCCAGGCACCCAGCACCAATTTTGGAGACCTGCCCCAACGTAGAGGAATATGTAGATGGACAATGGCCAACCCATACATGTAGACAGAGCTCTGACTCATGAGCTCTGCAGCAGTTGGCCCAGGATGGTCAGGACCTGGTCAATGCTTTCAAGCTTCCCTATTTTTTTATCCTGTGTACAACTCAGGACCAATAGGCTCCCCGAACAGGCTCCCCAAATCAACCATATAAGATGCATCACTTCCAGGTTCCCCAACAACCTCTGGAGCATACCTGAAAACTTCTCTTTTCTCACTCTGAAGCATCCCTACTCCTCTGCCTGCCTATGCGTTTCTGCCAAACACAAAGGATGACTCCTGTGCTACAACAAGCTGAACAAATAGCTTGTGGGTTTCCATTTGGGTCATCTTTGTTTATTTCCACGCATCTGTAATAGACATATGAAGAGTCAGTATTTAAGTAAACATCCCAGAACCTACACATCTAACTGGTATTATCCTCTTTAAATGGTCTTTTGGAGAATTAAGATCTGTGTCAATGATACTATCATTAATCAAATCTTTGGCACTCCTCTTTTTAGCATTGAATTTACAGCCAAGATGATGGGGTCATAGGATTGTGTAGTAGGCTCACTCCCCCTCCGTCTCATCATGCTTTCATGGTTTCTCTCTCTCCCTCTCTCTCTCTCTCTCTCTCATATACATACATACATACATACATACATACATACATACACACCTCATCTAATTATTTCCAGCCTAGAATATGCCCTCTGCTAGTGCTAGTGTTAATAATTTTATTCACCAACCCTGTCCCCAAAATGATTTTTAATTATTTTCCTAATTGGCCCACTCCCACACAAGAGTTTGTTATTTACCAACATGCTATTTTAATTTTTTTTTTTTTTCAACGTTTTTTATTTATTTTTGGGACAGAGAGAGACAGAGCATGAACGGGGGAGGGGCAGAGAGAGAGGGAGACACACAGAATTGGAAACAGGCTCCAGGCTCCGAGCCATCACCCCAGAGCCTGACGCGGGGCTCGAACTCACAGACCGTGAGATCGTGACCTGGCTGAAGTCGGACGCTTAACCGACTGCGCCACCCAGGCGCCCCCCAACATGCTATTTTAAAGAGTGACTCAAGATTTTGCCATTGACTTGAGAGATTTGTCACATATTTCCTGTCTTTGCATTTTGCGGTTCTAAAGGACAAGGGTAAGTATTTAATTTTGCTTTGCCTCAGCCCATCCTAAACTTATCCTCTACCATGTCCCTCCTCAGCTGGAAGGCACCACCAATGTACAGACCAGAGTTGGGAGGGTAGACCCTCTCTCGCTGCAAAGCAGATGGTATGTTCTCCTTCCCTCAACACACACAGGACAGGCTCTTTTGTGTTTGCTTTCATCTGACCCCGGAAACAGTACCTCAGTGTCTGCACAGAGGTCAGTTTTGGCAATTATAAAATATGTGAACAAATGTAGATTGCAAGAAATCGTTTTGGCTTTCATTCTCGTTGTGAATACCTATGACAAAATGATACTTAGACCCTGTACATCCCTACTTTTGTTCACAAGGTTCAAACATCAGAATTCTGCCAAGTGGCTCTTTCAGTCTGTGTGGGCTTAAAATGATTAAGATTCTGGTAAAGGCTCTGGACAAAGCCCTGGGTCAGCAATATTCCTTTCACTGAAGTCTGGAGTGTACAGATACAAACATTAGGGACGTGCTGGAGTGTTTACGATGTTCTCAGTTCTGAGAGCCACTGAAGGACAATTGCTGGAAAAGGTCTATAAACAATTCATAATAAACATATTCAAAATGAGCACTTTACTTTAAAATGATAAAGTCACTGAATTGTTTGGAGTGCCCACACTGATCCTCTGAAATTCTTCAGACATTCCCCTAGTGTGGCATGCTGTGAGGCTGGGTATAACTGGAGGGATGTTTGAGCAGTTTGATTCCAGTTTTTTACCCTGGACCAGCTGTTGGGAGCGAGTGGGCGGGTGGAGAGGAAACCTCCCCAGTCCTTCTCTTCTTGTAGCCCAAGAAATTTCCTGTCTTGTTGGCCCTTCCGTAACATTAACTATCACTCAGGGACACGCATATTGGCATTTCCTTCCAGGCTGCACAGATGACCTTGGGGGCTAAAAAGAAAATCAAAGGGACTCACAGTCTGGTGGTTGTTCCTCTGCACACCATTCTCTTCATTGGGACCCGAAGGTAATGAGGAAAGGACACTTCACCCGTGTCTCCTAACTCAGGAATGGCAGCCATTTTTCAGGAACCCTTGGGAAGAGTCCACCTTCTCACTCTGTTGCCCTTTGGGCCTCCCTCCCCCCTCAACTAGAAGGAGACACGTCTGTTCTCTTCTCCTACAGCGCTCTGTGCTGGTCTGCATCACGACCTATTAGTCTAACATACTACAAACTACAACATACTAATTGTTCGCTTCGTGTTGGTCTACCAAGAGACTGTACACGCCTTAGGGCGGGGACTTTATCTCTGCATCCTTGCATTATCTGTTGAATAAGATGGGCAGTAGCGAGAATGACCAAAGTCAAAACCAGGTGCTGGGCGCTTCGGGGAATCAGGGAATAAAATCTATAAGTACACATGTGTATGTATATGTTTGAATGACATGGTTTCAGCCCTCTGGGAATTGTGTATAGAAGGAAGAAATAAGCTTATGTAAAATAAATCACAGTGAAAGTCTGTCATAAGTCTATACAGCCATTTCCAGTTGGCTTCTTGTGAGACCCAAAGCACTTAACAGATGTGAAATCACTTTAAAAACTTAACATTTTTAGGCTGTCGATAATATTTTATAAATCCAATAATATAACTTTTAAAATCTCATCCTGTTTCTCTCAGAGACAGGAGATTTCAGTACCTGGAAATCCTGGGGACTCTAGTAGTAGAATTTTCTATCCCTTCAGAAGACCTAATATTTGGGGAAAAAATGTAACTTGACCAACCATACTAAGGCTGTCTTGCTTCTCTGTGGGTTTAATCTTGTCCACTTCAACCTGTAACTCACTTGATTTCTCTGCATGGCATTTCAACTAAACCTCTAAGTTTCCTTGCAGCTTTGAAATATGACTTATTTATTTGTATTTGCTGTATTTCTCTTGAGAGACAGATATACAGATATATAGATATAGATATATAGCCATAGTCATAACATATCACCCATAAATACTTTAGCAGACATTTCTGAGGAATAAGGCCATTCTGCTACATGATGACACTTTCTTCATCATAACCAAGAAACATTGCCATATATTGTATAATATACAGGCCTTATTTAAGTTTCCCCTTTTTCCCAAAATTGACATACTGATCCAGGATCCAATCAAGATTCACACATTGTATTTTGTTGTTATATCATTTGGTCTCTTTTACTATAGTACAGTTCTCAGTTCTCTTGCCTTTGCTTTTTTTAAAAATGACATTTATCTTTCTGAAGAGGTCAGGGAGGTTGTCTTCCAGGATATCCCACGGTCTTGCTTAGTATGATTGTTTATTCATGACTGGACTCAGGTTAAACTTTCAGTAAGAATACCATCTAAGAATACTGTATAAGTGATATCATTCATAAGTGAAATAATTTTCAGGCATTTTAATTATAAACATAGTTTAATACTAAAGCAGAAAATGGGTATAATAGAAAAGAAGGGAAGTTACCAATAATCCCATTGTCCTAACTCACACAAGAACTTTCAATGTATTTCCAACCTTTCCCTATTATTCTTTTTAGCATACTTGTAATTATACTGCAGATAAAACTTTGTATTCTGGTTGTTTTTGACATAGCATCACATCAAAGCACTTTCACTAGAAATAATGGCAATGATAGTGACGATACTAACTACTCTTTATTGAGCACGTATCCAGTTGAAGACAGTATCAGTCACTCTCTGTATACGATTTCTTTTAAGGTTTATGACAATGTGTTGAAGTAAGTTCTTTTATTGTTGCCATTTTAGAAGAGAGGAAACTGAGACTCCATCCCACAGCTGGTAAAAGGGGTAAAGGAGAGATTTGAACCCAAGGGTATGTGACTCCATCACATCATCTCTCTCCTATCGCTTTTATTGAAAGTGCTTTGACTTATTCATTTCATGTAAACACACTTGTAGACACTATCTTCTTAGGCCTGCCTTGCTTTTCAGAATATTTCATAAGACCTGACTTTTTTGACCACCCCCTTTAAATTATGTGCATAGCCCCAGACTGACTTCAGAGACTTGTGCTTTCTATTTTTCCCCTAAGAATTTAAGCTAAACCAAATTTGGTTTCTCCAAAGTCTATTTTCATCCATCAAGAAGGCAATGTAATATATAGGTAAATGACAAAGTCATCAGGAGGCTGAGTGAGCAAAATAAACCAAATGAGTCAAGTGCCAAGAGCCAAAGTCTCATGGGCTCCAGGGCACCTTGAGCTTTCCTGAAGATGGACAGGCTGTAGTAGGGTTCTGGGCCCCAGAGGCCCTTCTTCCACGGGTATTGCTCTTGACTGAAGCATGGCTGTGGGGCATCTGTCTTCTCTTTGGCTCCATTAGGAGACTCTGGAATTTAAGCTGTGTAAAAATCATCCTGTTGTTAAGGGCCTCTGATCTAAACATACCCCACTGATTAGAAATGTGTCTGATGTCAAAGCCCTGAGAAACACAAATTCTAGTACTTCCAAATGCACTTTAATGTGGGTTAAATGTCTAGATTTGTCTCATAGCCCGCAGTGCCAGCTGGGGAAGGGGCAGCAGTAGCAGGACCCTTTGCCAGCCCAGCCTTGGGGACGGCTCTGAGCACAGCAGGGAGGAGCTGAATGCATTTCAACTGCAGCCAAGTTAGTGGTTTAAACTTCATAAACATGTCTTAAATGTTATGATTCTTATCTTTATGCTGTGGCTTTCCTACCTCAAAGGATAGCTATTAAAGAAAAAACGCAATTCAGCAAATAGTTCTAAGAACTTTGATCAAAAAAAAAAAAAAAGTTGATTAATCATTTTTGGTTACTTGTCTTTCTTTTGACCTTTTCCTTTAGACCCATCCCCATAACACAGTCAGGACGCTCAATCATTTACCCAAAGGGTTAAGAAAATATAACCTTTTTGTGATTAAAAATAAAAATGAAGTGAAGTGGAGTTCTCCATAGTTTTATAGTTTTATTTGATTCTGAGATTGAAAGTGGGGGTCAAGACTTAGCAGGGTTTCTCTTATGATAATTTTCTTACTTGAATACTGAGTGTGGAGAATGAAGGAAAAAATCAAGAGATATGATTAACCAATGAAATTAGCTATATTTGGTCAAAGAATGTCCCAACTCTAGTAAGTTATTGTGTCACAGTGTTTGTAAAGAGTTTAAAGAGCCAGAGTATTAGGATCGATTATCTATTTGCCACAGTGATGCCACATAACAAACACAAAATTTCAACGGCCTACAATAAATAATAAGCATTTATAGCTCCTGAATTTGGGATGATTGGCTAGACAGTAATGTTGATCTTGACTGTGCATGTTCACATATCTGGGGGTCAGTTGTCTATCTTGGCTGTCCTCGGCTGAGATGACTGGGGCAGTCTGGTTTTGCCTCACACGCCTCTTGTTCTCTAGCAGACATATTCTCAAGAAAATGGCAAAGGTGCCAGAAAACAAGCCCCAATGTACAAGTTCATTTCAAGTCTTTGTGTCGCATCTGCTAAATGCCATGAGATAAAGGTATCCACATGGTTTAGCCTAGTCTCAGGAAATGGAGATTACCCCCTATCCACAGTAGGAGGGAGCCTCAGAGTTATGTGGCAACGATATGGTTAAAGGAAGAGGTAAAAACATAGGCCCACAATTTCAATATATCATAGAAGTGATTCTATGCCCTGTAGGGTTTAGAGTCAATCTGAATTTTCTGCCAATAGCTATGTTTGTGCAGATCCAATCATGAGGCCAGGTGGTATAATAAAAGCAGTCACTTGGATGACTGGTTTCATAATCCAGGGTAGAAGAAATAACCTGGCATCGAAAGGTGGCCAGAAAGACTCAATATTATTAAGATGTCAGTCCTTCCCAAATTGATATGTGGATTCAAAGTAATCCCAATCAAAATACCAGTGATCTGGGGGTTTTTTGTTTGCCTTTGTTTTTTTTTAGAAATCACCAAGCTGGTTCTAAAACTTGTATGGGAAAGCAAAAACAACAAAGAAATAAAAAACTACACTCACAGACACACAAAAAAAAAACAAAAAACAAAACAAAACAAAAAAACCAGAGGTAAAAACAATTTTGAAAAAGAACAAAGTTGACTTCAGAATTTGCTATAAAGCTACAGTAATCAGGAGTGTGTCTATCTATAAAAGGATAAAATACAAACCAAACCAGTGGGATAGAATAATAGAATCCAAAAGAAATGCACAAATATGTGGCAACTTCATTCAAAATCTCCAAACGCTAAGAAACCAAGGAAATTCAATAAAGGACAGATGGTTTTTTAACAGATTGTGTTGAAATATGGATACCTATGTAAAATCACAGGCCTCGATCCATATTTTGCAACATAATACAAAAACCAATTCAAAATGAAACTTAGACTCATATAAGACCTAACATTATGAAATTCTAGAGGAAAATATAGGAAAAATGTCTTTGCAACTATGAGTAAGGCAAAAATTTCTTAACTGGGACACAAAAATGATTATTAAAACAATGGTAAGCAGGACTTCATCAACATTAAAAAATTCTGCTCTTTGAAAGACACAATTAAGAAAGAAAAACAAATAAGCAAGTCACAGACTGGGGGAAAATATTTCCAAAACACATTTATTATACTTGTATCCAGAATATATAAAGAGTTCTGACAAATAATAATCAAAATAACCCAGTAAAAATGGGCAAAGGAATTGGACACTTCACCAAAGAAGATATATGGATGGCTAATGAACAAAGGAAAAGATGCTTAACATTATTACTCATTAAGGAAATGTGAATTAAAGTCACAACAAAATACTAATACACATCTATTTGCTGACTAAAATTTAAACACTGTAAGATCAAGAATTGATTAAGGATGTAGGGCCATCAAACTCTCATGCATGCCTTGTAGTAATGCAAAATGGTACAGAAGTATGGAGAATATTTAACATTTCCTGATGGAGTTAAATGTCACTTACACAACTGAACATTTGAGTACTTACTCAAGAGAAATGAAAACATGCTCCCCAAACCAGAAACAACCCAAATAACCACGACCTAGTGATTGGATAAATAAACTCTGTACATTGATACAATAGACTGTGACTCAGAAATAAGGAGAAATGAACTAGTGATTAAGGTAACAACACAGATTGGGGCGCCTGGGTGGCTCAGTTGGCTAAGTGTTGGACTTCCTCTCAGGTCATGATCTCATAGCCCGTGAGTTCAAGAGGTCAAGCCATTAGCCCAGAGCCTGCTTTGGATCCTCAGTCTCCCTCTGTCTCTCTGTCCCTCCCCGGCTGTGTGTGTGTGCGCGTGCACGTGTGCTTCCACACTCTCTCTCTCTCAAATAAACGTTCTCTTAAAAAAAAAAATAACATCATAATGAACTCAAATGCATTGTGTGAAGTGAAAAAAAGTCAGACTTGAAAATCTACCTGTTCGGGGGCCCTGGGGGTGCTCAGTCGGTTGAGCATCTGACTTCGGCTCGGGTCATGATCTCACAGTTGCTGAGTTCGAGCCCCGCATCGGGCTCTGTGCTGACAGCTCAGAGCCTGGAGCCTGTTTCGGGTTGTGTGTCTCCCTCTCTCTCTCCCCACCCCCCCCCCCCACTTTCACTCTGTCTCTATCTGTCTCTCTCTCAAAAATAAACATTTAAAAAAACTTAAGAAAAAAATCAACCTGCTCTATTACTCTACTTAAATAACATGCTGTATGTAAAAGGAAAACCTGAGGGAGGAGGAGTGGCTGCCAGGATCTGCAGTGGGATGAGAGAACTTTCTGGGGCTGGAAACATTCTGTATCTTGATCATGGTGGTGCTTACACAACTGTATGTGTTTTTCCGAATTTATAGAACTGTATACCAAAAGAGGGTGAGTTTTACGGTATGCAAATTACACCTCAATAAACCTGACTTAAAAAGGGGGAGTTAGAGCCATGATACATGAGCAGGTGCACAGTTGCAGACTCAAATCCAGCCACCGAGAGAAGCCAGTATCTGCTCATCTTCCCTTAGCCTTTTCAGTCAATGACTATTGTCAGAAGACACATCTTGAACCATAAGCCTTAAGATTTTTAGTGCTCCTTGGCCCAGCTTCCATTTCTAGGAATTTATTCTAAGGAAAGATCTTAAGTGATTTTTCTAGAAAGGAGTCATTGGCCACAAAGTTTACAATTCTAAAAAATTGGAAATAACCATAATGTTCACCAGTCCTGCTGGTGATAGAGGAACTGAGGGTAAAAATATTAAATAAGCTTTGATGTATCCATGTAATGAAATGCTATCTTGCTGTAAAAGAATATTTGATGATATGAAAATGTGATCATTATATAGTAAGAATGTCAGATAACAAGGGTATTTATTTCCTTTTTGGAGATGATGAGAGAGAGGTATGAAGACCAGAAGAGTCAATATGCCAAGATGCAAATGATTATTATTATCCAGTGGCAGTGAGATTGTGGACAATTTTTTTCCCTAGGTTTTCTAAATCTCCTGTGATGAATATGTATTTCTTTGATACTAAGGGAAAAAATAACCTCATGAGTTATTTTTTAGAGGCATTCATAGATTTTTTTAAAGTTTATTTATTTTGAGAGAGAGAGAATGAGTGGGAGAGGGGAAGAGAAAGAGAGAGAGGATCCTAAGCAGGATCTACACTGTCAGCTCAGAGCCTGACACGGGGCTCCATCTCATGAACTGTAAGATCATGACCTGAGCCGAGATCAAGAGTCAGACGCTTACCCAAACTGAGCCACCCGGTAAAAATGGGCAAAAAGAATTGGACACTTCATACTTCATAGATATTTTTTAAGCCAAGAATCAATCTCATTAAACTTGGTCTTCAAGACTGTTTTAAAATCTGTGTAGCCTTTTTTGGGTCCAAACAGTTAACAAAGCTGGGCACCTGGGTGGCTCAGTTGGTTGAGTGTCTGACTTCAGCTCAGGTCATGATTTACGGTTCATGAGATGGAACTTTGGGTTCCATCTCTGGATGGATTTGGATTTGTGCTTTGGATTCTGTGTCTCCCTCTCTCTCTACCCCTCCTCCACTCACTCTCTGTCTGTCTCTCTCTCTCTTAAAAATAAACATTAAAAAAATAATAACAGTTACAAAGCTGAACCCCTTATTGTGGTAACCATTTCACAATACATGCAGGTCAAGTAATTATGGGGTACACCTAAACTTACATAGTGCTGTTCATCAATTATAGCTCAATAAAACTGAAGGAAAAAAAATAGGCTAAGTATTTATTACCCAAACAAAACCTTGAATTCTAATGGCCAGCTGAGCTTCCAAGAAGCAGGAGGCATTTGCCCTTTAAGAATCTTTGAGCTCTGCCAGGGGTACCTGGGTGGCTCAGTCAGTTAAGCATCCAACTTCTGCTCAGGTCATGATCTTGTGGTCTGTGGGTTTGAGCCCTGTGTCAGGCTCTGTGCTGACAGCTCAGAGCCTGGAGCCTGCTTCAGATTCTGTGTCTCCCTCTCACTCTGCTCCTCCCCTGCCATGCGCACGCTCTCTCTCTCTCTCTCTCAAAACTAAATAAACATTAAAAAAAAAAAAGAATCTTTGAGTTCTGCCATATGTCTGCTTCTGTCCAGGGAGAATATGAAGCCCTACTGAGAAAACCAGGCGCAAGAAGTTGGACTCATGAACCAAAAAGACTTCCATTGTGGTAGGCAGCTGAAAAAATAGCTTTTTAAAACCTAATACTGAGCTGTTATAGAAGTGTTATATTAGTGAGCATTAAACAAGGCTTCAAGAGACCCAGGAAAGACCTGTGAGACGATAGGCAAGATTCTCACCTCTCTGGGTTTTATCTCAAACGTTAAAGAGTTGAACCAACAAGTCTCTAAGAATCCGCTGTCTTCCAATCTTCTGGGACTTTCTGGGATTTTGGGGGGTGAGTGAAACCCAGACCAGGGTGAATATCACTATTGCTTATAGAAGGGAATCTTGTCCACTTGCAGGGGTTAATGAATATCAAAGATTCCGTGTTGACTGAAGGAGGAGGGAGATTATTCTTGTGTTTTATTTTCTGTGATGAAAGGAGAAATTGAGAGAATGGAAAAAACAACTTATCTATTTTTCCTGGGTTTTCTAAAAAACAATTTTATTGTTTTATTTTTAAATGTTTACTTTTGAGAGAGAAAGTGTGTGTGCGCGCATGTGCGCGCGAGTGGTGTAGAGACAAAGAGAGGGAGACACAGAATCCAAAGCAGGCTCCAGGTTCCAAGATGTCAAGCATAGAGTCCCACACAGAGCTCGAACTCACGAACCGCAAGATCATGGTCTAAGCTGAAGTCAGACGCTTAACCGAGTGAGCTATCTAGGTGTCCCTTTCTTGGGATTTATTACATATAACTAGTGACTCTGTTGAGAGACAGGTTAAGGCCAGAAAATCACTGAGCTTGCCTCATGAGAGACTTTGAGACCACCTACCCTTTGTGCACACGTGGCCCTACTGTGGGATCCATGTGACCAAGAGCAATGCTGGGCAGAGAGGTACTATCCCCATTCTTCAGGGAGCTCAGCGCTCCTCTGACTCCTTGAGGACCAGTGGCTTTGGGGCCTTTGAGAGACAGCAGCCTGGTGTGCACATTAGCATTTTCTTGATAGTCCATCAGCAAAGCCAACAGTTTCACGGCATTTGAGGCTATCTAAGCTATGGACTTGAGCAAGGGGCTGCTGGAGAGGAAGAGGAAGATAATGGCAGAAGGTACGTGGAAAACGTAATTGCCAGGCACACGAGAACACATAAGGCACTCTTTGAGGTCTTCTGGAGGTAGGGAAGATTTTGTCTTATCCATGGATGGTAAGCGCCCATGATGCCTCTGGTGCAGCTCTTCATATCAGTAAGTGGAACAAGTGCTCCCTCGCTGAGCTTCCGGCTCACGTATCTTACCTTTTCCTCCGTCTCCCTTTAGAAAAGCTTTTCTCATGAAGCAGTTTCTCTGAAACTGGGTTTGGCCCATGTTGGCCCACGCTGATCATTCCACACCCCATCTGGAGTCAGAATCTCTGAGTTGATAGAGGACTTACTTACGGAGATTATTATGAGATGCTCCACACCAGACTGTATCCACCATTTGTAGTTCAGGCTTTATCCACAGAAGACTGACAGCAGCTCAGAGGGCTGCCTTTCGGGAACTTTTGCTCAAGTAAAGTCGCATACTAAAGAGAAGAGACTAGTTCACTTTTTGAAATTACTAAAATACATCTTTCTCATTGACTAGGATCCACCTAATGTGGTCGCTAATTCGCCATACAAGAAGGGCCTGGAAGAAACCACGACCCCTCCCAGATTCCTATGGAGAGAGTTTGGGGTGTCTAGTCTATGTGACTCCCATGCCACTGTAACCACCAACAATTTACCCTTAGTTGAAACTTGGCTTTGTGGCAGGTAATTGGTGACAATACTAGGTGTGTATGGGGGAGGGGTGCCTTATTTCCTAAACTTTCAGTTCCATTGGAAGCTGTGGTTATCCCCATGATGAATGCTCCCTCTCTCTAATGGAAAGTCAAGGTTGTAGGTTTTGTTTTCGGAGGACACCTTAGAAATTTGGGATGGAACACTATACCGTCTAGGGAAAAAAGAAAATGAGAGGGTGATTGGTCCAACCACCTCCTTTCATTGATGAGTAAATGAGCCCTCAAGAGCTGGCATTTCTCAAAGCCAAACTGCCGCTTTAGTCACAAGTGGTGCTGCTAATTAAGCCTCCCGATACTCAGTTTGGTGCCCCATTTTCTCTAGTTAGCTCCGGACCAAACTGAGTCTTTTGCATAACACACATAATACAACACACACACACACACACTCCAGAAAGGAAAATACAACACACCCACTGAATGGCTGTGACTGGTGGGGTAGAGACTCTGGAGACCAATCCTGGTCCTTTGGGTTTACATCTGACCCCACCGGTTTTATTCAAGTTGTTGGCCTGGTCTTAGAAGGAAGCATTTGCATTTGTGACCTCTAGATAGGCTAAAAGCTACAGGAGCCTGGAACTCAGGTTGAGCAAAGGGGAAAAATATGATCTGTTTATGGCTTCACTCTGGCAGTGCCTGTCCACTGAAGTGTGGCAAATTCTGGAAGGTGCTGGAAGTTGAACTAGCCAGGGCTGAGGGGAGATGAATGAGGCATTGACAGTATCCGTAATAGTTCACCCTGGCTCCACTCAAATCCACTCACACCCCATTTAAGTTCAATCTGTTTTGTCACTGATTCTTAAGGGAGTGGTTGTTTACATTTTAAAAAGGAAGAAAATTACAACAGAAGGATTGGGACCTAGGCTATGATCCCTACACAGAACTTGTCCCTAGGTCGTAATTGATATTGACGATACCAGACCTTCGTGTCTGAGGGGTCTGAGGTTCCCAAGTAACTTTGCCTCAAGGACCCATAGAGACAAGCTGAATCTCATTCCAGAACAACCACCACATGGTTTCTGTAACTGTTCATTCAATCAGTACCCCATATGGAAGCACCTGGAGACATTCCAGTAAACGTCTCTGAGATCTAGGAAGGCTTCTCTAGGATGTAGGGAGAAGTCTACCTCTTTGTGATAATAGTGTAACTTCTTTGCCTGCTACTCTACTGGCTTGATGAACCCCAAATGATGAGATAGCAGCCATCGCTTTAGGACTTGTGTAATGCCCTCCTCCCAAAAAAGTGGCTGGGCCCCAGGCAGATCTCTCCATGCCCCAACTAGAAACCAGAACATTTAGTCTAACAGACCTTGGCACTGTGGGACAGAAAACAAATTTCCCCAAGTGGATCACAGCAAATGTCAATATCAGGAAACACATTTACACCCACCCCTTGGTTCTTGACCCCATGAATTCTTCCTATTGAGGGTATTGTGATTTCTTTTTTTTTTTTAATTTTTTTTTAATGTTTATTTTATTTTTGAGGCAGGGAGAGACAGCATGAATGGGGGAGGGTCAGAGAGAGAGGGAGACACAGAATCTGAAACAGGCTCCAGGCTGTGAGCTGTCAGCACAGAGCCCGACGCGGGGCTCGAACTCATGGACCGCGAGATCATGACCTGAGCCGAAGTCAGACGCTTAACCGACTGAGCCACCCAGGCACCCCAAGGGTATTGTGATTTCAATGGCTGTTGATTCAGATGGTTTATTACATTTTGAATGGCAGCGCTGAAACCCTGCAGACGTCATCTTCAGGCTGGCACCTTAGTTGCACCTTTTAAACACCATTCTAGTTGTCTGTCATACTGGCAGCTTTGGGGTAATATATAATAGGAGCAAAGGATACCATGGCCATGTGCCAATTGTTATACCTCTTCCCTGGGAACTGAATCCACTGGGTTAAGAATTAACATTTTGGTGTGGGTTCCCCAAAAAAGAGATACTACGTGAGTGCTCAAATATCTTTCAAAAATGCTGGTGATACTACATAACTCAGTCTACCCATATCCCATCCAAATCCATAATTGATGCTTCTCCCAGAAGCAGATGCTGAGATACGTTTTTGAGTGCAAGTCCTTTATTGTGGAGTCGACCCCAGGAAATACTGGTAAGGGCGTGGAGAAATGAAATGGGGACAAGTGTGTTAATAAAGGGAACACCGTCAAACAAGTTACGATAGTTATAAGCAGCTGGAGCTAAATACACTGAAGGAACCCTGTAGATCATTCAGGGCACACTTCTAAGAATTCTCCCTTCCTGAGGGTGAGGCTGCTAGGGTACTGATCCACCAACTCGTATCTGTCATTGGTAGAGAGAAGGGTTGTTAACAACCCAGCACTTCCAGCTTCCCATGACTGTAAAGGGACAGAAAAAAAAATGGGTTTCCGAGAAACCCCCCAGGCAAGAATCACAAGTTCTGGAAATTGGAAGTTGATCCAGAATGCACAGATATGGAAGAGGCTATGGATATGGGCACAGATATGGAAGTGCCCTGAAAGCTGACCGCTACATTGTAGAGGAATGATATCTGAGTAATAATGAATAGTCTACAGTGAGTGACTAATATAAACCAGTGGCTACACTGTACCCCTTATGGACATGATCTCATGTGTTTCTCACAACACCTATGATGTAGGAGCTACCTATTTCTAGCCTTGTTTTTTGAACGGAGAAACTGAGATTCTGAGATATTCAGTAACTTTCCCAAGGTCACTCAGCTAGTCAGTGGAGGTTCTGGGATTCAAAATCAGGCACTGGCCCCTCGTTCAGCACATGGAAGATGATGATGCAATTAACAGTAAGACACCGAAAGACACCGCGGATGTAACTTTTCTTTAATAGAAAGAAATTGGACATCATGGAGGCAACTACAGAAAGCAGAAGACCACACAGCGTGTTCTTGGTTGTGGGTACTGTTTTCCCACATGCTCTAGTCCTTGTGAGAACTCAGAGCTAGCTACAAGTAAGAGCAACTTTCTGGAATCAGGCCTTCGGCAGGCATGAAAAGCTATACTTTGCGTTTTCTCATGTTGTTCATAACCTCCTCCATCCACACCCCACCCTTCCCCATCTGAGTGACTCAAAAGTCTCTAGCAACATGTTTACCCCAGCACATCACTGAGGATTGATGGTGAGATTGAATAAGTCTAATGTCAGTTTCCCACCTGTAGCATTGCTCGGCAGGTCTTGATTTCAGGCGTACTGGAGGTTCATCCTGCAAAGGGGAAAAAGAAGGAACTGGAGATAAATCTCCTGAAACAAAAAAAAGCCTTAAGACGACACGGTAGGAACTACAAATACAAACATCTCAGAGGCCAGTCGAGTATCAGTAAAAGAAGCAACAATGCAGTAGGGAGTGGTGAGGACTGTGGTAGGTAAGCAAGCACATTCCTTGTCTAAAAGCAGCCTTTGCTGCTCAACTTAGCAAATTATTACCATTCAGGAATGTAGGCTCATTGCTCCTAGAGTTTCCAAAGTTTGAAGACAGTTGAAAATATGGATTTTTATTGGTAATTTCCCATTTTCAAATGTCAGCACCTAACTTATAATTATTTAAAATTACTACATACGCTAATTTGTGACCCTTGCCTCTACGGTTGTTGTTGTCATTGTTGTTATTGTTATCTTTAAGTAAACTCTACCCCTAATGTGGGGCTCGAACTCACAACCCCGAGATCAAGCGTTGCATGCTGTACTGCCTGAGCCAGCCAGGTGCCCCTGTGACCCTTGCCTTAATGTATGGAAGTCTTACTGCCACAGAAAGTGGTGTTCTGCCTGGGTATGACCCTGAATAGCAGAAAGAGGACCAACAAGTAGAAATTATAGAAAAAAAAAAGGCCTTGGTGCAGAATAAGAAAGCCTTTTTTAATAATATTATTCAAAGATAGGATAGCCTGCTTTAAAGGGGGTGATCGCTCATTTCAAGTGTCAATTGGGTGATCTCTCTGCCCGAACAGTATAAGGGAAATCTAGGCATCAGATTCATGGGGTTGGTCTTGACATTTTCCTTCCAATCCCGAGCTTCTCTGAATCGAAACCAGCTTCCTTCATTAAGGTTTCAATTCAAGCTGGATTAGTCATTCCGAGAGAGCCCCTTGGTTTTCTCACTGTGTCATACCCAAAATCCATGTGTCTCTTCTTATCTATTCATGTAAGATGTTAGTGGGGTGTCTCCTCCAAAGGAGAATGTTTTTAAGGCTATTTATTACTATTTTATACTTCCTATCTCATGGGCTTGCCTTGCCCCGAGTTGGCCTAAGTTTTCCACAACCCACCCAGAAAGGCTCGACTTGGCTTAGCTGAGGCTCTGCTGGCATTATTTTTGTGTGGAAATAAATGAACACAGACTCTGATAATTTACACATGTTCAGAAGTAACCGTAAGGAGAAACCAACACTTTCCTATATATATAAAAACTGCTATAAATCTGGGGCCTGGGAATAAACAGTTTCTTTTTCTATGAGCACATATATTTACCACCATTGGTATTTTTTCCTACTCTTAGAAACATTGACTATACTACCACAACACTGAGACATGTGAACATTTAAGCAAAAGTCATTTGACCAGTTACACCAGATATATCAATTTATTCAATGACACAAATAAATCAAACATTTGGCTCTGGCCTCATATCCTCACGCTTGGCTTCCCAAGCATTCACAGCACCAACGTCTGTTTTATTTTTGAGAGCAGCGTCTGGTCCTCATATATCCATCACTGTCAGTAGATCTTGACTTCAGTATGAAACCTGCCCATGTTCTCAGACCTACAAAGGACAGGTTTTATCCATTATTCTGAAAATGCTTTCCCTTCCATAAGAAAACGCTTTCCCTCCCATGAAGAAGCAAAAAGCGGGGAAAAGAGAAAGAAAGAAAAGAAAAAGGAAAGACCGCTTTACATTAAAATTGCTTATTTCAGCCATGAAGATAAGGCCTAGCCATTCTCGGATCCTGAAATATTCTGGTTTGGAACATCTTTACTGCTTGGTTCTTGGCCCGGAGCCTCATCACGTTAAAGAATTGACTTGAACGTTCTGTTTTTCAAATTGTTTGTTTGCAAAGTCTCATCTGGGAGTGGAACTAATATTATTATTAAGGACCTTTCATGTTCAGGGCTTGTGCCAGACATTTAACGTGTATTATCTCATGTAACCTTCACAACAATCCAGTGGGGTGAGCCTTGTTGCTCCCATGAGATAGGAGACTCAGGGGTATAAGGATCAGACCAGGGCCTAGAGCTCAGGTCAGCTAACTTCGGATTCACAGGTTTTCTTCAGCATCCCAGAAAAATGGGAAATCCATGACAAAATTATGCAATTCAAAGCTAAACTTCAAATCATTTGTGAAACTATCCCCTTGAACCATAAATCTAGTTGCACATTAAACTAAACTCCTGAGAGACCTGAGTACAAACATCTGTTGATCAGCGTCAAAGTACTCTGTGAAATAGAAAGTGACCAAATCCTGGTATTACGGATTGCACTAGCTACTGACTTTGACTTTCAACTGTTAGATTGATCACTAGCAAATAATTTCTGGACCATGTGCACCCATTGGTTCTGAGTAAACTTTGGGATTTTTCCTTTCCCTGATTTACACAAGCCTGTGTATGCTCTCTCTGGTAACCTATACAAGGGCTCCAAGTAGGCCCACCCTAAGGCTTATATCCCAAATTCTGCGTTTATTTTCTCCTTGACGTCTAAGCGGTATGTTGAATCAGCATTTCCTTGGGAGCTTTTTCAGTGCTTTCAACGAAAAAGTTCTTAGAGTCGTGTTCAGTTCACCTTCCCCTGTTCCTTTCCCTTCCCTGGTTTAGTGCGTTGAAAAATCCATTCGCATCAGCATTTATGCTGCATATAATATTTTTTTACTCTCATCCAACACGCACATTTGGATTTACTATTTTACTTGAACAGTTGGTGTTTACTGGCAGCAACAAGAACAAAATTTATAGCAGCAAATGGAAGCTGAACTTGCATGCTGGCTTTGCACTGGAGAACTGTGTGTTTGCCATCTCCTAATTGTGAAAACAATATGTCCAAGATTTTCCAGTCATCAGCATTCTAATGTAACGATTTCCATCTGCTCAAAGGAAGAAATTCAGATCCTCTATCTCCTTAAATGTATTTCTAGTCAAATGCAAAGGTAACTGGCTCAGGAGAGTGTTGGAAGGCAGGAGAAATTCAGACTAAATACATTCTGAAAAGTGTCTGTAACATCCACTTAACTCGAGGATAATTTTCCTGAAGAGCAAACGGGGGTAGGGAGAGACTTTGCCACGATCCTCTTAATAGAAACAGCTCTAACTGGAGCAAGATGACAGGATTACTTTGAGGTGAGAGAGGATAAAGAAAGCAGGATGATTTGTGGGGCGTTCCAATTGGAGGTAATAAGGAGTCAGAGATCCATAGAGACGAAGCAATTGGAGAATCATACCAAGGCAATCGAGGCCAACGACGTGGTAATAAGAAGCGGTTTAACATCCCATCTTTTCCCATCTGGCATTAAGGATTTGGCACTGGTTGCTGAAATTTGAAACCCACGATGGCCCTCACACTCTTCCAGTGACCTCCCTCACTCATTAGCGTGGAGTCAGAGCTGAAAGAAACATAGCATAATATTTCAAATGCTTGGTTTCATTTTTCCATATTCATTGATTCAACAAAAATTTATTAGGCACTACACTGTATGTCAGGAATGGCGTTAGGCGCTGGGAGTATGGATCATAAGCATCTCTTGGCTGTCTGTTACAAATAATTAAATGTGAAGCAGAAAATGCATAGAATGTTCCTACTTGGGGATGTTTCAGCTCAAGCAACCCACAAGCAAAACTTTTCTACCTAAGAGGGAAACAAACCACAAAAGACTCCATGATAGAGAACAAACTGAGAGTTGATGGAGGGAGATGGGCACTAAGGGGGGCACTTGTGATGAGCACTGGGTGTTGTGTGTAAGGGGTGAATCACTGAATTCTACTCCTGAAACCAATATCGCGCTGTATGTTAACTAAAATTTAAATTTAAATAATGACTATTCTATCTATTAATCCTTTATCCTTTGTATTCTTCTTTTTCTTTCTGAAATGAGTGCAGAAAGGAAACAGAATTCCAGCAATTACCATACAGCTGCATTTCACTGTATGGAATAAGTGAGTCCTTGGAAGGAGGACGAGTCATGGTAGACATTCAGTGAGTAGGTAGCAACCGGCCAAACAGAGGGAGCTAGTTTCTTAGAGGCTTTGAAATCATAGCTCTAAAATGTTCTTTAAGGGCAGAAACATGGGGTGGAAACTGTAAGGAAGTTCCCTCCCCCTTGCCCCCCTCCTCAGAAACACATCAATCTGCAGGTGTGAAAAAGATCCACTCTACCCGGGCAGTAGGGTCTCGCCGGTCTGCCCCCTGCCCTTACACAGACTGTGGGTTCTGTCACAAATCTGCCTCTCTGTCCATTGTTTCCCTCACCCCTGTGCTCTGTTGGAAATCCAAGAAATTTAAAATCATAAAACCCAGAGATGAAAGGGTCAACTGTTGTACTTACTCAAGCTCCATAGTTCCAATTTATTCCATTCTTGCAGAGACTCTTCCAGAAGACATGAGAATTACAGTTACCTGTGAGCCATTCATCACTCAGAACTGTCACACACTAACTGTTCCTCATGCTGATGCCTCGAATCTGGGTCTTACCAAACCCAAAATCTAGGGCTAAAAGCATTGTTCCTTCTACACTAACTCATGTCTTGGGCAACTTTGCTTTTTTCTGACTTGTCTCTCTTCCCATCCTGGCAGTGAATTCTGCCTCTGGGATCTCATCTCTCTCTCCTGTGACCCTTCTTTATCAGAGCAACCCCAGTCTATCCAACATATTTTAAGGATGCTAACCTAAAAGGGAAAACAACTCTGTTGGTATCTACATGTTACAGGAAACTAAAATAAGCCCTTCCTGTTGTCTCGGTGTTCACTGAGGCCCCAGTGCTGAGAACAAATGTGGATAAATGCCCACCTATTCTAAAGAGATGTAGCTTGTCAAGAGGTGACCAAACAATGGTCCAGGAACCCTTAGTCTTTTCCCCAATCTCAGATATATAAGGGGTGACCTATGAATTGAAGAGGAAAGCAAGGATTTCAGCAGAGGCAATTTTTTAGGCAGTTGAAATGTTTGCTCTCCTCCCCTTCCCATGTTTCCCCCTCATCCTAAGCAAGTGAGAGGAAACTTCAGAGACCCACTTGAAAAGATGACCTGTGTAGAGTGTATTAGTTTCCTATTGCTGCCATAGAAAACTACCACAAATTTAATGACGTAAAACAACAAATTTATTGTCTCAATGCTCTGTGGGTCAGAAAGCCAGTGTGCTCAGCTGATTTCTGTGTTTGAGCCTCACAAGGCTGAAATCAAGGTGTTGCTGGGCTGCCTTCCCTTCAGGAGGCTCTAAGGGAGAATCCATTTTCAGGCTCAGAATTCAGTTCCTTTGGCTGCTGCACTGAGGTCCCTGTTTCCTTGCTGCTTTTCAGCTGGGGACTGCCTTGGCTCCCAGTGGCCTCTCTCTGGTTCTTGCACACACCCCTCCACCACCCCACCCCCCTGCCACACACACACGTATCTCGGAGCCAGCCAGAGCATGTGGAATCCTTCTCATGTTGCCACATCTTTATGATTTAGCCAAGAGATCCCCTCTGTTTTTATTTTTTATTTTTTTAAATATGAAATTTATTGTCACATTGGTTTCCATACAACACCCAGTGCTCATCCCAACAGGTGCCCTCAATACCCATCACCCACCCTCCCCTCCCTCCCACCCCCCATCAACCCTCAGTTTGTTCTCAGTTTTTAAGAGTCTCTTATATTTTGGTTCCCTCCCTCTCTAACCTCTTTTTTTCCCCCCTTCCCCTCCCCCATGGTCTTCTGTTAAGTTTCTCAGGATCCACTTAAGAGTGAAAACATACAGTCTCTGTCTTTCTCTGTATGACTTATTTCACTTAGCATAACATTCTCCAGTTCCATCCACATTGCTACAAAAGGTCATATTTCATTCTTTCTCATTGCCAAGTAGTATTCCATTGTGCATATAAACCACAATTTCTTTATCCATTCATCTGTTGATGGACATTTAGGCTCTTTCCATAATTTGGCTATTGTTGAAAGTGCTGCTATAAACATTGGGGTACAAGTGCCCCTATGCATCAGCACTCCTGTATCCCTTGGGTAAATTCCTAGCAGTACTATTGCTGGGTCTTAGGGTAGATCTATTTTTAATGTTTTGAGGAACCTCCACACTGTTTTCCAGAGCGGCTGCACCAGTTTGCATTCCCATCAACAGTGCAAGAGGGTTCCCATCTCTCCACATCCTCTCCAGCATCTATAGTCTCCTGATTTGTTCATTTTGGCCACTCTGACTGGCATGAGGTGATATCTCAGTGTGGTTTTGATTTGTATTTCCCTGATAAGGAGCGACGTTGAGCATCTTTTCATGTGCCTGTTGGCCATGTGGATGTCTTCTTTAGAGAAGTGTCTATTCATGTTTTCTGCCCATTTCTTCACTGGATTATTTGTTTTTCAGGTGTGGAGTTTGGTGAGCTCTTTATAGATTTTGGGTACTAGCCCTTTGTCCGATATGTCATTTGCAAATATCTTTTCCCATTCCGTTGGTTGTCTTTTAGTTTTGTTGATTCCCTTGTCTTTGGGGATGTGTCAAGTAAGAAATTGCTGTGGCTGAGGTCCGAGAGGTTTTTTCCTGCTTTCTCCTCTAGGGTTTTGATGGTTTCCTGTCTCACATTCAGGTCCTTTATCCATTTTGAGTTTGCTTTTGTGAATGGTGTAAGAAAGTGGTCTAGTTTCATCCTTCTGCATGTTGCTGTCCAGTTGTCCCAGCACCATTTGTTAAAGAGACTGTCTTTTTTCCACTGGATATTCTTTCCTGCTTTGTGAGAGATTAGTTGGCCATACTTTTGTGGGTCTAGTTCTGGGGTTTCTAGTCTATTCCATTGGTCTATGTGTCTGTTTTTGTGCCAATACCATGCTGTCTTGATGATTACAGCTTTGTAGTAGAGGCTAAAGTCTGGGATTGTGATGCCTCCAGCTTTGGTCTTCTTCAAAATTACTTTGGCTATTCGGGGCCTTTTGTGGTTCCATACAAATTTGAGGATTTCTTGTTCTAGCTTCGAGAAGATTGCTGGTGCAATTTTGATTGGGATTGCATTGAATGTGTAGATAGCTTTGGGTAGTGTTGACATTTTAACAATATTTATTCTTCCAATCCATGAACATGGAATGTCTTTCCATTTCTTTATATCTTCTTCAATTTCCTTCATAAGCTTTCTATAGTTTTCAGCATACAGATCTTTTACATCCTTGGTTAGGTTTATTCCTAGGTATTTTATGCTTCTTGGTGCCATTGTGAATGGGATCAGTTTCTTTATTTGTCTTTCTGTTACTTCATTATTAGTGTATAAGAATGCAACTGATTGATTTTGTATCCTGCCACTTTGCTGAATTCATCTATCAGTTCTAGCAGACTTTTGGTGGAGTCCATTGGGTTTTCCATGTATAGTATCATGTCATCTGAAAAAGTGAAAGCTTGACTTCATCTTTGCCAATCTTGATGCCTTTGATTTTCTTTTGTTGTCTGATTTCTGATGCTAGCACTTCCAACACTATGTTGAACAACAGTGGTGAGAGTGGACATCCCTGTCGTGTTCCTGATCTCAGGGGGAAAGCTCTCAGTTTTTCCCCATTAAGGATGATATTAGCTGTGGGCTTTTCATAAATGGTTTATGATGTTTAAGTATGTTCCTTCTATCCTGACTTTCTCCAGGGTTTTTATTTAAAAAATGATGCTGAATTTGGTCAAATGCTTTCTCTGCATCGATTGACAGGATCATAGGGTTCTTTTCTTTCTTTTATTAATGTGATGTATCACATTGATTGATTTGTGAATGTTAACCAGCCTCGCAGCCCAGGAATGAATCCCACTTGATCATGGTGTATAATTCTTTTTATATGCTGTTGAATTCGATTTGCTAGTATCTTATTGAGAATTTTTGCATCCATATTCATCAGGGAAATTGGCCTGTAGTTCTCTTTTTGCTGGGTCTCTTTCTGGTTTAGGAATCAAAGTAATGCTGGCTTCATAGAATGAGTCTGGAAGTTTTCCTTCCCTTTTTATTTTTTGGAACAGCTTGAGAAGGATAGGTATTATCTCTGCTTTAAATGTCTGGTAGAATTCCCCTGGGAAGCCATCTGGTTCTGGACTCTTATTTGTTGGGAGATTTTTGATAACTGATTCAATTTCTTTGTTGGTGATGGGTCTGTTCAAGTTTTCTATTTCTTCCTGTTTGAGTTTTGGAAGTGTGTGGGTGCTTAGGAATTTGTCTATTTCTTCCAGGTTGTCCAGTTTGTTGGCATATAATTTTTCATAGTATTCCCTGATAATTGCTTGTATTTCTGAGGGATTGGTTGTAATAATTCCATTTTCATTCATGATTTTTTCTATTTGGGTCATCTCCCTTTTCTTTTTGAGAAGCCTGGCTAGAGGTTTATCAATTTTGATTAGTTTTTCAAAAAACCAACTCTTGGTTTCATTGATCTGCTCTACAGTTTTTTTTTAGATTCTATATTGTTTATTTCTGCTCTGATCTTTATTATTTCTCTTCTTCTGCTGGGTTTGGGGTGTCCTTGCTGTTCTGCTTCTATTTCCTTTAGATGTGCTGTCAGATTTTGTATTTGGGATTTTTCTTGTTTCTTGGGTTAGGCCTGGATTGCAATGCATTTTCCTCTCAGGACTGCCTTCACTGCATCCCAAAGCGTTTGGATTGTTGTATTTTCATTTTCATTTGTTTCCATATATTTTTTAATTTCTTCTCTAATTGCCTGGTTGATCCATTCATTCTTTAGTAGGGTGTTCTTTAACCTCCATGCTTTTGGAGGTTTTCCAGGCTTTTTCCTGTGGTTGATTTCAAGTTTCATAGCATTATTGTCTGAAGGTATGCATGGTATGATCTCAATTCTTGAATACTTATGAAGGGCTGTTTTGTGACCCAGTATGTGATCTATCTTGGAGAACGTTCCATGTGCACTCGAGAAGAAAGTATATTCTGTTGCTTTGAGATGCAGAGTTCTAAATATATCTGTCAAGTCCATCTGATCCAATGTATCATTCAGGGTCCTTGTTTCTTTATTGATCCTGTGTCTAGATGATCTATCAATTGTTGTAAGTGGAGTATTAAAGTTCCCTGCAATTACCACATTCTCATCCATAAGGTTGCTTATGTTTGTGATTAATTGTTTTATATATTTGGGGACTCCCGTATTTGGCGCATAGACATTTATAATTGTTAGCTCTTCCTGATGGATAGACCCTGTAATTATTATATAATGCACTTCTTCATCTCTTGTTACAGCCTTTAATTGAAAGTGTAGTTTGTCTGGTATAAGTATGGCTACTCCAGCTTTCTTTTGACTTCCAGTAGCATGATAAATAGTTCTCCGTCTCCTCACTTTCAATCTGAAGGTGTCCTCAGGTCTAAAATGAGTCTCTTGTAGACAGCAAATAGATGGGTCTTGTTTTTTTATCCATTCTGATACCCTGTGTCTTTTGGTTGGAGCATTTAGTCCATTTACATTCAGTGTTATTATAGAAAGATATGGGTTTAGAGTCATTGTGATGTCTGTAGGTTTCATGCTTGTAGTGATGTCTCTGGTACTTTGTGGTCCTTGCAACCTTTCACTCACAGAGTCCCCCTTAGGATCTCTTGTAGGGCTGGTTTAGTGGTGATGAATTCCTTCAATTTTTGTTTGTTTGGGAAGACATTTATCTCTCCTTCCTTCCTGAATGACAGACTTGCTGGATAAAGGATTCTCGGCTGCATATTTTTTCTCTTCATCACATTGAAGATTTCCTGCCCTTCCTTTCTGGCCTGCCAAGTTTCAGTAGATATATCCGTCACTAGTCTTATCGGTCTCCCTTTATATGTTAGAGCGTGTTTATCCCTAGCTGCTTTCAGAATTTTCTCTTTTCCTTGTATTTTGCCAGTTTCACTATGCTACATCATGCAGAAGATCGATTCAAGTTATGTCTGAAGGGAGTTCTCTATGCCTTTTGGATTTCAATGCCTTTTTTCTTCCCCAGATCAGGGAACTTCTCAGCTATGATTTGTTCAAGTACACCTTCAGCCCCTTTCTCTCTCTCTTCCTCTTCAGAATTCCTATTATACGGATAATGTTCTGTTTCATTGCATTACTTAGTTCTCTAATTCTCCCCTCATACTCCTGTATTTTTTTTATCTCTCTTTTTCTCAGCCTCCCCTTTTGCCATAATTTTATCTTCTAATTCACCTATTCTCTCCTCTGCCTCTTCAGTCCGAGCTGTGGTCACCTCCATTTTATTTTGCACCTCATTTATAGCATTTTTTAGCTCCTCATGACTGTTTCTTAGTCCCTTGATTTCTGTAGCAATAGATTCTCTGCTGTCCTCTATACTTTTTTTTAGCCCAGCGATTAATTTTATGACTATTATTTTAAATTCACGTTCTGTTATATTGCTTAAATCGTTTTTGATCAATTCGTTAGCTGACGCTACTTCCTGGGGTTTCTTTTGAGGAGAATTCTTCTGTTTCATCATTTTGGATAGTCCCTGGAGTGGCGGGGAACTGCAGGCTTCTTCCTCTGTGCTGTGTGGAGTAACTTGCGTTGGTGGGTGGGGCCGCAGTCAGACCTGATATCTGCCCCCAGCCCACCACTGGGGCCACTGTCAGACTGGTGTGTACCTTATCTTCCCCTCTCCCAGGGGCAGGACTCACTGTGGAGTGGTGTGGCCTCTGTCTGGGCTACTTGCACACTGCCAGTCTTGTGGCACTGCTTCAATGGGATCTGGCGTATTAGCCGGGGTGGATCTGCAAGGTGCACAGGGGCTGGAGGGGCAGGCTCAGCTTGCTTTACCTTTGGTGGTCCACTTCAGGAGGGGCCCTGTGGCACCGGGAGGAAGGCAGAGCTGTTGGAGGGATGGATCTGCAGAAGCACAGTGTTGGGTGTTTGCGTGGTGCAAGCAAGTTCAGTGACGGGAACTGGTTCCCTTTGGGATTTTGGCTGGGGGATGGGAGAGGGAGCTGGCGCTGGCCAGGGCCTTTGTTCCCCGCCAAGCTGAGCTCTGTCCTCCGGGGCTCAACAACTCTCCCTCCCGGTGTCCTCTCGCCCTCCCACTCTCGGAGCAGAGCTGTTGACTTATAACATTGCAGATGTTAAGTCCGGCTGGCTGTCAGAACACACTCCGTCCGGCCCCTCTGCTTTTGCAAGCCAGACTCAGGGGCTCTGCTTGGCCCACGGGCTGCCCCTCTGCCCTAGCTCCCTCCCGCCAGTCCGTGTAGCGCGCACCGCCTCTCCGCCCTTCCTACCTTCTTCCGTGGGCCTCTTCTCTATGCTTGGCTCTGGAGACTCTGTTCTGCTAGTCTTCTGGCAAAGAGGTTATTTAGGCAGTCTTTAACCAGTCTTCTGGTTATTTAGGCAGATGTGGGTGGAATCTAAGCGATCAGCAGAACACGGTGAGCCCAGTGTCCTCCTACACCGCTGTCTTCTCCTGGATCCTGATCCCCTCTGTTTTTAAAGGCTCATGTCATTATACTGAGCTCACCCTAATAATCCAGGATAATCTCCTCATCTCAAAATCTATAACTTTAATCACATCTGCAAAGCCCTTTTGCCATATAATATCAACTACTCATAGGTCCTAGGGATTAGAGTGTGGACATCTCTGGGAAGGCCATTATTCAGCCTACCACACAGAGATTGGTGCCTGAGAAAGCCAGAGGATGAGAAGCTAGACAGAGCTGTCCGTGGCAGCTGAGTGACAAAGGGGACGAGAGCTAGAGCAAGTTGCATTTCCACTGATGATACAGCTTGCTTCCTGTGAGGACACCAGGGAAGCAATCTGGACTTGGTTAGCTTTGAATGGGGTTCCACCCAAGAGGAGCACCAGGAGCCACAGGTAGCGCCCTGGCAGAACAAGGCTAGAAGTGGACGACCGGAAGCCAGGGGCTCAGAGGAAGTGGTGGTCGCCACCTGCAGGAGACGCCTGTGCTGGGAAACCACAGTGGGAATTCCCCAGTGCCCAGTGGAGGTATTTCTGAGAAACTCTGAGGGCACTTCATGTGAGAAAGCATCAGCCTTCAGACAACTCCACGCCCAGAAAACTCTCTCAGATTCCAACCGTGCCTTTCCTCCCTAGTGCTGTTCCGATGCTGTGGGATGCAAAGGCAGCAAGAGAAACCAAGGAGAGTAGTAGCAAAGCAAGGTGGGGAGACATGAGCCTACACAGATTCTGTTTCCTCCCTGCAGGTCTGTGTCTGAGGCCGGTCCAAGCTGGGGGATAGAGGAAACTTTGACTTGAGTGAGCAATTGAAATTTCTGTATTAGAATGAACTGGACTTTTAAGAGCTCAAACTCAAAGTATTTGTTACTACATGAGAGTGGCATTAAAGTTGTGGATCTGCCTAGGATTTCCAAAGTTCATCAGTCAGTTATAATAAAGAATTATATCGCTTTTGGCTTGCTCTTTTTTGTTTAGTAGACCAGACTTCATAAATTACCCAGCCCTTCCTAATTCTAAATTCTGATCACCAACAGATATCGCAGCGGAAAGTCTATGCATCTCCATTAACAGGAACTTAGACACTTGTTGAGTTAAAATGTTTGGTTACAGCTTAATGATTGCAACCACAAAGCCAGAATATTAAATTTTTATATGATAAATTATTTATGTGAAATAATGCCACGTTTCTGCCATTTTAAACAGTAAATTCTCTGAGAACTCACATGATAAAGAGTATTTTGACTGGTCAAGAAGGGCCACTATTTTTTGACCTATGATCCTTGAATTACCCTCTCCATGATCTCACAGAGCATTAGACTAATTGTTCTAGAAGTGGGTCTTCTGCTAACTATATATACACGGAGAGATCATTTCACCTCTGTGAGCCTAGGTTTCTTCATGTGTAAAATGTTAACAGGAATGTCTGTCCTGCCCGTCTCATAGTGTTGTCAGGAAAATCAAATGTCACAAAGGTCATGAGAACATATTTCTAAGTTGTAAACTGTATATATAATAAGGTATTATTAGTAATTAGACACATATTTCAAAACAGGTTATAAGTTTTTAAAGAAATCTGAGATTGCTTAATGGACTATTACCAGCTCATTGCTTAACAGTCCATGCTTGATAGACTACTTCTGAAAGGACACAAAACTGCCTTTAGGTAGAGATTCGATGAAAGTGATGGGGAGGAGAAAGACTCATTTTTCACTCTGTCCCTTTTTATATCTTTTGAATTAATACCATATGTATGCATTATGTTAAACAAAATTCAACAATAATTTGAAAAATTGAAGAAAGAAGATATATTTATTCTTAATGGTAATACACTGAATATAATATAATCTTTCTGCAAAAAGGACTTTTTAGGATCTTTGATGCTTCAGGATTAAAGGAGATGGTTTAGTTTATGCAACTAGAGCAGAACTTGGCACATAGTAGGTGTTCAGCTAGTGGTAGTGTCCTTTCCCTTGAGGTCATTGTTATGGCTATCAAGTCCCGGTGGATACAAATACAAGGATATAGCTAATGGGGGATGTGGGATATTAGAGAACTTATTAGATTTTGCTGGGATGTTGGACACAGATGGTAACTGGGAACGCCAGCAAGTTGATGAATCATCTGGTAAACGGTGGAAAAGGTGAGTGGAGCCAGAAACAGGCCAGAGAGGGCAAGGAAACAAACAGGTCCAGAGAAAGGCAACTACACTCATTATATCATGTAACCTGCTTTTCAGTTGCTGATGTGTCCAGAACGTTAAGTGCATTTTGCAAATTGCAGTTATTCTGATTTTCATGGTAGTAAATGCTCATTAAATAACAAATAGCTTGAAATCTCATTAGACTGCAGAACATTTTTTTTTCAAATTTATGATTTTTCCTCATTTTATGGTGAGGAGCAGCGAGTCTATAAATCAGAACGCTTTATGGGAAGCTGTAACACCTAGCCCTAATGCCAAGACTGAGAATCTGATAGCATAGCTATTAAAAATTAAGACCCCTGAAAGACTGCAATTCTTGCTAACAGGAATGCCCAAAGCAGCCAGACACTATGTCTCCCTTCTTGTTTTAATGTAGTTTTATCAATTCTGCTATTGAGTTATAGAACAAACATCCAGAATGACCCTTAGAAAGCAGGCAAAGTGAAAACAAAACAAAACAGGGAAGAACTTGGCCATGCAGGACATTATTGGTATTGTTGAGAGGACCATGGGGCACCTTAGAATCTCCTTGCTCAAAGTGTGGTTCCCAAAAAGCATCACTAGCATCACGTGGGGCATTGTTCTCAAAGCAGAATCTCAGACCCTCCCCCAAGACCTACCCAATCAGAACCTCTAGTTTCACACGATTTGTAGGTGATTTTTATGAACATCAAAATTTGAGAAGCACTGGTTTAAATGTACTGGTGTCCTTTAGGTAAAAAATCTGTTAATTGAAAGGTAGCATTCATTTTATCCCAGTAGGAGAAATGGTCGATTTTGGGTTGTTCCTTGAGAGTAAGTAATTAGTAAATAAATTTAGCTAAAAATATAACATGGCGGCACTTTTCCAGGCTTGGGGACAGGAAATCGTTCCGGGGCCAGGGCAAAGGAAAGAAGGAAACAGATGGGAAAAGAAGAAGCTCAAAGTTGGAGGTTCTAAGTCTTGGCAACCAATCGAACGTACAGTCTGTAGGGAATGTAGACTGCAGTCTCCCCGTTCTGGTGACCAGGTGAATGAGGAGAGACTATTAGTCGAAGAAGGGAACCTACTAACTAGGAAGATGCTAATGAAATGAAGTCCCCGTTTGCAACCTGAGACATTTAAAACCTACGATCTTTTCTTTTGGGGATCGTCTTTTCTTTGAAACAGTGATTCTGTTTGCCACCACGGGTTGCTTTCACTGTTTTTCCCCTCCATGGACCCTTGATTTAAAAGACTTCACCATTTACTCTCCTTTTGTTAATCAAGAACATTGTCCCCACGTTTATTCATAAAAGTGCTATTGACCAGTGAGAGATAATGTGTGTCACCACTAGGGTTGCTATAATCCCAGACAAAAGAAAATAAACATTACAATATAATTGGTATATGAAGTTTCCATATATATGGTTTTGATGAGGAAATAACTCAAGGGTTTACCATGAATGTGAAAGTGAAGAAGAATCTACTGCTGGCTTGTGTAAAAGTTCCCGGGGCTGTAGGGGAAGACGAACTGAGGAAGTGGTGAAGACGAAGTTCAGAAGTTTTACTCTTTCTGCCATGAGCGTGTTCAATTAAAGGCATCAGTGAAAGGAACTAGGAATGAACATATATACATGGGAATGCTCAGACCCATACCACTTAAGACAAATCACACAAACAGTAGATATCGACAATCAGCTGGTGACTCTTTATTTTGACACTTGGTAACAATACATTAATGGGACACAAATTCTGAAATATCACTTCCAAATATGGAAGACCCTCATCATTCTAATTGTAGGAGACCAAGCTATAATCCATTACAACGAATATTTTCTCTTGGAAAGTCCCTATATAATCAACCAGACTCTCAGGACACTAGCTGGCTTTATGTTACATTTTTGGTGACTGAAGGAATTTGCTACAACAGATGACATTTCTGATAGTGGAAATGTACTAACATTGAACTGAAGTCTTAACCTCGCGAGTAATTTTCAGTTGGTGGGGGTGGCGAGTCTTCTTTAGCATTTAACTACACAGATCTTTAGTGAGGTTTCCAATTAACAAAAATCAAGAAAGTCTTTCTTCATAGGGTAGAAGGAGTGCTCTGTGTTGGTAAGTTTGGAGAATGATGGAGCAGCTGTTATGTGTGGATGATTATTTGGGCCCCAGCTTGAACAGAGAACCACTCTTTTTAAATTTGTGTTGCATGTTCAGGTCTAGGCGTAGTCACCTCAGGTTTGAGTCATGCTTCTGGGTTTTCATGTGTTACAGTAACTGGGTGAATATGCTACCGTGGTTCCACATTAAGAGGAATTAATACGCGGTTTAGTTAGCAAGTTAGAACTGTTTCACATTAGACACAACTTTACAGCAGACAGTTTTATAAGGAGAATGGAATGGCATGGATAGTGTCTTGAATTAAAATATCTGTTATATATACTCTGTGTCCCCTCGGAGCTGATGACAAACCTAAGGAAGCATGCCGGAACAAGCAGACCAGAAAATTAAATTCTGCTCCTTCTCACTTTGTGTTACTAGTAGGTGAGGCGCAATTCAAAGTGCATTCAAAGATCTTTCTGTGTGTTTTCTGTTTCCTTCCTTGTCTTCTTTATAAGTCAGCCAAATTTGGTAAGATAGTTAGAAATGGGACTTTTGCAAACCTAATGACTAAACCAGGGAAAAATTGGGCTAGAAAAATCCTCTGAGGGAATCAGGTCTAGTGCGGTGCCTGACATCTCAAGACGCCTGGGAATGAAATGTGATGATGTGTGTGAGAGCACCACTAAACGTAACCGGCAAGCTTGTGGAAAGGTACACATGGTTGTCTTTATGAGTGTGGCACTAGGCCATCCCAGATTATTGGAAGTTTGATTGTTTATTTTTTTTAATCTCATAGAAAGGAGCTTAGCAAATTCTTAAAATAAATTCTATTCCCATATCCACTGTAAATTCATCCTCTAAATATATCAGATCATTTCATCATTCATTTATTTAAAAAATATTTATGTTTATTTAATTTTGAGAGAGAGAGAGAGAGAGAGAGAGAGAGAGAGAGAGAGACAGTGTGTGAGCGGGGGAAGGGAAGAGAGAGAGGGAAACACAGAATCCCAAGCAGGCTCCAGGCTCTGAGCTGTCAGCACAGAGACTGATGCAGGGCTCCAACCCAGGGATCATGAGATCATGACCTGAGCTGAAGTTCAATGCTTAACTGACTGAGCCACCCAGGCACCCCCCTCATTCATTTCTTAACAGAGACGGAAGAGATGATCACAGTCCTCTCTGTAATGACACCTACCTAATTGGACACAAGGAATTTTTTAAGATGAAGAAGAGGAACTTCCTAAAAAAGTTTAGAAAAAAACCTTGGCTGTTTACCACTTTCACACATTTGTATATTAAAGATCACGAGAAAGAAAGCAAAATACAAATTATAATCTGGGAAATGATATTTTTAACTCATGACAGATAAAAAGATCATGTTACTTATTTGCTATATTTATTTTGTATTTATATTACTACCAAAATGTCACTAAAATGAGGCTAAAGGAATAAAAATAATATAAAATTACCAAGAGAACAGAAGAGGCAAGAGAAGACAAGGGATAATAACAAACGTTTGAAAGATAGAGAGCAGATGGAAAATTAGAGTGGGAAAATCTGAGCATCAAATATCTGCAAAGGAGACGCCAATGAGAAGTGAGCCAGTCCTTGAAAGGCAATGCAAGAAAGTTCTTGGGAATGGGAAGTACCATCTTGGCTAGAATGGAAGGTAAAATATTTTACAACAAGAAAAATGTAATAACCAAGAATGGCTTTCAAAACTGCTAGGAAAGAAATACAAATTAAAAAAGGGATCAATATCAGAATACAAAGGCTTAAAATATAATATTCAGCATTTGTTCATTCATTCACCAAATATATATAGGATCTCAACTATATCCCTGATAGTTTTCTGGGTCTTCCATATAAAATAACAAATAAAATAGCATCCCACTGCAGCAAAGCAGATCCACAGTACAAGGCAATCAGTGGGCGGCCTGGCCCCAGCAGGCCTCTCTGGGGGGTGAGGGGAAAGACCAGCGGGATCTAAGCCTTCCTTTCTTTTTCATTCTTGGCTCAGGTGAGTTTCCCCTTTCAGCAATAAAGCGTATCATTCATCCCTTACTGTGTGACAATGTGGACTGTGTCCCAAGCCCTGACACCCAGTGTGGGGGGTGAGCCAGATGGGACTGATTGTAGTGCATGGTGCCATGATTGAGCATTTTGAGTATGGTATTAGTAAGCTTATTCAAGAGTAGGCTTTAATTAAAGTTAAGAAAATGAGAAGATAAACCTTTCATCTGAGTGAGAGGAGACAGAAAACAGATACGTCATATGTCAGGTAATTGTAGATGCTAGTTAAGGAAAGGGGATGGGATTCCTATTTTCCATGCTGTAGTCATGGAAGTCCTCTTCCTTCATGCAGAAGAGACCTGAGGAAGTGGGGAGATTATCCCACATCTCTCTGGGAGAAGAGCACTCCAGGCAGAAGAGATAGCAGGTGCAAAGACTCTGACCAGGAAGAGTGTTTGGCTTGTCCAAGAACAGGAAGAGCGCCCAGGTCACTGGAGCCATGTGATGTGGGGAAGAGTAGTAGGAAATGATATCAGAGAGGCAGCCAAAGGGCCAGGTCGTATACATCCTTACAGACCATGATAAAGACTTTGAATTTTATTCCGTGTGAGACCAGAAACATGAAGAGTGTTTTGAAAAGGGATTGGTGGAATCTGTCTTGTGTGTGACAAGGATCACTGACTTCTGTTATGGGACATGGATTTGGGGGAGCAAGGACAAGAGCAGGGAGACCATTTTGGAGACTTGAAATAATCCAGGCAAAAGACCACGGTAAGGATTACAAAGTGATGGAGATTGTGAAGGAAGAAAGAAGTGGTTAGATTCTGGATGTCTTTTATTTATTTTTTAATGTTTATTTATTTTGAGAGAGGCAGAGCATGAGCCAGGGAGGGACAGAGAGAGACAGAGAGCTAGAGAATCCCAAGCAGTCTCTGAGACATCAGTGCAGAAGAGTCCAATGGTGGGGCTCAGTCTCATGACCATGGGATCGTGACCTGAGCCGAGATCAGGAGTTGGATGCTTAACTGACTGAGCCACTCAGGTGCCCCATGGATATATTTTAGAGGTTGAGCAATAGGACCTCCCAATGGATTGGATGTGGCATGGAAGAGAAGGATTGGAGTCCAGGATAATCACAAGATTTTGGGTCTGAGTACCTGGAAGAATGGAGTTCCCATATATTCAGATAGGAAGACTATGGAAGGAATGTCTAAGGTTTATGTTGTTGTGGCTGTGGTTATGATCGTGGTTGGGATTGTTATCGGGGGATGCAGATCAAGAGTTTGGTTTTGTATTACTCAGTTTGAGATGCTTGTTAGACACCTAAGAAAAGATGCTGGGTAGGCAGTCTGGGATAGTAGATAAGTTAGGATTAGACAAAGCAATTTGCTTATTAGTAGCAGAAGATGCTTATTTTGAGCCATGGCACTAGATGAACTTACTTAAGAGTGAGAGCAAATTGAGGTCTGAACTTGTGGGCCCGCAGACACTTAGAGTTCCTACAAGTTAGGCATATGAAGAGGGTGTAGCTGAGAAGACTGGAAAGGACAAGCCAGTAGAATCAAGAGTGAAGGCAGAGCCAACCAGAGGAGGAAAAGGTAGTGTTCCAAAGGCAAGGTGAAGAGTGTTCTGAGACAGAAGGAATGAACATCTGTGTCAAAAACTTCTGGTGGTTCAGATAAGATGGCGACCAGGATTTGACCACTGGACTGGCCAACGTGGAGGTCTTTGGAAGAGCAGGTTCACTGCAGTGATGGGGTAAGAAGCCCCATCTTAAGTTCAAGAAAAATATGAAGGGAGGAAGTAAAAATAGAAAGTAAAGACAACCAGTTGGAGGAGTGTTGCTATGAAGGCCCATTGACATTTCTTTCACAGAGAAAGGAACATTTTAAATTATAAGGTACAGATGGCCAATCAATAGTTTTAATCAAAAGTTGGGGTGGAATATAGTCTATCATGAATTGAAGAAATAGCTGTAAATCATGCATTATCTTCAACAAACTAATAAAAAAACGAATGCAGTTCTGCACAGTATGATAGTCACTATCACTCTGCATCTATTTTTTTTCAAAATAATTATGAAAGCCCTAATTATTTTCCACCAGTGTCCTATTTGCTAATTTATATTTTAAATTATCTTTGCTTTTTTCTGAATGCATGCCATACTTCTGTTTTATCCTTGGGGCTCCAAGGTGAAATCAGAATGGGATTTTTCCAATATTTTCAGTTTTTGTTAAAAAGAA
This sequence comes from Panthera onca, assembly GCF_046562875.1. NCBI lineage: Eukaryota > Metazoa > Chordata > Mammalia > Carnivora > Felidae > Panthera > Panthera onca. Next base: position 220,020,592 of record NC_138339.1, read on the forward strand.
GCCACTAGAGGGATGGTGGGAGCACACAGTATCACAGCTCCTCTTCCTCTGCTGCTGGTGAAATCTGGTAGGAAAAAAAAGAAAAAGCAAAACAACAAAAACTTAAAGGACTGCCCTAATGGGACAAAAGTACATAGAAGGGAAATTTAGTATAGTGCAAGGTGAAGAGAGATGTTAAGTAAGAGTTGATTGCCTTAGGAATGATACTGGAGGTTCAATCAACCAGGATATGTTAGGCTTTGCTGCAATAATGAATAACCTCCAAATCTTAGCAGCTTATTTCACACTCATTCCTGCTGTATCCTGGGTTTATATAGAGGTGGGTTCTGCTCATCAGAATCACTCAGGAACCCAAACTGCCAGAGCAAGCATCATCTCCAACATTGCTGGTTGCCATGCCAGAAGCAAAGAGAGAGAAACTCTCATGGGTCCCATACCAGCAATTAGATGCCGTGGTATAGAAGTGATTTACGTCATTTCTACTTGTAACCTATTGACTAGGGCTATTTTTATGACCCTACTCACCCCACTCAGCAAAAAGGGGGTGCCTAAAGTCACCCTACCACATACCAAAAAAAGAGAAGACCTGAAAATATTTTACAAATAGCACTAATATCTGCAACAGGGATGGTCTGAGCTGATGGGATGTGTATAAGACTAATTCTGTTTAACGTAATTCTCAATTCCCCCATTCGATATGCCCTTGAGTCACTGCCTGGTGCCAGCATTGACCTACCCTGCCTCCAATGCCTGCAACTGTGACGTCCATGCAAAGGGACGCCCATGCAAAGGGAAGAACTTGGAAGGCGGGATTCTGAGTGTCATCTTTATCCAGCCAGCTGCATGGGCTTAAGCAAATCACACAGCATCCACTAGGCTGTGATTAGTTGTGATTACCTCCCTTACAAAATGAGGAAATCCCTCACATCTCTTCTTGGTCTACCCTGCTTTGATTCGAAGCGATACGCGCTCCTGGACCAGTTCGCCAGATTCTAGGGAGGGGGGAAAGCTGCGTACTACTCCAGATCCAAAGTTTGGTTTTGAGTGGGGGCTGCTGCCCTGAGGCCGGGGCCCCCAAACCCAGGTGGGAGCTGTCCCACCCCCCCTCCCCCAGGCTTCTAAGTACAAAGGAATTAGCCACCTGTGAGATTCAGAGTCAAAAGTCAGCCCATGTAGCACAATTTAGTGTTTTTAGACACTTAAAAAGCAGCAAAGAGAAGGGAATCTAACAGTGGTCAGAAGGGAGAGCAAGTGACGGGACGGGGGGGTGGGAGGGGAGGGGAAGGAGGGTCTTCTGCTTAATCTACTCAGAGCTACCGGATCAGCTGCTGGAACTAATCCGCCTAGACTGAATTGAACAGAGTTTGACTAATTTTTTATATTTATTTTTATATATTGTTTCTATACTACATCAACCAATAGATTTTACTTTATCGTATTTTTACCAAGTCACACAATTGTTTTACCACTTCGGGAGGTAGCCCGTGAATATTCACAAGTAACCCTCGTCATTAAAGTCTTTGTCTAGGCCTGTGAGTTTAGGGTGGTTTGGGTTGGAAATGCATTCTTTTTCTCATTTATATTTATCATATACTTTGTAAGCATTTTTCTAGCATCGGGTATGTGCTAAGCAGTATGTGAGGCCCCGGGGATACAAGATCAATACAGTGTAATTCCTGACTTCAAGGGGCCCGTTGTCTTACAGGAGAAGGAACTGGGAAGAATTGTCAACACGCATCCCCACAGCCAGGACTCTCCCCACTCCTGTCCCGCGGCCTGCAATGAGGTGACACGGCCCTGCCACCCTCGTGGGTGCTGTTAAACATGTGAGGTCTCTAGCTCAGCCCAACCTCCCCACTGCTCAGCACTCTTTTTATTTGCCTCCTTTTACCATTCCCCTGGGCAACATTCCCATCCCTTTTCCTACTCTTCTAACACCCCCACCCACCTCCTCCTCTGTAGACAATCCACCTCTCCAACAGCTTTTCCAGAATCTAGCTGGGAACCAGCCAGTAGCAGCCTCAGTACTTTCCCCTTCCCTGTTTGTATATAGCAAAGGCTTCCATTTAACTAGAAAGACATGTTTTTTTACTTAAATTTCTCTTGAAAATACACAAGGGTTTAAATTAAGGGTAAAAATTGCAATTTCAAATCACAAACGTTTTTTTGCCAAAATCTGAAATGTTTGAAAAAATAGGTCAAGAGGCTTTCTTAAAGCGTCAGGTTTTCCCATCTGTGGTTAGATTTGTAGATCACATGTGAGGCCCTTTCATGTGTGGATGTCATCGTTCCAAGAGCCTGCTGGCTGTGCCTTTTATTTCTCCAAGCAAGGCTAGTGCACCATGGGGGTGCGCTGAGGACCTGTGAGTCTGGGCAGCAGTTTCTAATTAGGGCTGTGACCTTGACTATATTCCCTAACTCCCTGGGTCTCAGGAAACAGGGATGGCACCAGGCTAACCCATAACTCAGCCTGGAAACTTCACGTCTTCACGGCACACCGAGATTTTTGGATAACAGATGGACATTTCAATTATTCTGCCTTATCAGTAAAGAGGAAAGGTGTGGGAGCTGAAATTATCCATATCCTTACTTTTATAGGCAGAGTCAAACACTGAACCATGTTTTACAGGGAGATGTTTTCAGCCCTGCATTCAGCAACATCTGCTACAGATGCCCAGCAATGGGGACAAAATTTATGGGACACAATAGGAGGAAGACCTTCCTCCTCTGAGCTATAGAATGAAACGCTGTGCCCTCTGAGGGCAGGGATTAGAATTATCGTTGTGCCGAACACCATAACCCTATAAATTCTGTGATCTTTTTGTTGTTGCCCTTAATAGGCAAATATGTACTGTCATCTTCAGGAGATAAGAAGTTTTGTGTACATGTGTGTATGTGCATGCGTGTGTAAGTGTCAGCACCAGGGTTTGTGAATTTCTCAAGATGGAGAGATTAAGAAATAATTCTGTGATATTCACACACATGAGGTCTCGGTATTTTTTTCTTCTCTTTTTTAAAGTACGTATGTATGTGCATGTGTATGAGAGCTGACGAATAACAAAACCTTCAACTAAATACTAAGTCAGCTTGAAAGAAATTCAGAACGAGGCCTGATTCCGCTTCTGCATGGAGTCACAGTATTTTCTTTTCCGCTGAGTTGTTCATCTGGGACACTGGGGTCATGGACACCCAGATGTTCTTGGGTTCCACACGGGTGAAGAGCAGCTTGAATGTGTTTGCAGGATTCACCCATGAGGCCTGGGCTGTTGGTACCCCCAAGGGCTCCTGTTGTCTGTTGGTCTCACTCGCCTGGACCAGTCCTCTTTCGTTCATCTGAAGAGGGTTTTTTTAATGTTTTGTTTTTGAGAGAGAGAGAGAGAGCAAGAGAGCGAGCATTAGCTGGGGAGGAGCAGAGAGAAAGAGGGAGAGAGAATTCCAAGCAGGCTCCACGCTGTCAGCACAGAACCCAACGTGGGGCTGTAACCCACAAACTGTGAGATCATGACCTGAGCCAATGTTGGACGCTTAACGGAATGAGCCACCCAGGCATCCCCTCATTTGAAGAGATTTGAAGTTATCTTCCTGGCCTTCCTCCAGCTCCACCCCTGCCATGACCCCCCCTTCCCCTCAAAAAAGTCAGAGCCATGCTATACCCTGGGCTCTAGTTCCCTAACGTGGCCACACTGGCCATGCCATTGTCTGGTTGACTCCCTCCCACTCTTCTTTCTTCTAGGACCAGGGGTCTTCTCCCTGCTTCAGGCTTCCCGGGCTCTGACTTACTGCAGTGTTCTTTCCACCAAGCTCCCATAGGTCTGTGATACAGCCTGGGATTCTGCATTTCTAGCAAGCTCCGAGGTGAGATTTTTGCAGTCTGGCCTGAGACCACATATTGAGAGCAAGCCTTAGAAGTACCCCTGGGGCTGCAGGTGTTGGTGCCTGGCCAGGCTGTCCCATTGGCCTCTAGGCAGCCCTGGTTACAGGCACACCTCTCAGGAGAAGGGAAGAGGCTAGTTCTTGGGGTGGAAAGGACTCACATTAGGCTGGGTTTTGGAAGGAAAAAAAACCCCAGAAAAATACAGCTTTTTCTAATTACAGATAAGAAACTAGTTATTTTAAAGAGAGAAAAGAAATGTAATAGACTAAAATTGCAGTTCCCTAGGTATAGCCTAAGAAATATTGGTCCTGTGAGATGTTAACAGCAGTTGTGAGCAAAAGAGTTTTCTATGCTCGCATGAGTCCTAGAATCTAGAATCTAAACACCCACCGGGTTAAACAAAGTTTAATAGGTTTCTTTCCTTTTCAGGGGCTTTTATAAGTTAATGTGCATTGTGGATCTCCGAAAAGGACATAAAACATGAACCATTCCCCCAAAGTATTTTCCAAGGAAATCCCTAGGTTTTTTCAGGGGGCTAATAAGACTGAATTCCATGAAGTTCCCTTTGGGAAAGGGCAGCATGGGGACCCAGTGTCAACGCCGTCAACCTTCTCACCTCATTCTCCTGCCCCAGAGATTATAAAATACAATAGTGTGTGTTTTCTCAGACTCATTTGCTGATGTGATAACGTAGTCATTTTTTAAGATGTCCATGGGCCCATAAGCATTTGGCTATTGTTATTTAATTCTTTTAAACAAATGCCACGCATTTCTTTTAAGTGCTGAGGCTGGAATGTGAAAATCCTGACATCTGTTCATCCCCACATTACAGCAAGACTGAAAGATAATTCCTTCCTCACTGTTTCCTCTCCTTACTATAGTCAGAAGGGTTGAGAATGAGAGAAAGTAAGGGGCAGAGTGTTGAGAATGGTGAAAGGAATACATTTCTCTCATTGCATCACCAATAATTTAAAAAGCCTAGACATCTCAAAGTTAAACGTGTTTGAGTAAGCTTTAGAGTTTCTCTTTGAGATTCAAGAGCTTGTGTAGATATCAAGAAAATGTCGAATAAGTATACGCGGAGAGCAATGCCTCTTCCAGATTTTGCTGAGTGGTCTGCATCCTGGTGAGTATTTAGTGGCAAGGAAAAGTGGAGATGTTCTTTGGAGAGTCTCTTCTCTCTCTCTCTCTTCTCTCTCTCTCTCTCTCTCTCTCTCTCTCTCTCTCTCTTAGAGTGAGGCATGCATCTGGAATTCCTGTGGTTCTGTTGCAAGCAGACAGGGAGAGGCAATTCATATGGTCACAGCCACAACAGTATGCAGAGGGGGCATCCAGTTCGCTTAATGGGTACATTCTCTACCAAAATTCTGCTGTAATCCTTGGGGGAAATTACATAGACTAGATGGAGCAAATGAAGTGGGGTGTGTGTGTGTGTGTGTGTGTGTGTGTGTGTGTGTGTGAGGTGGTAGGTAGCTGGGATTAGAGATGGGTGGATTTATGAATTGAATAAAACAATAAATGCTATACTTAAAAATAGTAAAAGTGGAAAGTCATCCCTCCACTGTGATTGCATATTTCTTTCCCCCTGGGATTGTGTTGGACCTATCGGAGCTGGCAGGGGAGGGCCTGTATTGTGGAGGTTGCCTTGGCAACCGCAATAAGTGAGCTTTCTTCTAAAAACTTCACTGGCCCCAAAACAGGCCCAGGCAAGTCCACAATTCAGTGGCTTATGAGCACTTTCTTATTCTAAAACATTGCTACGACAATTGCTAAGAATCATAAGGAGAAGAAAGGGAGGCTATATCGTGCTTATCTTTTCTTCCTCCAGGACATCGACACAAGGCGCTCTCAATTGCAAAGTCAATGTCCATTTCCCAAAATATAAAATTAAGAAAAAATTTTTTTGCCAACTTGAACATGTAAACTCTCAGGCATCTAAGTAAGAGAATTAAAACTCTATTTACAACATTTAATTTATTAATTTACATATGTGTAGAATGACTGCATAAAACTGAAAATAAAATTATATACACTCATTAATTTGGAAATATTGTTTTATTCTCCTCTGACATTTCATGAAACAATCTGATTTAAATGCATCATGTGTGTCGTGGCCTTCAGCAACTTTGCCATCACTGGAAACTCTTTTTGATTTTTTAACAGTTTTCCAAATCACATGATCTTCTCTGCCACCCACGCTTTGACAGCACAGTTATTTGTAAGTCCAGATGTGATGCTATCACAGAAAACTTTATTCCAGACTGCAAATACCCATTTCCACAATATTAGGACAGTTTTCTTCGTATAAATCATTATTTGTGGTTTAGTAATGGCATGACCGCTTATTGTATTGCCTTTTTAAAAAAGCTTATTTACAAAGACATAAGCGACTTGAAAGGATGAGGTTGAACGACCCAAAGGAAAGATGATTATACTGTTAAATTTGTTCGACTCCCTTTTATTAATTTAAATGTATTATATTAGATGACCTAACAAAATAGCTTCAGTAAAAACAAAACCACTCCCTGAGCGTGTGCCACACACTGCTTAAACATGTGCACAGTAAGGGTCTGAGTGTTTCAGATGAGGCTTCCTGAGAAGACACAGCTGTGGACCAGGCAGAAGCAGCACCCCGTGGTCTGCTGAGGCTATTGAATGGTTTCCACTTGTGTGTGTGTATGTGTGTGTGTTAACCAGGTGATTAAGCAGCACACACACACACACACACACACACACACACACAGAGAAAATGGCCATCCTCTCATTTTCCCAGAGGGAATTACAAAGACAAGATCTTAACAACAGCATGTCATTATTTTAGATTAGTGGTTCTCAGCCCTGTCTGCACATTAGAATCGTCTAAAAAGCTTTTAAAAAACACTGATGATACCCAGGCCTCACCTCAGAGCAACTAAAGCAGAATCTCTGGGGTGGAGTCAGAGCATCAGAAGTTTTTAAAGTTCCACAGGCGATTCTAATTTATAGCCAGCTTGAGAACCAAAGTTTTAGATTATCAGACATAAACCAAATGTCCTCATGTCTTGACCGAGATAGAACAAATGTCCTAATATCTCAAAGTAGGAAGTTGGGAAGTAGTCACCATGCTCTTCCAGGTTTCGGCAGATTTTCGGACGTTCTGCTTTATATGAATGCCTGGTTGGCACCTTGTTTTTCCAGTCCGTGCTTCCATTCTTTCTTTGCCCCATCCTTTAAAACACCCTCCTCACCTGTACACTTAGAACACAACCAAGTTCTTCTGGGCTAATAGCACCACCCAGAGCTTGGTGCAGGGAATTAATTTCCCCACCAGCTTCCTTCCCACTCAATAGGGGGTGCACCCCCAACTCCTCAACTCTGCCCCCCCCCCCGGCCTGCCTACACTCACACACATATTTCCTATCTTGTATCTTCCAGTCTTTAGTTGATATCACTAGAGACATTCTCTTTCTGGTGTAACAACTTTCCTTCCACACTTTTCTTCTAATAAAGTCCACATAACAAAAAATAATAATAGCTTTCTCTTTTTACCCTATATCCGTATCATACATTGTACTAGGCACTTCACATACCTATCATTTATGCCTCACGATGAATCTAGCTAAGACTCAATTTGCAGATAAGGATGTAAAGCTTAGAGAGAAAAAGTACTTGCCCAAGATTACCGAGGTAGCAAGGAGTAGATCTGGGATTCAAGTTCTGATGTATCTGACTAGAAGCTCTGATCTCTGCTATTGTCATACACTCAGTCTTCATTTACATGCAACTTATACAGTGATAGCCCCTTATGCCTGATTTACTGCTCTCTGTCACTGTCTTGAAATTGCTAATAATTTTTGAACAAGGAGCCCCACGCTTTCATTTTGCACTGGGCCTCACAAATTAAGTAGCCAGTCCTGCTCACCGAGTCCTATCAAAAATAATGGCAAGTCACCCTATTTCCTTTGGTAACCCAAACCTACTCAAATAATGGCCATTTAAGGAAATGTAGAATTCAACTTTAAAACAAATCTGTAAACTTGAAAATAGATCAAAATGACCTAATCTGAAGAACAGAGAGAAAAAAAGACAAAAGAAAAAATGAAGAACAACAATAGAAGAGCAGTGGTAATGTTTCAGGGACCTGTGGTCCAGTCAAAAGTTCCAGAAGGAGAGAAGAGAAAGAAATAGAAGAATTACTTGAAGGAACAATGTGCAAAACTGCCTAAAATTTGGTAGAAGACACACACCCACAGCTGAAGTTTAATAAACTCTGCACAAGGTAAGTATAAAGAATACCACATTCCTCTCTATAAGAGAGAAACTTTATATCTAAAGATGAGAAATTGAAAGTAAGTGGATAGGAAAATATATAACATGCAAACAGCAAAACTGAGAAAGCTGAAGTAGCTATACTAATATCAGATGAAGTAGGCTTTGAGACAAAGACAGTTGCCAAAGCAAAGAGAGACATTTCATAATGAAAAAATATCCAATTCATCAGTAAGATTTTTAGTTATGAGTATGTATCTGTCTAAATAACAGAGCTTCAAAATTCATGGAACAATACTGACAGATGTAAATGGAAAAAAAAAATCCCACGAGCCTTGCTGGAGAATTTAACATCCCTTTCTCAGACACTGATAGACCAATCAGACAAAACAGTTTAGTATAGACATAAAAGATATGAATAACATTAACTAATTGATATTTATAGAGCACTTCACTTAGAATAGAATAGTCATTCCTTTTAAGAGCACGTGTTCACCAAGAAAGACAATCTGGTTGGTCATAAAAGAAGTCTCAATAAATAGTATTAAAATCATTCAGAATATATCATTTAATTACTATGAAATTAAATTAGAAATTAGTAACAATAAGATATCTAGAACACTTCAAATTTAATTGGAAGTTAAGACGCTTGTAAGTAATTTAGGTATCAGAATATTATAAGAACAGTTAAAAATATCTAAAACTGAATGAAAATAAAGATATATTAATATTTGTGAAGTGCATCTAAAGCAGTTCTTAGAGGAAAATTTATAGCTTTAAATATTTATATTACCAAAGAATGGTCTACACTTGATGACATAAGACTCTACTCCAAGAAGATAGAAAAGAGAGAGAACAAACTCAAAATAAGTAGCAGAAAGGAAATAATAAAGATCAGAAATTAGTAAACAGACAATAGAAAAATTGAACAAAACCAAAAATTGGGAAAGACTATCAAGATTGATAAACTCCTAGTTAAACTGAGGAGTAGGGAGAAGAGAGAGAAAGAAGGAGAAAAGAGGTGGAGAACACAAATTATTAATATCACAAATGAAGTAGGGATTATCACTACAGATTCTATAGCTACCAAATGGATAATAAGAACAAATTTATACACCAAATTTAACAACTTAGATAAGGTGGAAAAATTTCTTGAAAAATAAAACTTACCAAATATGACATAAATTGAAATTGAATTTTGAATAGGCTAATATCCAGTTTAAGATTAAAAATTGTTATTGAAAATATTCTCACAAAGAATATTTCAGGGCCAATGGTTTAGCTGGAAAATTCTATTGGACATTTAATGGATAGCAGAAAAACTTCAACTTGACATACAATCTCTCAGAAAATAGAGGAGAGATCACTTCCCAGTTCATTTTATGAAGCCAGGGAAACTTTAATACAAAAATCTGTCAAAAACATTTCAAAAATAACTACTAAACCAATATTCCTCATGCACATAAAGCAATAATATTTAATAAAACATTAACAAATTGAAATTGTGAAAATATCAAAACAATAATACATTTTGACCAAAAAGGGCTTATCTTAGAAATTCATGGTTACTTTAACACTCAAAATTTAATCAGTGTAATTCACTACAATAACAGAATAAAGGAGAAAACCCATATGATGAATTCAATAGATGCAAAAAACATTTCATAAGATTTAACACTCTCAATCATGATAAAAATTCTCATCAAACTATATGGGAACTTCCTCGATTTGATAAAATTCTTTTAAAAACTACAGCTAAGGGGCGCCTGGGTGGCGCAGTCGGTTAAGCGTCCGACTTCAGCCAGGTCACGATCTCGCGGTCCGTGAGTTCGAGCCCCGCGTCAGGCTCTGGGCCGATGGCTCGGAGCCTGGAGCCTGTTTCCGATTCTGTGTCTCCCTCTCTCTCTGCCCCTCCCCCGTTCATGCTCTGTCTCTCTCTGTCCCAAAAATAAATAAAAAACGTTGAAAAAAAAAAAAAATAAAAAAATAAAAACTACAGCTAAAATCATAATAGTGAAATCATTGTTTTTTTCCTAATATCAAGAATAAGGAAATAGAGTCAGCCTGAGGATACTTTCCTTTGTGCTATTTCCCTTCTGGTCAAGCATAAGCCCCAGTAAAAGTCTTGCCTAGAAAAAAATAAATAAGGAAATAATGCCCCCTTCTCACAACTTCTATTTAACATTGTACTGGAGTTCCTAGTCAGTGAAATAAGATAAGAGAAAGAAAAATAAGGCATAAAAATTAGAAAGGCAGTGGTAAAACTGTGTCTATTTGCAGATGATATGGTTGTTTATATAGAAAACTCCAAGGAATCTAAAAAATGACTACTAGAACCAATAAATTAACATGTTTTCAGGATAAAAGGCTAAAGGTACAAAAATGTGCAAAAGTCAGTTGTGTTTTTTTAAACAAGCAGCAAACCTTTAGAAAATAAAAACCATTCCATTTGCAATAACATGAAAAACACTTGGGAACAAATTTGACAAAAAAAGGCTATAAGACCATAGTTTAGAGCTATAAATATCCCTAAGATAGAGACTAAGTAGAGAAATATGCCATATTTAAGTGTTGGGAAATTCAATATTAAATTGTTAATTCTCCCCAAATGGATCTATAGATTGAGTGCAACCCCGCTCAACTCCAGCAAGATTTGTTATAGAAAACGCAGACATATTCTAAAACTTATGTGGAAATACTAAGTATCTGGAATATCCAAAGACCTCTTTTAAAGGAAGGACAAAATGAGAAGATTTAAACTAATCAACTTTAAGATTACCAAAAAGCTACTATGGGACTAGCATGAGCATTATGTAACAAAATGGAGAGCTTATGTGCCCATTTACTGTTCAATAAACATTTCAAAGCAATCACTGGGGAAATGGAAGGCTGTCACAAATGGTGCTGGAAATATGGGATATCTACAAGGAAGGAGAAGGGAAAAAGAACCTCCCCCTCTGCTCACACACAAAAATTAGAGATAGTCATAAACAAAACTGAAACCATAAAGCTTTTTGAAACAAACGTATGAGAATAACTTTATGATGAGAGTGGCCAAAGATTTCTAAGATAAAGCAAAAAAAAAAAAAAAAGCATTAGCTATTAAAGACAAAATTGATTAAACTTCATCAGAATTAAAAGTTATGTTCCTTTGAAAGAAACCATTTAAAAATCCTTTAAAAATGAATAGGCAGGCCACATCCTGGCAGGAAATGTTTTCTTTTTTTAAAAAAAAAATATAATTCATTGTCAAATTGGCTTCCCTACAACACCTATTGCTCATGCCAACAAGTACCCTCCTCAATGCCCATCACCCATTTTCTCCTCTCCCCCACTCCTCCATCCACCCTCAGTTTGTTCTCTGTATTTAAGAGTCTCTTGCAGTTTGCCTCCCTCCCTCTCTGTTTGTCACTATTTTTTCCCCTTTCCTTCCACCATGGACTTGTGTTAAGTTTCTCAAGATCTACATATGAGTGAAAACATGGTATCTATCTGTCCTTCTCTGATTGACTTATTTCACATAATATCTTCTGGTTCCATCAACATTGTTGCAAATGGCAGGATTTCATTCTTTCTCATTGCCACGTAGTATTCCATTGTGTATATAAACCACAATTTCTTTATCCATTCATCAGTTGATGGACATTTAGGCTCTTTCCATAATTTGGCTACTGTTGAAAGCACTGCTATAAACATTGGGGTACATGTGCCCCTATGCATCAGCACTCCTGTATCCCTTGAGTAAATTCCTAGCAGTGCTATTGCTGGGTCATAGGGTAGATCTATTTTTAATTTTTTGAGGAACCTCCACACTGTTTTCCAGAGTGGCTGCACCAGTTTGCATTCCTACCAGCAGTACAAGAGGGTTCCCATTTCTCCACATCCTCGACAGCATCTGTTGTTTCCTGAGTTGTTCATTTTAGCCACTCTGACCCGTGTGTGGTGGTATCTCAGTGTGGCTTTGATTTGTATTTCCCTGATGATGTGTGACATTGAGCATCTTTTCATATGTCTATTGGCCATTTGTATGTCTTCTTTGGAAAAGTGTCTATTCATGTCTTCTGCCCATTTCTTCCCTGGATTATTTGTTTTTCGGGTATAGATTTGATGAAGAATTGATATACAGGAAATGTATCTCTCTCCTACAACACAGTAGTAAAGGAGACAAACAACCTAGTAAAAATGCATAACCGCTTTGCACAGACACCACACAGAAGATATATGAAAGACCAATAAGAACATGAAAAAGTGTTCAATATCGTTAATCATTAGGGAAATTCAAATTGAAACCACAACCACTTCAACTCAGTTAGAATGACTCAAATTAAAAAAGAAAACACCCTGAAAACAGCAAATATAGGCAAGAGTATAAGTGGTTGGTACTTTCATATATTGTTGATGAGATGGTAAAAAGATGCAAAGAAGGGAGTGCCTGGGTGGTGCAGTTGGTTAAGCATCAAGTCTTGGTCTTGGCTTAGGTCATCTTCTTGTGGTTTGTGAGTTCAAGCCCCGCATCAGGCTCTGTGCTGATGGTGTGTATCCTGCTTGGGGTTCTGTCTCTCCTTCTCTCTGAGCTTTCCCTGCTTGTGTTCTCTCTCTCTCTCAAAATAAATAAATAAACTTAAAAAAAAAAAGATGCAAAGAGTTATAACCACTTTGAAAAAAGTGTTGCAGTTTCTGATAAACCAAAAATCATATACGTACCCTGCAACCAGTAATTCTACTTGTAGGCATTTTCCCAAGAAAAATGAAAACATAAATTCACAAAACACCTTGTACACAAAAGTTAGTCTCAATTTTATTTGTCATAAGCGTAACCCAGAAAACAACCTAGGTGTCCATCAGTGGAACAGGATGAATTGTGGTATATTCATACAAAAGAATACCACGGAACAACTAAGAAGGAAAATCTACAGATAAATGCAACAAGGTGGTTGAATCTGCAGCATATTATGTTGAGAGAAAAAAACCTTATACAAGACTATATATCGTACAATTCCATTTATGGGAAGTTCTAGAATAGGCAAAACTAATCTGTTGTGAAGGAAATCAGAACAGAGGTTTCCTCTGGAGAGATGAGGAGGAAGATTGCCTGGGAAGGGGCATAAGAGCACTTATTGGGATAATGGTCATTTTCTGTATCTTAGTGGTGTTTTGGGTTACACCGGTGTATGCAATTGTCAAAACTAATCAAATGTATTCTAAGGGGTTCGAGATAGTGTAGGAAGACCCTGAACGCACCTTCTTTTGCAACATAACAACTCTACAGCTACATATGGAATAATTGCATCTGAAAAAGTTCTCAAAACTAAAATAGTGCCTCTACAACAAATGACAAAAAGGTCACATTAAGAAGGGCAGGAGGGGCAGAGAGAGGCTCTTGCCAAAACCCCTCACCCCAGCCACAGGGACCCACAACTGGGAGAGATCTCAAAACTATGGAGTTTTTCTTGAGGAGTGGGGAGTTTGTGCTCCATAATGGACAGTGCAACACTTGGGTTCTGCCCCAGAGACAGTCCCCAAAACCAAACTAGCAGGAATTATGTCCAGACGAACCATAGAACTGTAAGGAACAAAGAATCCACTCTTAAGGGCTCACACAGAGACTCACTTGCCCCAGGACTTAGCACAAAAAAAGCAGTTTGAAGCACCTAGACCTTACATGTAGGAGACCTGCTTACTGAACTTACAGTGACTACTGTAAAGGAAGGAACTTAGTGGGACTCTCTATGGATAGAAGGCTAGCAGTTACCATTTCTGTAATCTCATTCCTAGATTGCACTTCTGTGCCCCACAGGTTATCTTTTATATAAGACCACTCCTTCAAGACTGGGACAGGTAGCTATTTCACCCAGTACTTAGAAACAAATCAGAAAATCATCAAAATGGGAAAACAGGAATATGTTTCAAATGAAAAAAAAAAAAAGACAAAACCTCAAAAACTCTGATATACTCAGAAGTAATCTGCCTGATAAAGAGTTTAAAGTAATGGTCATAAAGATGCTTATCCAACTCAGGAGAAGAATGGATGAACACAATGAGAACTTCAACGAAGATGTAGAAAATATAAGAAAGTATCAAAAAGAAGTCATAGAGCTGAAGAATGCAATAGCTGAATTGAAAAATACAGTAGAAGGATTCAACAGCAGACTTAATGAAGTAGAACAGATCAGTGAGCTAGAAGAAAAATCAATGGGATTCAACCAGACAGAGCAGAGACTTTAATACCCCATTTACATCAATGGATAGATCATCCAGACAGAAAATCAATAAGGAAACATCAACCTTAAACAACACATTACACCAGATGGGACTTAACAGACATTAACAAAACATTCCATTGAGAAGCAACCAAATACATTCTACTCAAGGGCACATGGAACATTCTCCAACACAGATCACATTAGGCCACAGAACAAATTTCAATAAATTAAAGAAGATTGAAGTCATATAAAACATCTTTTCTGAGCATAATTATACAAAACTAAGAAACCAATCACAAAAAGAAAACTGGAAAAAAACACAAAAACATGGAAATTAAACAACTTGCTACCAAACAACCAATGGGTCATCAAAGAAATCAGAAGAGAAATAAGAAAATACATATCTAGAGGCAAGTGGAAACAAAAATACAGCATACCAGAATCTATAGGATGCAGTAAATACAGTTATAAGAGGGAAGTTCATAGCAATATAGGTCTCACATAAGAAATAAGAGAAATCTCAAACAATCTAACGTTACACCTAAAGGAACTAGAAAAAGAACAAATGAAACCTAATGTTAATAGAAGGAAGGAAATAATAAAATCAGAGCCGAAATAAATGAAATAGAGCCTAAAAAGACAATATAAAAGATCAATGAAACTAAAAGCCGGCTCCGAGAAAAGAGAAACAAAACAGACAAACCTTCAGCTAGACTCACTAAGAAAAAAGAGAGGGCTCAGATAAAGACAATCAGAAATGAAAGAGAAGTCTCAACTTATATCACAGAAATACAACATATCATATGAAACTACTATGAACAAGTATATGCCAGTAAACTGGACCACCTAGAGGAAATGGATAAATTCCTAGAGACATGCAATCTTCCAAGACTGAATCATGAGGAAATAGAAAATCTGAATAGACAATTACTAGTGAGGACATTGAATCAGAAATAAAAAACCTCCCAACAAGTAAAAGTCCAATACCAGGTAGCTTCACTGATTAATTCTACAAAACATTCAAAGATTTAATATTTATCCTTCTCAAACTCTTTGAAAAAATTGAAGAGGAGAGAATGCTTCCAAGCTCATTTTTCAAGAAAAGCATTACCCTGCAACTAAAATCTGACAAAGACACTGCAAAACAAAACAGCAGAAAACAAACCTAAAAACAAACAAAAAAATTGCAGGCCAATATCCCTGATGAATATTAATGCAAAAATTCTCAACAAAATATTAGCAAACCAAATTCAATAAAAGGATCATACGCCATAAAGGGATTTATTCCAGAGATGCAAGGATAGTTCGACATCTGCAAATCAGTCAGTCTGATATACCACGTTAGCAAAATGAAAGATAACAATCATATGATCATCTCAATTAATGCAGAAAAAGCATTTGACAAATTCAACACCCATTTATGGTAAAAACTCTCAACACAATGGGTACACAGGGAATGTACCTCAATGTAATAAAGGTCATGTATGAAAAACCCACAGCTAATATCATACTTGATGGTGAAAAGCTGAAAATGTTTCCTGTAAGACCAGGAACAAGATAAAGATGCCCACTACCCACACTTTTATTCAACAAAGTATTGAAAGTCTCAGCCACAACAATTGGCCAAAAAAAAATAAAGTCATCCAAATTGGAAAGAAAGAAATAAAATTATCACTATTTGTAGATGACATGATACTATACATAGCAAACCCAAAAGACTCCACCAGAAAACCATTAAAACTAATAAATTCAATAAAAGTGAAGGATACAAAAACAATAGACAAAAATTTATTGTACTTTCATACACTAATAACAAACTATCTGAAAGAGAAATCAAGAAAACAATCCCATTTACAATGGCATCAAAAAGAGTAAAATAACTAGGAATAAATTTAACCAAGGATATCAAAGACCTATACTCTGAAAACTATAAAACCCTGATTGGAGAAGTTGAAGGACACACAAATAATGGAAAGATATTCCATGCTCATGGATTGGAAGAATTAATATTGTTAAAATGTCTGTACTACCCAAAGCAATCTACAGATTCATTGCAATCCCTATCAAAATTCCAACGGCATTTTTCACAGAACTACAACAAATAATTCTGAAATTTGTATGGAATCACAATACACCCCAAAGAAAGCAATCTTGAGAAAGAAGAACAAAGCCAAAGGTACCATACCCCTTAACTGCAAATCTACAATAATCAAAACAGTATGGTATTTGCATAAAAAGAGACAATGGAAAAGAATAGACAGCCCCAAAATAAACGCATGCGTATATGGTCAATTAATTTGTGACAAAGGAGGCAAGAACATACAACAGGGAAAGGACACTCTTTTCAATAAATGCTGTTGGAGAAACTAGACAGCTACATGCAAAGGAATGAAACTGGGCCGCTATTTTACACGACATACAAAAATGGAGTAAAGACTTGAATGTAAGACCTAAAACCATAAAACTCCTAGAAGAAAACACAAGTGGTAAGCTTCTTGATATCAGTCTTAGTGCTATTTTTGGATTTGACTCTGAAGGCAAGGGCACAAAAGCAAAAATGAACAAGCAGGATTACATCCAACTAAAAACGTTCTGCACCATGAAGGAAACCATCAACAAAAGGAAAAGGCAACCTAGTGAATGGGAGATGTTTGCAAATCATATATCCAGTTAGGGGTTAATATCCAAGACATATAAAAAACTTCTATCAACTCAATAAGAACAACAACAAAATCTGATTTAAAAATAGGCAGAGGATCTAAATAGACATTTTTCCAAAAGAAAACGTACAGATGTCCAACAGGCACATGAAAAGATGCTCAACATCACTCATCATCAGGGAAATAAAAATCAAGATCACAATGAGGTATACTTGGCAGAATGGCTAAAATAAAAAAGACAAAACAAAAAGTGTTGGCAAGGATGTAGGAAAAAAAGAACCCTGTTGAGATGTTGGAAATGTAAGTCGGCGCAGTCACTGTGGAAAACAATATGGAAGTTCCTCAAAAAATTAAAAATAGAATCACTGTATGATCCAGTAATTCCACTATTGGGTATTTACCCAGAGAAAACTAAAACACTAATTTGAAAAGATGTATGTACCCGTGTTTATAGCAGCATTATTTATAATAGCCAAGATATGGAAATAATCCAAGTATTCATTGATAGATGAATGGCTAAAGAAGAACCATGGAATATTACTCAACCATGAAAGAGGGTGATATCTTGCCATTTGCAACATGGATGGACCTTGAGGCTATCAAGCTAAGTGAAGTAAGTCAGACAGAGAAAGACAAATACCACATGATTTCACTTATACGTGGAATCTAATAAACAAAGCAAACAAAAAACAAAACCAAACCCAGACTCATAGATAGAGCGGTGTTTGCTACAGAGGAGAGTGTTGGCAAGGGGCAGAATGGATGAAGATTATCAAGAGGTACAAACATCCAGTTATAAAATAAATAAGCCATGGGATGTAATGTATAACATGCGGAACATTGCATCAAGTTTGTATGGTGACAGATGGTAACTAGACTTGTGATCAGTTTACAATGTTTATAAATGTCAAGTCGCTATGTTGTACACATGAAATTAATATAATATGGTATGTCAATTATCCTTCAATTTTTAGAAAAGGATCCATTTAGTGGAAGAATATTAGCAAAAAAAGAAAGGGAAAAAACTCATCAAATGGTGCCATTAGGATTTATGTATTTCATGCTGTACAAAGTTTATCTGAGTAGAAAAAAAAAGTACTTTAAACACTATGGAACTCCTATAAATAAGCAATAACTCTAGTTAATGATACGTATACTGAAATAGTTAGGGAGCAATGTACTCATGAATGCATTTTACTTTGAAATGTATCCAACAAACTGACTGATAGATGAATCAAAAGATTGATAGACGGGTAGTTAATAGATTTAGATGAAGCAAAAAAAAAAGTTAATATTGGATCTAGATGGCGAGTTTTCATTATAAAATCGTTTCAAATTTTTTATATATCTGACATTTTTCATAAAATGTTGAGAAAAACCTCAATTGTTACCACCCTAATTGTTTAGAACCTGGCCCCACAAAGATTCTTTTAGGGAGGAGTATTTTATCACTGACATTGTTTGAAATTGCCAGCACATGGTGATAATAAAAAGCAGATTGACTTTCAGTCAGGTTTATTATTGTTTTTAAATTCTCAACGGCAATGCATACCCTTATTGCTGGCACCCAGGGTGGGCGCTCCTGTTAGACTGCGCTGGGTACATGGTTAGTGTCATAGAGTTGGAATAGCATGGTGACAGGAATCAAAGCCAGATCTGCCTGATTCCAAAGCCCCTTCCATGCCAATAACTTCTTTCCACATTATCCTGCTAGCTGTGCTGCAAATTATGCAAAGATGAAAAAGACATAAAATATTGCCTTCAAGGAGATCATAGTATGTGGAGATAGATCCATACTTCTATGTTTCTAATACAAGTGAGTACTACAGATTTTCAAATAACATGTTGGAGAAAAATGGGAGAGCTTCTTAGGAGGAGTGGTATCTGAGGTATAATTTCTTCCCTACTGAAACCTTTACCCATGTGGCTTCCTATGGTTCATAAGCTCAAGTCCAAAATCCTTAACATGGCCTACAAGATCCTACGTGATCTGGCTCCTTTCTTATTTCTGTATCCTCATTTTTAGCATCTCCCAGAGGGCAACCCTCTAAAATTAACACACACACACACACACACACACACACACACACACACACACACCCTACTCTGGCCAGACTGGTTGGCTTTCTGTTCTCTTCATCACGTTCCTTCCTGCCTTGGGCCCTTACCCGGGCAGTTCTTCCTTCCTGAAACGCTCCTCCCTTATTTCCTCCCCTTCTCCCACCTCCCACGTTACCTAGCCCAATCTAATTCCTTCATTAAGGCTCAGATAAAAGGTTGCTTCCTGAATAAAACCTTCCCTGACTCTCAGGCCAGATTGTCTCCCCTTCTCCTGAGGCCCAGGACACAGTTGTAATTATACCATTTCTTGTGCACATGTTGGTGTTGTATAGTTGTGAACATCTGTGTGATTGAGAACCATATTTGACTTGTTTCAATAAATATTTATTGAGTGATTAGAATGAAATAACTCAGTAAATGAATTCATGAATGAACGAAGGTTAGGACCTTAACACACAATTATAGAATGGAGACGGAAGGTCTAGAGAGAGGCAAAACCTTGAGTCAAATTCCAGAGGGAGGAAGAATGAGAAGAGATACAAAGACATGAGTGTTAGGTACTTTGTGAGGTTTAATTTTTTTTTTAAATCAAGTCTCCAGAGCTTCTTGTGTTTGTCCTCACGGGGGGATCAGATATGAGTTACATTTTGTAAGAAGCAAGTAGATTAGAGGAACTCAGGAGAGTCTGAAAAAATTCTCATCAGCCCTATCTTTAGAGTTTCTGGGGAATGTTCCTTTTCTACTGTATCTCACAACCCCAAAGAGACCCAAACTGGAATCTGGCCAGATTCCTGGGAATTGTCACATTTTGATTAACATAGTCTAATCCTACCTCGTCTCTTTTAGCTTAGATGGTGGTCCTAGACTCCCTCTCTAGGGCACATGAAACTTTGCAAAGAAATGCTTCTAGATGTCTAAAAGTTCTTATTAAATCAGCAACTGGCTAATGATATGGTGTGGAAAGAAACCATCTTGATTTATTATTGATTTCTGCTCCATTTCTTTAGTCATGGCAGGAACATGGAGGTGCACTCAGCAATTTAAATGTTCCTAAAAGAGCTTGAAAATGTATGAAGAGTTTTATTTCGAAAAAGGGGCTCACACATTTTTCCCCTGTATTTCAGTTTCCATTTATTGATGCCTTGATCCCTGTGTAATGATGAACAAATAAGAAAAAGATGGAAAGCCAAAACAGTATACACAACAACCCCAAACCATAATAATGTAACATGTGAAGCTTCTTTCTTTCAACATGTGAAGTCCTGTGTACAACTTGCCTAATAAAGGAAACCAAGAAGTCATTTTAAAACCATGCCCATACAAAGATTTATAAACCATAGACTTATTTCTTTCCATCTTTTTTGAGGTTTCTCTGTGACTAATCTGAATTTCAATTTCCTGGTGTGTGTAAAATTAGGATATTAGACTAGTTTTGCCTACTCCATGACAGACGGAACACTAATCACTCATAGAATCCTGTGCAACGTAA
Source organism: Panthera onca (assembly GCF_046562875.1). Lineage (NCBI taxonomy): Eukaryota > Metazoa > Chordata > Mammalia > Carnivora > Felidae > Panthera > Panthera onca. Next base: position 220,041,127 of record NC_138339.1, read on the forward strand.
TATACCAGGCAGTCACTACCAATCAATTAGATATTGCATATGAGTTGAACTCTATGCACTGCCATGGAATTAGATCTTTAAGTCTTCTTATAGTCCATGTCTGAAATCTATAATTCAAAAGTATGCCTACACAAAGGAATAGTCCCAAGTACAGATGCACACACATCCAAATTTTCAACTTAATAACTTTCATAGATACAAATGAAGAGCAAAAATGCATCAATTTCATTGAGAACCCTACAGCGTTACTTTGATCTTGTAAGGACACCCCCAACTTCTTTGGACCTAACCTGCTTATAAAGGGAGAGCCCTATATATACCACACCTTTCCCTTCCATTTTCCTCCCCATATCTTTAATTCTTCCTGAAGTGATGGAAACATTTAGAATACCCTTGTCCACTAGACCCCTCCCTTCTCTGCATTCTGGAGAGTAGTGTCTCCTCCACAACCTGCTCTCCCATCAAAATCTCTCCAAGGAAAGACCTAATAAAGTCAGCCAATCTGAGGTATAGATAAAGGCGACAGTCAAAGTGATCTTCTCCGTTAAACTACTTGTACTTTATTAGGTACGATACTCCAAGCCAAAGGAATGCATTTCCAGTTGTAAAATTATTTTGTTTTCCAATTTGGAAGTGTTAGAAAGTTACTTGGGAGAAGAAGCAAGGAAAGGGGTCTTCTCAGTCCCTGTAAATTATCTCCTAAAGAGGATGACCAGTCTTCCTTTTCAAGTGCCAGTTGTTTTTTTTTTTTTTTTTTTTTAACGTTTATTTATTTTTGAGACAGAGAGAGACACAGCATGAACAGGGGAGGAGAAGAGAGAGAGGGAGACACAGAATCTGAAACAGGCTCCAGGCTCTGAGCTGTCAGCACAGAGCCCGACGCAGGGTTCGAACTCACAGACCGTGAGATCACGACCTGAGCCGAAGTCGGACACTTAACCGACCAAGCCACCCAGGCGCCCCATCAAGTGCCAGTTTTACTTCCACCTACATTTGTTCTTGAAAACACTGGAGCATCTTTCCTGAAGACACGGCTTGTTAACCACCTGAATAAGAAAGCCATGGGTGTTTAGTAAATATGCAGGTAATTGAGCTCTACCCCTGACCTAAATCAGGATCTTTTGCGGTGGGTCCAAGAAATGGGCAATCATCAAGTTCCCCTATCCTACCAGGGGAATTCCCATGCACAAATGAATTTGAGGACAACTATTTCAAAGCAAAGGCCCAGCAAATCTGGCTACATCAACATTTACTTTTCCTGTTTTATTGCGATTTCTCAGCAAGATTATAAACTGCCTGACAGCAAAGATTATATCCCATACTTTTAAGAATTCCCCAAAACTGTTCTTGACTCACATTTTTAATGATTTTATATTTTCAACAGTGCTTTCCCAATTAATACCATAAAATAAATAGCATTATCTCACTAGAGACCATGAGAATTCAGTGAAATGGGCATGAATCAGATATTCAAATTATGTATGAAACAAGCAAGCATCCAAAAAAACCACAGTAATTCATTGTCCTTTGTCCATTTTGTGAAGTTTTCTTCAAATGTTTTCATGGGAGAGCCAAATGCACAGTACATGTGAATTGTCAAACATAGCATGGTCTTTGGTGCATTACTGTGATTTCATTATATATTGGAGCCAAAATTTTTCTCTCCAATATTGGAAATCATGATCTCACATATAGATGTTTACTTTCCACACAATTTCATGAGTACATCCACTTAGTTAAGTAAATTTAAGCAGTATTTACTTTGCCCTACGAAGTTCAAAGAAATGTACTTAATATACTTAAGCTTACTTATTTTTTTCAGAAGCTTTATTTTTCTACATTGGTAAAATAATGCTATCCCTTTGTAGAACTGGCAGGGAAGTTAAGGTATAGGGACTTTTAAGGTTTTAGAACAGGAACGCAGACATATTTGTGTTTTTAGATCATCTGGGAAAAAAAAAGAAATGCAATCAATGAACTCATAAAAGAGCAAGATTAAAAATGATTTGCCTTTTTTTGTGTGTGTGTAAAAGCATTTGGTGGAAAGTTTATTGTTCTCCTGTGTGAATGATTCTTTTTGAAACTGAAGACTTTGGCCCTTGCTTCTTTTTTTTTTCTTTTTTAAAGTTAAAAAAAAAACCCTAAAATGACTTAAATAATTATCCCAGATGCTTTAACGATCAGGCAACACTTTCCACTTGCCCTAGGAGTGCGTATTTCTTGGAGAGGGAAACACTATTTTAAGGCTAACACAGGAAGCCACACTCAGGATTCAAAGTCTAGTGTGGTTTGTAGCCCTGCTTTCTTTATGTGGGTGATGACCGAAGAAAAACTCCCAACCCCAAGGCACTGAGATGAAGCAGTTCCAAGTACTGATGAGGTGGATGGGAGATCAACTGGGTCATTGGTCTGTATAGACCAGGGGCCAGTAAATTCTCTGTGAAGAGCCAGATGGAACTATGTTGGGCTTTGTGGGCCATAGTCTCTGTTGCAACTAGTCAACCCTGCTGTTGTGTGAAAACAGCCATAGACAATAGATAAAAGAATGAACAAGCTGTGTCTTGATAAAATATTATTTACAGGCAATCCACAGACTGAAGTTTGCCAACCATCAGCACGACTATGAAACCTTCTTGTGGAGTGAGAAAGGACTTGAGCACTGGTAAACCTGTGTTTGGAAGTTCAAGGTAGTCTAGGATTGACCCCTCTGTATTAGAGTTATTTTGTAAAAGGTGACAGAAAGGTTCTATATACAGGACTGCAGAATGACTTGTTCAGTCATTTTTTCATAGTGTCAGGTTTGCTGAGAGGACATCTAAGACAGAAAAGAAGGCTAAACTATTGTCCAATGAGTGTCTAAAAATGGTAGTCAAGGGGCGCCTGAGTGGCTCAGACATTTGAGTGTCGGACTCTTGATTTCAGCTCAGGTCTTGATCCTAGGGTCATGGGATTGAGCCCTGCTTTGGGCTCCATGCTGATTGTGAAGCTGCTTAAGATTCTCTTCTCTCCCCCTCTGCCTCTCTCCCCCACTCTCTCTCTCTCAAATAAAATTAAAAAAAAGTTTCTTAAATGATAGTCAATACCATGTGAAAGACTGAGCATGTGAAGTTAGTCACTAAGAGTGCAGTTTCTGGAAACAAACAGACCTAAGTTTTACATCCTGTTTCTAGTATCTACTAGCTGGATGATCTTGAACATATTGTTTAACCCCTGAGCCTCAGTTTTCTCATTGGTAAAATGGGAATAAGGATACCTTAACTTGCAGGATTTCTGAAAGGAATTAAAAGTATATTGAACCTTTAACACAACAAAATTGCCCAGCAAATGGAAACCACTGTAATAAATGAGGTTATAAGCAAGAAATTTTCACTGAGAGCAACTAGAAATTAAAATATGATTAAAGTCCTAGGTGAGTGAAGAACAAAGCAGTAAATTGAGCATTGTATTTCCTTTCTAGAAATCTGTTCTCTAGATTCATACATTTTTCATTCAGCAAATGCTTTTCAATGCTTATTATATTGCTGGCATTGTGCTAGTTTGGGCTTACAAACATGAGCAAAGCTTTCTCACTTCTAACAACAGAGAGTTGAAGAGGTTTTGGTAGCTGTAACATGTTATTAAGCCATTTTCTTGGAGCTGTAAATCCACCCTTCTGTATTCTGTTAGTGATCCTAGGAGAGACACTCAGGAAACCACCTGTCTCTAACAGTTGCTTCCTATTAGGCTCTGACAATGGGTGTGCTAGAGGGAGACTGCAAGGCTACAGGAAGGAGAAGGGATATATACATTTTTTCCTGTTTGCTTCATGTCATATCAGCATCACCACCATAAGGCTTATTCACCCACGTGACAGCAATTCATCTGCCATGTTCCCACACTCCTAGATCCAACTTCATTAATGCCCCTCCAAGATACTAGCAGATGTTTGAGTCAACCTCACAAGCCCCTCCTTCCACTTGCCATAGGGATAGTAGCTCCTTCTTGTAGTTATTATTGCAGTGTTGTCTCAATTTCCCTCCTTTCACCTGTTCAGTTTTCCATCACCCATGTAACAATTCTTTATATTAGATTCATTCTGTTATAATCATTGGTATGGTTTCTGTCTCCTGAATGGACTCCGGCTGTGTATGGTGGTTAAAGTCTAGCTCACAAAGTTCTATTAACAGTTTCACAAATTGTGCATTACATCTAGGGAATAGGCTCAATAAACATACTTCCATGAGTAAAAAGCCTCATGCAAGGAAGGAAACTGTTTTAAACACAACACTGTAAAAATAAAAACCCAGTTTAAAGACAAATACAAACAGAATAAAAAGGCAATCCATGGAATGGGAGAAAATATGTAAAAATCCTATAGCTGCTAAGGGATTAATATCCAGAATATATAAAGAGCTCTTACAATTCAAGACCAACAACAGCAAACAAACTGATTAGAAAATGGGCAAAGGATTTAAATAGACATTTCTCCAGAGAAGATATGTAAATGGCTCATAATTGCATGAAAAGATGCTCAGCATCACTAATGATTAGGAAAATGCAAATCAAAACCATAATGAGGAAACTTCTTCATCTCTAATTGGGTGGCTACTATCCAAAAGTAGAAACTAACAAGTGTTGGTGAGAGTGTGGAGAAATTTGAATTCTTATGCATTGTTGGTGGGAATGTAGAGTAGCACAGCTCCTCTGAAAAACAGTATAGAGGTGTCTCAAAAAAGGTGAAAATAGAATTACCATGTGATCTAGCAATTCCACTTATGGGTATACACCCCAAAGAATTGAAAGCAGAGACTCAAACAAATATTGGTACACTCACGTTTATTGCAACATCATTCACAATAGCCAAAAGGTGGAAACAATTCAAGTTTCCATCAACAGATGAATGGATAGATAAAATATGTTCTATATATACACTGGAATATCATTCAGCCATAAAAGGAAGGAACTTTTGACACATACTATGACATGGATGAACCTTGAGGATGTTATGCTAAGTGAAATAAGCCAAAAAGACAAATACTATATGATTTCATTTAGATGAGATATTTAGAGTATTTAAATTTACAGAGATAGAAAGTAGAATAGTGATTCTCAGGGGTGGATATTTATCAACAACTGGTTGCTCTCAACAGCAATAGATTTCCTGTTTTCTTCAGTCTGATTCATAGGAAACAGAGTATATGGAATTGAAAGGAATTAGAAGAGAAAGGAAATAAAAACTTTAATCACAGTTTCAACAAGGCAGATTTTTCAGAGGGAATAAAACAGAAACAATTTATTAAATATTTTGGAAATCCGGATGAAGTCAACTATAATATTTATTAAGGATCTGTAACACTAAATACCAAGGGCATAGAGGGCTACGCTCTTTCAAGTTATTGCTGATCTGTGGGCTTCTGTTTCCTTATTTATACAATGTAGATAATAGTAGTAAATATCTCTTAGTGTCCTTAGGAGAATCAAGCTCTTAAAATAGGACCTGGCAAAGGCGACTATATAAGCATTTGTTAAAACAAGCAAATCAATATTTGTTTAATAGCAATTAACATTGGTTAAGCATTTCATTTTACAACCCAATTTCATATCCACAAACTCATTGGATCCTTAAGTAATCCTACAGTGAAAGAAAATTAAATCCCCAAATGCTAAAAATAATAATCATGCAGTTCAGTTGACGCAGTGTGACTTTGTTGGCCTCACTGAGTCTTGATTTTTTTTTACTCCAACTCAGCTCTAAAGTGCTTTTATTCCTTCATCACAGTTGTCAGTGGATAAATTTAGTTTCCTGATACAATATACAGGCTTTCAACATTTAGTAGTTTTATTTGAATAATTAGTGTAATAAAATGGAGACAAAAATTAACCTTTTGGCATGCCTTTGTCTCCCTGGATATTAGCTGCTTTTTAGTATTACACACATACATACATACATATACCTCTTTAATTAGTGTGATTTTACCTTTTCTGGAAAAATCTTACTAGGCTCTAGAACATTTTCATTGGATTTATTCCTTTATAGTAAACCTTTCTGTTCTCACCCTGAGTTCCAGACTCTTTTAAGTGAAAACCGGCAGGAAGGAGAAAAGAAGTGGCCCAGTAGATAGGAAAAGAATGAGTTTTAACATCAACAGGATTGATACTCAAACCTAAGCTTTGCCACTTTGCCATGAGACTTTGGGAGAATTATCTAGGCTCACCTTTCCTGATTATTTATATATATATATATGTATATATATATATGTATACATATATATACATACATATATATATATACACACATATATATACACACACACATATATACATACATATATATGCATATATATGCATATATAATTGTAAAATACATAATTATAAAATAATTTATATAAATATAATATATAAATAATAAAATAATTTATGTAATTATAATTTATATAAGTAGGTACTTGTAGAATCTAAACTTTAGAATACTTGAGGCATAAATTTTCATGTAACATAACCAAAAGGAAATGATGGTAAGAATCAGAACTCACTACAGGTAGCATTTTGATTATTCAAAGAAGATTATAATAATTACTAAAGGAAATAATCATAAGTGATTAAAATCGATGCTTTCTGAGGTTAGTTCTCAAGCTACTGTAGCTCTTTTGTTTGTAGGTTGGACAACTGTATTGGAACAGGGGGTTGGTTTTGTATACACACTTCATACAAAAATATGAGGCATTCCATTTATGCTCTCAAACCAGTAAGCATTAAGGAAAAAGCAAAACAAGACGAAGCAAGTAAAGCTCTATGTGTGTGCCTGAGCATACACCATGAGTGTCTCAGCATAGAGTGTGTTTTCGAACCACAGACGTTGGGAGATGAGAGGGACCCTACGGATACTATCTTCTACCCGCTTCCTTTTACAGATGAAGAAAACCCAAAACGTCACAAGCGGTCAGACATCTGGTTGGTGCCAGATGGTCTCAGAACACGGGTGGTCAATGCTCCCAGTCCTCCACCCATCCATGCCCCCTCCACCGTGTTTGCAAGTCACTACGACAGGTCAGCACGTGAGCTTGTGCTGTGATTCTGTGAGTGATGCTGTTCCATTCACACTCCCCAAGCCTATTGCAGCTGGAAAGATGGGAGTTGTAAACTTTGACTTATGTAGTTGAATGAGACATTGTTTGATGCAAGTGTGTGGGTGGGGAGGCTAACAAACCCCAATTGCCGGCTCTCGAAACAAACATGCTCTCTTTATCCCCCGATGTAGTTTTTGACGTAATGAGCATGGCTTCCAATTTTCCTTGCAAATCAGCACACCGGGGACCATGGCAACTAGCATGCTCAAAAGGTGCCCTGTCAAGGGGCTTTGAAAGGCCTACAGACACTTGTATTAGATGGACACGGCCACTCTGGCCAGCGCCTAACAAACACCCAACTAGAGCATGCTCCTCGAAATGAAGCACACACACATTTGTGTTTCATTAAACAGAAATTAATAAGACTCCAAAAGGAAGAAGCAAAGGGGACCTTTCTTTGTGTATACAGCTGTGTTATGAAGTAATACGGAGAATGCTCCTATGAATAATGATTATACATATGTGTTCAATTTATTTCTTTTACTTCTTACATGGTGTCCTTTAACTTTTCTCTTTCTTTCTTTCTTTCTTTCTTTCTTTCTTTCTTTCTTTCTTTCTTTCTTTCTTTCTGGTATAGGTTTTCTAGAAACCAATCACAGGTTTCACAGCTGGCAGGGCACCTTTCCTGGCTGCTCCTCTCACACAATAGGGCCCCCAAAGTACTTCTATATTTAAAAGCCACCCTGGGTCATTAGTAAGTTATATTGTTGGAAAACGTCAATGTTCTTTTCCTTGTTGATGGAGGCCTCTCTATCAGAGAGGAAAACAGATTTGGAAAGGGCCACGTCTAGAAATAATGAGCCTCACAATTAAAAAATAGTAGAAAGACGGTTTTAGTGCTGCTAAGGATGGAGAGAGATGCAGAGTGGCCTCTTGTGACAGTCCTTCCTCAGGTCTCCACCTCCACCTTTCGGAGGGGTTGTTTGCTTCCCTATTATAAAGCAGAAGAGGCTGGTACAAGAGGCTAGCAAGTGTTTTGAAGGACAAATGGAGGAGAGAGAGAGAGAGAGAGAGAGAGAGAGAGAGAGAGAGAGAGAGAGAGAAGTAACAGTAGAAAGAAGAGAAAAGAGTAAGGGGGAAGGAGCTATTGAGAGATGCTGACTGTATCTCCTTCATGAGGCTGTGGAAGTCTCTTTCATTTCTTTGGGCTGGTTCTTCTAAGAGCTTTTCTTAAAAGGAATTAGCAACAAAAAAATGGGGGAGAAGGTGCTAGTTGGGCTTCTAGCCCAGCACTCAGATACAAACGAGCTGTTCTTTACTCATAGGAACTTCAAATTCAATTAATCTTCATTGGTCACCACTCTTCTTGACTTCTCTCCTGATCCACCATTCTGGGTTTATTGACAGACATCCAAAATGATCACAGTTCCCTTTTGTTTTGGCTACATGGCACTTTGGAATCTCCCCCCTTGCCAAGCATCCACAGAACTGTACTTTCTAAGTTTAAGAGCTCACGCCTTTAGACCAGGTCTGTTTCTTCTGCCATGCAATTTGACATTCCTGTTTTGCAAGAAACTTCTATTTTCTTCTAAACCTCCATCTTCCCGGCTGGGGAGCTGGGAGGTAGAACATGGATATATTTCTCTTTCTAGATGTGATTATACAACAGGAATTTTTATGCCTTTTGCAGGCATATCTTCAGCTCTGAAAATAAGCACCACACTGTCAGCAAAAGTGCAGGCACTCCTTGGGCAACTTCCAGAGCTGGCCACTTGTTGGGAAGGGGCACCCGGAAAAAAGAGAAGCACTCTCGCCCAGACAGTGATTCACACCTACAAGTAGCAACTCAACCATGTCTTTAAAAACAATTCTAGACCTGGCACCTAAAATATGATAAGTTGATGAAATAAATTATAGCTGACTTTGTTCCTAAGTAAAGTCTTTGCTCATTACCAAGAAGGACCTTTTTTTCTTTTTTCTATTGAAGTATATTGACATGCAGTGTTATATTAGTTTCAGATGTAAAATATAATGATTTAAAACTTCTATGCATGACTATATGCTCATTAATATAAGTATACTCTTAATTCCCTTTATCTATTTCACCCAGCCCCCTACTCACCTCCCTTCTGGCAACCTTTAGTTTCTTCTCTGTATTTAAGAGTATTTTTTTGGTTGTCTCTTTTTTTTTCTTTGTTCATTCATTTGTTTTGTTTCTTAAATTCTACATATGAGTGAAATCATATGATATTTGTCTTTCTCTGACTGGCTTATGTCACTTAACATTATATCCTCTAGATCTATCATTGTTGTTGCAAATGGCAAGATCTCATTCTTTTTTATGGCTGAGTAATATTCCCCCATATATACGTATAACATCTTTAGTCATTCATCTATGGATAGACACCTGAGTTGTGTTCATATCTTGGCTATTGTAAATAATGCTGCAATAAATATAGGGGTGCATATATCTTTTCAAATTAGTGTTTTCATTTTCTTTGGGCAAATACCCAGTAGTGAAATTACTGGGTTGTATGATAATTCTATTTTTATTTTTGAGCAACTTCCATAATGTTTTCCACAGTGACTGCACCAATTTACATTCCCAGCAACAGTTCATGGGGACTCCCCTTTATCCACATCCTTGCCAACTCTTGTTCTTTCTTGTGTTTTTGATTTTAGCCATTCTGACAGGTGTAAGGTGACATCTCATTGTGGTTTTGATGTGCATTTCCCTGATGATGAGTGATGTTGAGCATCTTTTCATGTGTCTGTTGACCATTTGTATGTCTTCTCTGGAAGAATATCTATTCAGTTCCTCTGCCCATTTTTGAATAGGGTTTTGTTTGTTTTGGTTTGGTTTTGGTTTTCTTCTTTTTTTTTTTTTTTTGGTGTTGACTTGTAAAAGTCTTCTAAATATTTTGGATATTAACCCTTTATCAGATATATCATTTTCATATATCTTCTATTCAGGAGGTTGGTTGCCTTTTTGGCTTTTTAAAAAAAAATTTTTTTTAACGTTTATTCATTTAAAAATATTTTTTAATATTTTTAATGTTTATTTATTTTTGAAAGAGAGAGAGAGAGAAAGAGGCAGAGTGAGCAAGGGAGGTGCAAAGAGAGAAGGAGACACAGAATCTAAAGAAGGCTCCAAGTTCTGAGATGTCAGCACAGATCTTGATGCAGGGCTCGAACCCACAAACCGTGAGATCATGACCTGAGCCAAAGTTGAATGCTTAACCCACTGAGCCACCCAGACGTCCCAGTGTTTTTGGTTTTTTGGTGGTTTCCTTCACTGTGCAAAAGCGTTTTTTGTTTTGTTTTTTTTTTTAATTTAGTCCCAACAGTTGAATTTTGCTTTTGTTTCCCTTGCCTGAGGGCACATACCTAGAAAAATGTTTCTAAGGTCAATGTCCAAGAAATTACTGCCCGTATTTCCTTCTAGGAGGTTTATAATTTTAGGTCTCACATTTAGGCTTTAAATTTATTTTGAATTTATTTTTGTACATGGTATACGAAAGTAATTCAGTTTCATTCTTTTGCATGTAGCTGCCCAGTTTTCCCAGTACTATTTGTTGAAGAGACTGTCTTTTCCCCCTTGTATATTCTTTCCTCCTTTGTCATAGATTAATTGGCCATACAAGCGTGGGCTTATTCCTGCACTCTTTATCCTGTTCCATTGATCTATGTGTCTGTTTTTGTGCCAGTACCATAGGGCTTTGATTGCTGCAGCTTTGTAGAATATCTTGAAATCTGGGATTGTGATACCTCTAGCTTTGTTCTTTCTCAATTGCTTTGACTATTTGGGATCTTCTGTGGTTCCATACAAATTTTAGTACCATTTTTAGTTCTGTGAAAAATATTGTTGGTATTTTGATAGGGATTGCATTAAATCTATAGATTGCTTTGGGCATTACGGACATTTCAACAATATCGGTTCTTCCAATTCATGAACATAGAATATCTTTCCATTTGTTCATGTCACCTTCAATTTCTTTCATCAGTGTTTTATAGTTTACAGAGTACACAGGTCTTTCACCTGCTTGGTTAAGTTTATTCCTGGGTATTTTATTCTTTTTGGTGTAATTTTAAATGGGGGGGTAATTTTCTTAATTTCTCTGTTACTTCATTATTATTGTATAGGAATGCAATAAATTTCTGTATATTAATTTTGTATCCTATAAATTTACTGAATTTGTTTACCAGTTCTACTAGTTTTTTGGTGGAGTCTTTGGGTTTTCATGCCTTCTGCAAATAGCAAAAGCTTTACTTTTCCCTTTTGGATACTTTTCCCAATTTGGGTACCTTTTATCTGTTTTTGTTGTCTGATTGCTATAGCTAGGACTTCCAGTACTATGTTTAATGAAAGTGGTAAGAGTGGACATCCCTGTCTTGGTCCTGATCTTAGAGGGACCCTTGAGTATGATGTTAGCTGTGGGTTTGTCATATATGGCTTTTATTATGTTGGGGTATGTTATTTCTAAACCTACTTTGCCGAGAATCTTTATCATGAATGGATGTTGTACTTTGTCCAGTGCTTTTTCTGTATCTATTAAAATGATCATACGGTTTTTATTCTTTCTCTTGTTGATGTGATGTGTCACGTTGATGGATTTGTGAATATGGTTCTAGCCTTACTTTCCTGGAATAAATCCCACTTGATCATGGAGAATGTTTTCTTCAGTGTATTGCTGGAGATAGTTTGCTAATATTTTGTTGATGATTTTTGCATCTATGTTCATCAGAGATCTTGGCCTACAGTCTCAGTCTCTCTCTCTCTCTCTCTCTCTCTCTCTCTCTCTCTCTCTCTTTCTCTTTGTAGTGTCTTTATCACTTCTTTGTATCAGGGTAATGCTGCCCTTGTGAAATGAATTTGGAAGCTTTCCTTTCTCCTCTATTTTGTGTGCTAGTTTGAGAAGGATAGGTATTAATTCTTCTTTAAATGTTTGGTAGAATTTACTTGTGAAGACATCTGGCCCTAGAGTTTTGTTTTTGGAGTTTTCTGATTACTGATTCAACTTCATTGGTAGTAATCCATCTGTTCAAATTTTCTTTTTCTTCCTGATTCAGTTTTAGACAGTTACGTTTCTAGGAATTTATTCATTTATTTTATGCTGTCCAATCAATATGTATTTTTCACCATAATTTGGGCTAACACATTTAAGGGGAAAAATAAACTTTTCAGTTTTGTGATTTGGAAGCTTATCGTTAACAGTGTCGAAGGAAAGTTAAAAACAATCCAAAGTTTGTTTTCAACGCTGTGATACACACTGATCAAAGGGAGAAAGCAATCAATTAACCAAGATTTCTTTCATCCTTATTTTCATCCTTGTATTAGTTACCTGTTGATGAAAACAAATTGCCCAAAACTCAGCAGTTTAAAGCACTACACAGTGATTGTGTCACAGTTTCTATGAGTCAAGAATCTGGGTGCCACTCTCTGAAAGCCTTTGGCTCAAGGGCTTTTATGAGGCTTCAGTCAAGCTGTCAATAGGGCTGTAGTCTCATCTGCAGACTCCAGTGGGGAGGGTCCGATTCCAAATGTATTCACTTGGTTGTTGTCAGGCCTCTGTTCCTCATGGGCAATTGGACTAAGGGCCCCTGTTTCCTACTGGCTATGAGCTGAAGGCCTCCCTCAGTTCCCTGCCATGGGATCCCCCACAGTGCTGACTAAAAACATGGCAGCTAGTTTCCTCCAGAGTGAGTGCTGAGAGAAAGAAACAGAGACACAGAGAGAATACTCAAGACAGAGCCATTGCCTTTTTCTAACTTAATCTCAGAAGTCACACTCCATTACTTCTGCTGTTTTCTCTTCACTGGAAGTGAGTCACTGAGCCCAATACATTCTCATGGGGAAAAGATTACACAAGAAGGCAGGGATAATTGGAGACTTAGAGGCTTCCTACCACAGCTCTTATTTCTAATATTATAATGTGTACTCCATGCTGGAGAATGTCTCCTACTAGGGCACTGAGACTTCTGTAATAATTAGATGCCACAAGCAAATCTGAGCTCCTTTGAAAATTTATTGTATCAGAATTTCTCCACCAACTTGCAAACACATGCTTTTAGATGAGGGTCAGTTTATCCCCATCCCCTCTTTCTCTCCTTCCTCACTTGCCCCCATATACATACTTTCCATTTAAAACCCAATATTTTAACTGGGTTTAGCATTGTGAGGAAGTAAAAACCACCAATCCACCAGACAGAAAACCTGACTGACTTTATCCCAACTAGCTGTGTGGCTTTAGCAAAATCATTTAAGTGTTTCGGGTCTCAGTCCCTCATTGGCTGAAAGGAATAGTTTGAGCCCACTGATCTCTCAGGTGCCTTAAAGCTTTAGAAGTATATGAGATTATGATTCCGTGTGTGACAACTTGGGATGAAATAAAATGCATGACAGAAATAAAGATCTCAGAGGTCTGCAGTGAAGGTTAAGGGGATGAGATTTAGAGATTTTTATAAAGTACTTTGTACACTGTAAAGTGCTATACCCATGTAAGGGCTTATTATTGTTTAGCTGTTAACATGAAGGGGTCAGGGTAGGACAGACAGTAATGGAAACAGTCTTACTATTCAGCCAGTCAGTTTCAGGTGTTCCCTCCTTTCGGTCCATGTTTCCCCCCCCCACCCCCCCCCCCCCCCCCCCCCCCCCCCGGTGAAGAAACATCAGCATTAGTAAGGGAGTAACAGGGAAAAACTGACCTTTTCCCCCTCACACTGAAGTTCAAGATATCTTCCTTGACTTGCATGTATCAAATTCACAGTGTGCTTGCTTGGCACTCAGGAGGGTTCTTTGCCTTACCTGTCTTGCCCCTGACCTCTGTTCATGTTTCTCTGGCCGCACCCTCCACAACAAGAGCTTCTCTCCTGGATCCTCTCCCGCAGATTCTCTCTTCCCTCTACCAAACCTTCACTCAGCTTTCTGTTCTTTGGACTCCTTCTCTGTGAGATCTCACTCTCCCTTGGGTAGTGACTCCAATGTGGGTCATTTGTCAGTGTCAGCTCTACCTGGTCCCACAGCAAACTGCTAAATATGAAGGCATTTAAATTATCTTTGACTGTAGATTTTATGCACAGAAAAGACCTTTCAGGGTTTGGGCTGATTATAGAAAGCACTATTACATTTATTAAAGTCATGTTAATAAATGCATTTCCTCCTGAAGCTGTTGAGTGCATCTTATAAATCATATTATTTTATTTAAAAGTCTAGCAAATTTTAGGAATCACAGTTAAGGATCCCTTGAATAATATTTGGTCTCGTTTTATAAGCCAAATTAAATTAAACACCTTTGAATATTTTTAATTAATTTATGAATGTACATACCTTTAAGTACTTGAATTATCCAATGACAAACCTTCCCATGCATTTAAGTATTTCCTATAAACCTAAGTAAGGACATTTTTTTTTTTTGCTGTTTTCATTTTATTTTTTATTTTTTTATTTTTTTTCAATATATGAAATTTATTGCCAAATTGGTTTCCATACAACACCCAGTGCTCATCCCAAAAGGTGCCCTCCTCAATACCCATCACCCACCCTCCCCTCCCTCCCACCCCCATCCACCAGTAAGGACATTTTTTAATGTGATGAAACCTAAGTTCAATAAAATATTCCAATATTGTTTATAAATTTAGCAAATATGTTCATCAGTATAAACTAGGGTATGATGTGATAGTGAATGAGACCTGCAATCTTGATGCCTTGGCACCATGAAAAAAAGTTAACCAGAACATCATTGACAGAAATCTTGACTCAAAAATTCTAGACATAAGTCCAAATGGGATTTCTAACTTGAAGGAGAGCAGAAATCTTTATAGAGCTTTAGAAAGAAGAGATCTGCTATAGTTAAGCCAGTTTCAGGAATCATCAAATCAAGGAGAGTTTTCAGAAGAGAGAAGAATTGCTATTGTGGATTGGCAGCCATGGTTTGAGCAATTTGAATTTATCAGAGGGGGTGGAGAGAAACAGTCAGGGGCAAGAAAGTGGTCGGGGCACAGCTATTGGAGACAAGGATGTGTGGGAGTCACAGTGGACAATTCTATCTTTCATGGTCTCCCACAACACAATGCGGGTTTATTTCTCCTTCAAGTGGGACCAGTATGATTCACATAGTCCTCCTTCATCTGATACCAGGCAGGTCACATGCTTCCAAGGTCACCTTTACAAGGAAAGGGGGAGGAAGAAGACATGCCTACTTTGACAGCTTCTACCCAGAAGTAAATACCAACTGGGCAGAGGTTTCTTAATACAAAAATATAAATGATAACATAATATAATGATAATATAAAAATAAGATAAATGATAATTTTGATTCTTTAAAATACTTCTACGTATCATTTTGTGTCTTCCCAGGGTTTCTGGCCCTCCAGGGCCAGGAATTTGGAGGGTTACTTTCTGAGACTGTAGCACAACTGGAAATTTTAGCCAAGGAGCTAACTGTACGGATTCATGCCTGTCACTGAGGCATTATTTAAAAGCAGGCTTGTCACACTCAAAGCCTACATGGCACATATCCCTGTGGTGCTCATGGAATAGACCAGATCCCGGGTCATAACCTCTCCTGGCCACTGCATCACTTATTTGGACTTTGCATTTCTTCAACTCTGAAGACAAATGTCTTTTTTATCTAATTCGAATTTGAACCTTTGGAACCTGATGGAAATCTGCATTGTTTTCATCAGCATTTACAAGTTTTAAAATATTAAGTGGAGGAGAAAGAATGTGTAGTCATCTTCAAGGTGGACAATAAAGAGGGAAGATGCTACCAAGGTGGTTTAAGAATGAAACCCTTCTCCCCAACCCCCAAAACAAACACCAAAAACACACTTTTACACTTAGAGCTTAACCCCCGGCCCCTTATTGTGCTTGAAAAAAAGAAAAAATATCAGTTGTCTCCCCATTATTACAAAAATACTACCCTACCCTTGGAAAGATCCACATCCAAGAAAGGACACTGGATTGAGGATAGCAATAGATCAAAAATGAAAAGGTAAAGTCCTTCCCACGCATGTGTCTCAGACTGGTGAGGGGAGAGACCCGCAGACCAACAAGAACACATGTGATGAGAGCGTGGGGAGGGGAACCCTAAGTCTTCCCAGGCCAGTAGGAAAGGAGACAGTGCCAGGTGAAGAGAGGTGAGGGGGGGCATCCTCCTGCCAATGAACTGGGTTGAGTGGGAGAGAGAGCCAATTGCAGGCAGAAGGACAGTGATGTGTAAAGACACAGAGGTGCGTGAAAATAGGCAAGAGTCCAGCAGTGCTGTGAATTGGTCCGGGTGGGGTGGGTAGAGGTTGAGTTATGAAGGATATCGTATGTTGTAAAAAGGAGTCTGGACGTCATCCCAAAGGTGATTGGGAGGCACTAATAGATGTTAAGTAGAGAAATATCATGATTGAATTTTCATTTAAGAGGAATCAGTCTAGTGTTAAATGCTGGGGAGGGGATGCTGGCTAAAGACAGGGGGACAAATCAGAAAGCTGCTGCAGTTGTCTGTGCAAGATGGGGTGAAGGCCTGCATCAGAAATTATGCACGTACGGATGGAAGAAGAGAACGCATAATGCTTTTAGAAGAGGAATATCAAAAGAAAAGCAATTCTTTGGCTGAAGCAAGAATTTTCAGAGTCAGAAGTTAGGGGATTATACAAGTGCCCTAAACAGCAAAATGTGAAACAGAACTCTCCGAAAATTCTGTAATTCCCAGCAAACAGAATTCAGCCTCTGTAGTGAAATGCTCAGCTCCCCAAATCGCCTTGCCTGCCCCATTCCCTTTGACCTGCCTTTCATCAGTCGTAGCTCCCTGTTCTGCCCTGCAGTCTCCCCAGTGACCTGGCCCACAGCCCATCTTCCTTTTGGAATCGGCTCAGATGCTGACTTGCTCTCTGACAAAGAGCCAATTCCATCATCCCTCCAGATCCCAGGTTCCACATCTATATACTGCA
Source organism: Panthera onca (assembly GCF_046562875.1). NCBI lineage: Eukaryota > Metazoa > Chordata > Mammalia > Carnivora > Felidae > Panthera > Panthera onca. The sequence goes on from NC_138339.1 coordinate 220,058,115, forward strand.
CACCTACTGATACTGCGTCCCAGGGTTGCTGTGAAAGCTCCTGATAAATATCTGTAAAGCACCATACAAATGTGAGGTATTGCTATTGATGAAAGCAAAGTAAGAAAGGATATTTGGGAGGAATTCAGGAGGAGAGGGAGAAGTGTGGGTGGAGAAATTTCTGGAGCTGTTCATTATGCACAGTTGTCGCAGAAGAATTAAGTACAGCCTTGCTCATAGTCCCACAGTGAGATTAATGCACCACAGAGTAGAGTGTGCTGGAAAGCATGTGGGCTTTGGACTTGGCCAGGTTCGGGTTTGAATCCTAGCTTAACCATTCCGTGACTCTGTGGCCTTGAGCGAGTGACCTAACCTCTCTGACCCCCCATTCCATTAACTGTGGTATAAAGAAATAACTCCTCCCTTCCTTTCAGTGTTTTGGGGGTTTTGTTTTGTTTTGTTTTAAGAATTAAATGAGTTACGAGGAGAAAGCAGGCAAAAAACTCTTTGATCTTGGCCACAGAAACTTCTTACTCAACACATCTCCAGAGGCAAGGGAAACAAAGCAAAAATGCACTACTGGGACCCCATCAAAATAAAAAGCTTCTGCACAGCGAAGGAAACAATCAGCAAAACTAGAAGGCAACTGACAGAATGGGAGAAGATATTTGCAAATGACATATCAGATAAAGGGTTAGCATCCAAAATCTACAAAGAACTTATCAAACTCAACACCCAAAAAAACAAATAATCCAGTGAAGAAATGGGCAAAAGACATGAATAGACACTTCTCCAAAGAAGACATCCAGATGGCCAACCAACACATGAAAAAATGCTCGACATCACTCATCATCAGGGAAATACAAATCAAAAACAAAATGAGATACCACCTTACCCCTGTCAGAATGCCTAACATTAACAACCCAGGCAACAACAGATATTGGCGACGATGTGGAGAGAAGATCTCTTTTACATTGTTGGTGGGAATGCAAGCTGGTGCAGCCACTCTGGAAAACAGTATGGAGGTTCCTCAAAAAGCTAAAAATAGAACTACCCTACGACCCAGCAATTGGACTACTAGGTATTTAGCCAAGGGATACAGGTATGCTGTTTCGAAAGGACACATGCACCCCAATGTTTATAACAGCACTATCAACAATAGCCAAAGTATGGAAAGAGCCCAAATGTCCATCGATGGATGAATGGGTAAAGAAGATGTGGTATATATATACAATGGAGTATTACTCGGCAATCAAAAAGAATGAAATCTTGCCATTTGCAACTACGTGGATGGAACTGGAGGGTACTATGCTAAGGGAAATTAGTCAGAGAAAGGCAGATATCATATGACTTCACTCATATGAGGACTTTAATAGACAAAACAGATGAACATAAGAGAAGGGAAACAAAAATATAAAAACAGGGAGGGGGACAAAACAGAAGAGACTCATAAATATGGAGAACAAACAGAGGGTTTCTGGAGGGGTTGTGGGAGGGGGGATGGGCTAAGTGGGTGAGGGGCATTAAGGAATCTACTCCTGAAATCACTGTTGCACTATATGCTAACTAATTTGGATGTAAATTTAAAAAAATAAAATTAATAAAAAAATTTTTTAAGAGAATTAAATGAATTAACACTTGGCAGTTAGATAGTATATAGAAGGGGTTCAACAACATTGATTTCCTTCTTCCACTCCTAATTTCTTTCTCCGTGAAAAGTAATATAGTTCGTGCAGGAGCTCAGCTTCTCTGAGAGCTGCTTTCAAAAAGGAAAATATGCTGGCCTGAATTTTAATCCTCTCCCTGCTATTGCCAGGAGTGGTTAGCTATCAACCAGAGAGATCGCCAGATGGCCCAACGGTCCAGATTATTCAGAAACATGTGAACTGCTGATAAGAACACAGCGAGTCGAAAGAATAAGGGGCTGGAGCAAGTCAAGCATCTTTTAAGTGTAACTTTATATATGGGTATGAAAACCCATAATCTCAGTAATTTCTGGCACAGTGATTGTCTGTAAGCATTTGTTCATTGTTCAATAGGAGGTCTGACAAATTTAGCCCATGGGGAGGACTTTGGTCAAATGTCTTGAGTCCTCAGGACATCAGACGGTCTGCCAAATGTGGATGGAGATATAATAATTCTTTGTAAAGTTTGTGCCTTCACTAATTAAGAATACTGAAAGATTAGGTTTATTAAATGGATCGTGCTCCAGAGTTCTGGAATGAAGAGTATTTTTCCACTCAAAACTAATAATCGCTAAAGATGGGGGGTTAATAGGAAACGAGAATTAGCTTTTGTTTCTCTTACTTGAATCGCTCTGCATTCTTCACATTAATGTTTCAACGTGGAGGACTGTGTGCAGAGAAGGGAAGGAAAAAAAAAAAGGAAAGCAGGGGAGATAAGGGGTGGGACTGGGAGGAGTCACCTTCTTCACAGATCAGTTCCCAACTTTGTCCTCTTCTGGCAACGAAGTGCCTCCTCAGACACTGGAGGAGGAGGGAGGAAGACAAAGGAGGGGAAAGAAGAAAAGGGAAGAAGGAGATAGAAAAAAAGAAGAGGAAAAATCTGGAAGGAGGAAAAAGAAATGTAGAAGACTTCAGGAAGAACACATGTCACAGAGATGCTAGACTCCAAGTTAAGCTTTGTCAATCTAACAAATGAGCTGAGCCCCTACTGAGTGTCAGGCACCATGCTGGGAGCCTGGCAATACGGAGCTGGGGACGCATGGTTGCAGCTGTGAGACACTTGCAGGAAAGCATCAAGGCTGGAAACCACTCAAGTGAAGGCCAAGAAAACTTGGCCTTGCGTTGATTATTAGGAGGCACAGAAGAGGGCAAGCAAGCGCTTTTTCTCCAAGCGCTCTTGCTGGTGAATTCCCTTTTATCGAATGGGGTTTCTATTGACATTAACTTCTGGACTTTTTCAAAAGATTTCTTAAATACACTGTTTGGTAGAGAGGCTGGGAGAGAAAGGGACGTGTGTGACTTTGCATCTCAGCACATTTCATTCCCCTATCCAAACAGATGTTGTTTGGCCAGAGCAGCACAGAGTAAAACATGACTACTGGATTTGGCATGAAATGGACCCCTTAACCTAGGTTGACTGAGTCATTTGCAAGGAACAGGACTGCATTACCTTTGGATACTGTCTAAAGAAGGACAGTGTCAGCCGAATTGCTCATCACCTGTCACGTTCATCATCACACTCACTACAGCTGTGTGGCTGGGCTGGGCTCATGGTGGACCTCAACACACAAAACTCCCAAGATGAGCCCGACACAGCTGCTCCAAGAGTGTCAGCCTTAGGACTCAAATAATGAGAATAAAAGGTCTCCTTGCTCCTCCTCCTGCTGCACCACTTACCAAACTTCAGGAATCTCTCTCTTCCCCTTCTCCCTCTTTGCTCTTACCATCCCCCCTGTTCAGCACCTTCTCTTGATGCTGGTGACAGACTTAGAGGTTCCCACACTCCTTAGGCCTCAGGCGCTGGGTCTCTGACTGTTCATGAGAAATCCCTGGAAAGCTAATTAAAAACTCAGGCAGTCAGGCCCCACCACTTATGATTCTAATTAAATAAGTTTGGCATAGGGCCTGAGAATCAACATGTCTAACACTCCCCCCAACCCCAGGTGATGCTGAGACAGGTGGCAGATAGACAAGACACCGGGAACCCTGGGAACACCCGGAGCCTGCCGGAGTGCACTGTTCAGGAGAGAGATGGGTGGACACCTCACACAGGCCACTCGGGTTCCCTCCAGCCTGTCGGACCTCTTTGCATTGGCTCTTCTTCCTGGGCTCACCTCTTTGACGTTGATGGTCCCACAGCTCTAGTCTCAGTTCATTTGGCTTATTCTAGGCATTCTTCCTCATTGCCCTCCTCCACTCCTCCGCCTGGAAGCACCTTGCAGATTGAAGACAGGAATGTTTCTTTCTAGCCCAGATCTCACTTCAAAGCTTCAGATATATTTTCAGGTGGTTGGCCCACAAGTACCTCGGGTGTCACATGCTCAGAACGTAATCCGCGGGTTTTGATTCTAGGTGAGATGAATGTTGGCTTGCAACCTCCAGTGTGTTCCTGGTGTAAGTTGAAACTGTTCCCACTACACGAAGGGAAAGGAGAGGCTGAAGACGAAGGAAGAACACCCCAGATGGTTAATAAGCAAGGGAACTCACATAGGAGGCTTTTGTTGGGCTGCAGCAAGACTACTGGATCGCTGCACCTGCCAGCCAGAATCTCAAAAGTTTATGCAGACGCCTAAGGGGGCTCAGCCCTGTATACCATCCAGATGATCTCAACACACGTTTCTCTCTCAAGGCTGCATCCCTGAAGTGGCTCCTGGTGCCACTTAAGGTGAACCAACAGTCCCATCCTCTTAACGACCTCCTCCAGCAATGGATAAACACACTCCATCCGCCCTGTCTTTCTCACTGAATGCAGCTCCAAACCCTGGACCAGCCATTGGAGGACTCTGAAAAGCAGCAGGTGGACTGGGAAAGAAGACCAGAATTCAGAGTGCCACTGAACTGGTGGTGGTGAGTTCCCCATTTGTACTTCTGTGTCCCCCAGCCTGGATGCAAGACAGCCTGAAACCCAGAAGTGGGGACCAGGATGCACCAGAGAGCTCCAGGGACACCCTTGGCCTTGGCTCAAAGAGCGGAAAAATGGCTCCTGAGAGAAAATCTCCCGTTTTTCTTCTTGCTGTTCTAGCACCCAGCCCAGCCTCACGCCATCCCTCCCCAGTGGCAGCAGTGAGATCGGGGGCAAATGCTTTCTGCCATTCACTTTTCCTAATGGTGCTTTTTGAAGGACAAGCATTGATTGTGACAAAAATCCTATATATCCTTTATATTTCTTCAAATATTTACCATTTTTAATGTTCTTCCTTTCTTCCTGTAGCTCTGAATTTCCATCTGGTATTATTTTCTTTAGCCTGAAGAACATCTTTGAGAATTTCTTATAATGTGGGGTCTGCTGGCAAAAAATTCTTTCAGCTTTTGTTTATCTAAAAATGTCTTTATTTCATTTGCATTTAAGAAAAATATTTTTGCTATGTATAGAATGTCAAGTTGGCAATGTTTTGCTTTCATTGCTTTAAAAAGATGTAGCTCTATATCTTCTAGCCCCATTTTTTTCCTAAAGGGAAGTTAGGCATCATAAATATAATTATTCTTCCTTTTATAATGTTTCTTTATTTTGATGCTTTGAAGATTTACTCTCACTCTTTGGTTTTTAGCAGTTTGACTATGACGTGGTTAGGCATGGTTTTATTAGCCTTAACTGTTTAGGGCTTGCTGTGTTTCATGGATGTCTGGGTTGCTGTTTTAATTTCTGGGTTGCTGTTTTTTTTTTTTTTTTTTTTTTATTTTAACGTTTATTTATTTTTGAGACAGAGAGAGACAGAGCATGAACAGGGGAGGGTCAGAGAGAGCGGGAGACACAGAATCTGAAACAGGCTCCATGCTCTGAGCGGTCAGCACAGAGCCCGACACGGGGCTGGAACTCATGGACCGTGAGATCATGACCTGAGCCAAAGTCGGATGCTTAACCAACCGAGCCACCCAGGCGCCCCTGGGTTGCTGTTCTCCAACCAGTATAGTTGCCATTTTTTTCCTGCCCCATTTCCTTTGTCATCTCCTTCTTACATATGTGTTAAAGTTCTGGAGACAGTCCTACAGCTCAATGAAGCTCTGCTCATTTAAAAAAGTCTCTTTCTCTCTGTCCTTCAGCTTCGATGATCTCTACTGACCTGACCTGTCTTCGTGATCAATATGCCTTTCTTTTGTTGTGTTTAATATATTGTCAATGCTAGGAAATGAATTTTTTTTCAGATACTGTGTTTTCCAGTTCTAGGATTTAAATTTGATTCCTTTTTCCATTTACACATCACTGCTGACAATTTCTCATGTCATCACTCATTATAACCATGCTTTCCTGAAATTAATTAACGTATTTACCATAATTATGTTACAACTCTTGTCTGTTAATTTCAACATTTAGTTATTCTTTGGGTCTCCTTTTTTTTTTTTTTTTTTTTTTTTTTTTTTTTTTTTTTTGAATGAGAGAGAGAGAACACAGGCCCTTGCACAAGTGGAGGAGGGCCAGAAAGAGAAGTAGAGATAGAATCTCAAGCAAGCTCCACACCCAACATAAAGCCCCATCAGGGCTCAATCTCATGACTGTGAGATAAGACCTGAGCCAAAGTCAAGAGTCAGACACTTAACCGACTGAGCCACCCAGGCGCCCTTCTCTAGGTCACTTTTTATGATTGACTTTTCTCTTGACTATGTCACATTTCCCTGTATCTTTGCATAACTAGTAAATTTTTGTTTTACAGTAGGTGCAGTGAATGGCACTTTGTAGGGACTCTGGATTCATGTTTCTCTGAAAAATATTGACTTTTGTTTTGGAAGGCAGTTAAATTACTGGCCGTGACCTTCTTTTAGGAAGGCTTGGTTTTAGGCTTTGTTAGGGTCGTTCTATTTCAGTTTTGCAATATCTTAGGGTGAATCCTTTGACCTTAAGGCCTAAGGCATAGCTTCCAGGTTTTAGTTTTAAAATCTAGAGGCATTTTTCACATCTATTTAACTGGCAGGACTTGGATTCCAAGCTGTATCTGTGACGGGCACCTCCGTAATCTCTACTCAGCTCTCAGATGTTGTGCCTCCCTGGGCACCTCTGAGTCTCATCCCACCCATGTGCAGTCCAGGAGCACCCAGTGATTCAAATGGAGTTTCTACATTGATTTGGGGGCCATCCTATGTGGCTTCTTCCTTTTGGGAATTCTATCCTCGCTCTCAATTGTGGGTGTCTCCAGCAGTCCCAAACTCCATCTTCTGTTTCCGAAGTACTCGGAGACTGCTTTCTGCTTCCTCTCTGGCTGCCACACTCTGATGGGCCTGGGTGTACCCTTAGAGGAAACACCGTATAAGTGCACATCTCACTCTGGAAGGATCCAATCCTCGCCAGTTTCTGCCAGCTTTTGTTCTTCTCCCAGTTGTTTGTTTGCTTTTTACCCCAGAGTCTGTAATTGTTGTTGGCCAGAGAGTGTCTAAATGTTCCATTCTGCCATTACTCTTTTTCATACTTTTCATCTGTTTTCCCTCTGTGTTATGGTCTGGATAATTTCATCACATATATCTTTCCATGCATTAAATTTCTCTCTGGCTTTGTTTCAGTGACTATTTAATCTGTGGGTTGAGTTTTTAATTTCAATGACTGTGTTTTTCATTTATAGAAATTCTATCTTTTTGAAATCTGCCTTTTTTGCCCCCCAAGGGCCTTGTTCTTTCTTATGTTTTTAATTCCTTTTTAAGTTCCTCATCATTTCAACTATACTTATTTTATAACCTCTATCTGGGAGTTGTATTATCTGCACATCATGGGTGGGGGGATGAAATCAAGTTACCTATTTGGTTAGTTGATTTCTATTCATGATGGTTTGCATCATTGTGTACTTGAGTTTTTGACTCAAATTTGGATTTTGAATTTATGTTCAGCTGAGTTTTATATGTGGAAACAATCCTTGGTGAAGGGTATATCCATCCAAAGAGGATTTTCATTGAATTACCAGATATCCCAGTACCATTGCTGACCTGGGTACACTTTTAAACTAATTTCTTAGCCTCAGGGTTCTTGCACCTTAGCAAACTTTTTTCCAACCAGATAGAAATAGACAATTTTCCTTGACATATCCTTATGCTGATAGGTAGATTTACTTATAGTTCTTCTTTTTAATAAGGGATTAGCCATTTAAGAATACTGGTTCTGGGGCACCTGGGTGGCTCAGTCGGTTGAGCATTCGACTTCGGCTCAGGTCATGGTCTCACGGTTTGTGAGTTCGAGCCCCACGTTGGGCTCTGTGCTGACAGCTCAGGGCCTGAAGCCTGCTTTGGATTCTGGGTCTCCTTCTCTCTCTGCTCCTCCCCTGCTCACACTCTGTCTCTCTCTCAAAAATAAAGATTTTTTAAAAATTAAAAAAAAAAGAATACTGGTTCTGTAGAAGGTTTTGAACCTCTTGTGGGTCCAAGATCTCAATTCCTGTGTTTAAGTGGTCATAAACCCAAGCATCCTCATTTCACATCCATTAATGTGGCTGTTATAAACAAAATAAAACAGAAAATAGTAAGTGTTGACATTGATGTGCAGAAACCGGGACCCTTATGCATTACTGATGGGAATGTAAAATAACACCGCCACTGTGGACAACAGTATGGCAGTTCTTCAAAAAATTAAAAAGAGAATTACCAGTTGATCCAGCAATTCCGTGTCTGGGTATATACACAAAATAATTGAAAACAGGGAGTTGAAGTGATATTTGTACAACCGTGTTCATTGACAGCAGCAATATTCACAAGACCCGAAAGATGGAAACAATCCAAATGTCCGTTGATGGATAAATGGATAAAGAAAATGTGGTCTATATCTATACATCTAGGTCTATATCTATATCTGTATCTCTGCATGGTATTGTTCAGCCTTTAAAAGGAAATGAAATTCTGATACTTGCTACAACATGGATGAATCTTGAAGATATTATGCTAAGTGAAGAAAGCCAGTCAGTCACAACAGGAAAAATACTGTATAATTCCACTTATGTGAAGTACCTAGAGTAGTCAACCTCATAGAGACGGAAAGTAGAATGGTGGTCGCCAGGGTCTGGGCAAGGGGAGGAGGAGGAGGGAGAGGAGCCACTGTCTAATAGGTACAAATGTTTGGTTTTGGATGATGAAAAAGTTCTAGAGATAGACAATGGTGATGGTTGCACAACAATATGAATGTATTTGACATTACTGAATCGTACACATAAAAATGGCAAAGGTGGTAAATTTCATGTTATTTGTATTTTACCACAATAACAAAAAAAAATAACAAAAATTACAAAAAATAAAATTAAAATAAAAATAAGAAAAAACTTTTTTTTTAATCAAACCTCTTAGATTCTAAAACTGGAAACTATCCCCAAATCCAGGGAAGGCACACTGTCAGCTCAAATGCTCACTACTCTAGGGACTTATTTTACTCTTTAAAGAGCTTAACTATACATTTAAACATTTTCTTTCAACATTTTATCTACAGTTACTTGATGTTTTGTTAAGGGACGATTTCTGTTATTTCTACGTTTGTTCATAAGTAGCCTAGTCAATGACGTGAGGATTTTAAACAGAGTTTGCAAATTGGTGGCTTACAAGTTTTATTTTGTTTGTTTCTCATCTGGACATTTCACACAAAACTCCAGATTTCTATCTTCTCTTGAAAATTTGGAATCTTGGTCCATATTGGGTCACATTCTCACCTGGCAATGACAAGCTGAAGCTGAGCAGTGGCCTCCCCTTTGAGATGGGATAAATGCCCTTGGGATTGCCAGTTGCCAAGGTAACTGACACAGGAACCACTGCCCTGTCTTGCATTCCTGACTTCTGGAAGTATTAAATTGGGCAGGCACAGGGCTAATAGCACTCTATCAGATTTTTATGTGTGGCAATCAAGTAAATAATTTCTTCTCTTCAAACAAGCCTTTTTAAAGTCAAACTCATATCCATTCTTGAAAGTGCTCCTTTCTTGTTACCTAACAGAACTAGAAGTCTGATTGAAGATGTCCCCAAGAGTCAAAGAGGTGTCACAAAGTTTCCGGCAAGGAGGGAGTTTTAGTCTTTGCAACCTCCATCATTCCATAGGCCTGCCTTCACCCTTCTAACCTTTCCTTCTCATGCGTTAGACGGTATTGTATTTGCTTTCATTAGAAGGGCTGTGATGAAGTAGATAGAACACTGCAACTGACAATCAGAACACCTTTGTCCTATTTCCAGCCCTGTTTGTTACTAGCTGGGGACATCGTTCCCGGAAAGATCAAGTGACAAGCCCAGTCTCTCAGGATCCATCTCTGACTTCATCACCTATCTGCTGCCTCTTCCTTCCTTCCCTCCCACAGGTATTTTGTTAAATGACCCCAGTGGGTCATCCTCCATCGGTCTAATAAGCTTCTTTCAAGGGCACAATTGCATTGAGGGAACTTAAAAAATCAGAAAAACTAACCAGATAGCCAGTGTCCCTTGAAAAGCATAATTCTAGAGATTAAACAAGCAAGTAGACAAAAACCAGTATTCATGTCAGAAAATGGCATAGTTATCTCTGCCCTTAAGGTCAAAATCTCCCAGTTTTGTAAATATTGTCAACGAATCCACTTAAACAAAACCCTGTGTGGGCAAAGTGAAACATTTCTATGGACCCAGTGTGGCTTATGAGCCACTAATTCAGAGAAGGAAATCCTAGATAATGGAAGAATTGCTTTATAATTTATGTGTTTAATAAGTTAGATGTATTAAACCTCAAAACGTAGCACTTCATGCTACATTCCCTAATGATTTCATACATAAATCTTTAGCGTCTTGTTAGTCCCAAAGAGAAATCAAACCATTCACTCATTTGTTTTTCCTCATGAGGACTCAGCAGGATGTGAGATAAAGAACAGATGCTTGTTCTAGCCAATGTTTTCATGAAATTGTAGATTTAGGAAGTACCTCGAGAGCTTCTGGTCCAGAGATGGAGAATAACATAGCACATATACAGCCGCCCTGTCCTCATGGCAGACATTGCCTGGCACAGTATCTGAAATTTCCACCCTTGGGGTTTATATTCCTTTGGATTAACCTCTGAGTCTCCCTGGGTTCTCTTTGAAAAAGAACATTTCCAAACTTGTATTCCTTGAACCACTAGTTTTACAGGATATTCTTAAGTATTTAATAATTTCTGCGGTTGGAGCAGTCAGGGTTTACTTGCAACCTGGATTCCGTCTAGCTAGCTTAAGTAGCAAAATAACTATTATGATTGCTATTGTTGTTATTATGTCCTGGGAGGTCAGACTTGTATGTTACTCAGCCAGAAACAATGCAGCCAGGGCCAACAACAGGCGGAGAACAATGCCCAACCACACTGTGGCAGTTTTCTGGTACAAACACCACTGTTGCTATTGCCTGCCGTTTGGCAACTATTGCACTTGAAAGTGGACCCTGGGTACTCTGCCAAGATCCCTTAGGAAAACCAGACACTCACAGCCCTGTGCTTGTCAAGAGATGCAATTTCGTTCTAATGCGTTGACTTCCTTTACCAGGTACCGCCTGGGCACACATCTGATTAGTTGCCTCTAGGCTATGTGCCGGCACCCGGCCTGCAGGGGAATCCTGGGAAATGTAATTTTTGGAAAATGGAGGTATGCACACTGTAAGGGGCAGGAGGGTGAGAGGTGAGTGAGCCAACCCACGGTATCTGTCACCTGATCAAATTAGTTGAAGCCAAATAGCCATCTTGGCTAGTCTTCAGAGCTTTTAAATAGCTAGTATTTTTCTGACACTGCAAAGAGGATTTTTTTTTAAAGTTATGCTACCAGGAACACTTTTTTTCCTGACCTTCCAGAGCTAGCATGTTCTATGGGACACAATTTGAAGACCACTACATGATGCCCTTAAGACATCAAATATGATTTTTTTCTGTCGGTGGCAACAAGCTCATGTCTACAAAGGCCTAGGTCTTGGTAACTTTTGACAGACAGCTAGCAGAAGGACTAGGTGGTTAGAGCCCTCGAGAGGGTAGACTTGGGTGGATAGCCATGGCGGGGACTCTGAGCAGCTCTGAGTCACTCAGGACAGTATGGCCTAGTTGTATTTCCTGGGGGTAAAGGGTGACTCTGCATTGTTCCCAAGTAGTGGTTTCTGTTACACCACAGATTATTGTTCTGTGAGGATCTTTGAGCTGAGCCCACCAAATGCATTTCATTGAGGACTTTTTATTTAAATGGCACCCCCAATACGAAGGGTCATTTTCTTTTCTACTGATGACTCACTTGTTGAAAGCCAGCGTTAGTGCTCAGATTATTGAAAAGAGCATTTCCTAGTGATTTGCAATACATTATCATATGGGACTCTGATTACAGCTAAGGATTTCCTCATAAAACCAGCTTGAGCATTTACTACATTTCTGGAGAAATATATGTGTTCTTTGCCTCTGTGAGGACGAGGTTATGGGTTTTATATGGGTTTGGGGTCGGGGGGAGAGCACTATCCTGATGCTGCATAGTTGTCGAGATGAAGTAAACTCAGTCCAAAAAGTAGAATCAGCCTTGATCTTTGTCCAAAAGGATTCTTGAAGAAATGAAATAAGACACAAGGCAGAGGGAGGATGAGAAGGCGTTTGGTTGATCTCATGAAAATGGAATCTGTGAGCATGAAGACAGAGCAATGAAAATCTGTAGGCAGGCAGAAAATACAAGCAAGTCAGTGAACGCAGTGTCTTTTCTTCCTCTCCGCTCCAGTCCTTCCATTTCCTTACTGATGAGTCTCTATTTGCCCACCCAGAGTTAGCACCTGACTGGGCCACCGGGCACCTGGACGTCTGGTCAAACATTATTCTGGGTGTGTCTGTGAGGATGTTTTTAGATGAGATTAACATTTGAATCAGTAGACTGAGTAGAGCGGATTTCTCTCTCCAATACTTTATCCGATCTGTTGAAGGCTTGAATAGAATAAAAAGGCTGAAGAAGGGGTAATTCTCTCTCTCTCTCTCTCTCTCCCTCCCTCCCTCCCTCCCTCCCTCCCTCCCTCCCTCCCTCTCTGTCTATCTCTCATTCTGTTGGTTCTGTTTCTCTGGAGAGAAAACCCTTGGGTTTGTCAATCATTCGCTGATGTTCTGTTTCCTTGTTCAAATAATTGGGACATTTCTGCCTACATTCCTTAATTCAAATTCCTTGGCTATTTTTTCCAAATCAAACCAATAAAAATCTATTAAGCAATGATCCTTATACTTTTTGGTCCCAGGACCTCTGTGTCATCACATATCACTTAGTTTCTGGGAAATTCCAATGTACAGCAGTGATAGAATAAGGGTGAAAAGGAAAATACCATCTTAATATTACTATGAGTATAGTTCTGTCCTCACAGAGCTCCAGGAAGGTCTTGGGGACTCCCAGGATTCCCAGACACTTAGAAAACTGTTGCTCTATGGCATCTACAAATGGTTTTCTTGCCTCCTTCCCTGGGACCCTGTTATCCCACATCATTGCCTCACCGATCTTCCTAAAACAAACCTTTGATTGGGATAGTCCCCTACCTAGAGATGTTTTTGTAGCTCCTTATCAACCAGAGGATAAGTTATAAGTCTAAACATGGCACAACAGCAGCAATTGTGATCTGGGCCAGGCCCATCTTTGCCTGGAAAACTCCTGTCTGTGCTTTAAGTCTCAGCCCAGTTAACTAGGAAATTATGATAATTTTCACATATATATTACCTAAAATACAATAAAAATTCTACTAAATTGTTTTATGTGCAGACATTTTGAGGATAAGAAATGTATGGCTTGGATGTTAAGGTTTTATATTAGAGGTTAGAAAATTTTTAAATTTGATTCCAGATGTCCATTATACACTTTAATTTAAGCCTCTGTAAGACATTAGTGCCCTTTGCCATTTTGTCAGTCCTCATTCATATATATCCAAACTTTGGTTGTATTTATATATCTTGGGGTTGCCTTCTAGGATAAAAGTATGATATCTATTAAAAAGCAAAAAGCGAAAAACAAAAAACCTTCTCTCAAATGTCATCTTATGCCTTCCTTACAACCTCTTTCCTACCTTTGGTTCCCTTCCCTTAGAGAGTCTTCCCGTGAGCTCTTCACATACCTGGATACCTACCTCCTTCATGAAGGGTCTGTAAGCCCCTTAAAGACATTTTTCATTTGTCTTTGTAATCTGACTTCAGTATAGCTGACTGACGTGGCCCCTGATACTCTTTAAACATGTTTGTTAATAAATGGCTAATGGAAATCAGACCTGTATGTATGTTGTCCATAGTCATCATTTTCCTAGTCTCCACGCTATCTTCCAATATAGCTTTTCTCGCTAATATCCAAGATTCTGTTCTCAGCAGCATAATATTCTCAAAAAGTCGTTATCAAAACTTCAGCCATCTGTGAATCCTTCTTCACTCAACATATTCATCCAACTAGCTGCTGAGATCCCTTCAGTTTACTCTGCCATGCCTCTCATGTCCATTGTCTGCTTCGTACCATTCCTTGTCAGGCTTCATTTACTTCATCAACTCACTTGACCAGTAACATAGCTTCCTCATCTTCCAAGAGCAATAGGACAGTGAGCTTCTTGAGGGCAAAAGATTTACTCTTTCACATACTCTTGGCATTTTGCATAGGAGTCAAGAAGTGTCTTTTGAATGAAATGTGAAATGCCACCTATCATATACACTGTCTCCATTAAAAAAATCTTTCCAAAGAAACTTCTAATTATGTCTTTTTACCAATTTAAATTTTTTCTGTGTATTCCATTAATTACCAAATGTAGGGATACTGTTGATTCCCTGGGCCCACATCCCCTCACTCCCGAGGTCTTCTGGAGCCATGGGGTACACTTCCCAAGACAATTCTCCATCTTAAAGTCTTCATCTCTTATTTTCCTGAAAGTTTTCTTCAGCATCATGGGTGTTCTGCTAAAGGTATAACCCCAAATTTGGGAAAAGTTGACACCCCTGAGGGCAACCCTTAACCAATGTGGGTTTCGCGGGGGGGGGGGGGGTTGTCACTGGCTAGATGTCTTATTCTCCTCATCCCTTAGTTGGTCAACTCTGAAGCATACTCCTCAGTTTCTCTAGCAGGATTGATCACCAGTTGCCTCAGCAGTAAATCACTAATAAACATTTCATTGGCTTCTCTCCTTTCCCTGTCTCACCCCATTTCTTCCCCTATGCCTCCTAATATCACCTCCCAAAGAAACTATTTGAACCCAAGCAATGACACTGAACAGAATCTAAACTTCTTGACTACATCCTGTCATTTGATTCTAGCCTACCTGTTTAGGCTACATCATCTTTTCTCAACACATACTCCATCCTCTGACCTCAGTGGTCCCCAAACCATCTCAGTCCAAGTTGTAATCATTCTACACTTTCATCCATTAGTAATGGAGTGAGATCTGTGTGATTCCCTTAGACCAATATAACTCCTCTCCCTAGTGTGGGGAAAGGCCTAGCCTCTTGTAAAAGAGGCCTCTCAGAAGAGGGTGAATATATCCTGGTCCTCTAAGCAAAAGAGAATGGAGGTTATCACTGATGAATTGATAGCTGATAGTGTCTGCCACAAACAGGTAAAAGGAAGGTAAAACAGAAAGAAAACAGATGTTGGAGATGTATTGGTAGACTGAGGTGAGTAATCTGACATTTACAACAGGAACAGACACTTTTTAGGTACCCACAGACCCAGACCCATCCCCGTGGACTGCCTCCCTGGTCCCTGCCACAGGATGCTGGCCCATACCTTGCCCAAGTGAACACATGTGGAGGGGTAGCCAGGCCCCCTAGGCCTCTGCTATAACTGCTCCTGCCAGAATGAGGATCCCAAACCCACCACTCCTTGTTTTTCAGAAACTGACACCCCCCACTGTAAAGTCTCCTTGCAAAGCCATAGCTTTAGCTTCAGTTCGGAAACCCACTGCCATGTTGCCTAGGGTTGGGCCACAGAGAATTTCCAAACATGTCTGGAGCTTCCACGGGCTCTGAGATGTTAATCAAACACCCACCTGAAGTGCTTTAGAAGCACCTCTGCTCTCTGGTTTATGATGTGCTCATGTTGAATGAAGATATATTTCTGGTCCAATCATGAGTTCATTTCAAGACATATTAAAGAAGGATTTTTCCTAACAGCTTACTTTAGAATATTGTTCCCTAGAGACCAGGTGCTTTTCACAGCTCCTTGGAGGCCTGTAAGGAGTGATGGAAAAATTCATCTCACATAGAAATCAGACATACTGGAATTCAATGTGCATATCTGCCTTAATTTAGCCTGGTTATTGATTCTCTTGGGGTGCTTACTTCACACCTTCGCTAGTCTCCCTTAGCTTATTTCCATCTCAAAGGAAAAGGGAATTCTCAAGCACATTTTCTTCAAGAAAGATGTGTGTGTTCCAACTAAGTAATAAACATTTCTCTCCATAGAGCATGTCACACTCAGGAGAAGTGTTCAAGGATGTTTTCATATGGGCATAAATGGCAGCCAGTCCTGGAGACACTCATAGATTAGATCACCATGCATTTGAGAGCCTGGACCTCCATCCCTGGTCCTTTTTTCCCTAGAGGTGACCTCAGATAAACCACTTGAATTGACTGAGCCTCCTTTCTCTGATCTGCAGTGGGGAATCAATCTAACTGTTCAATTTCCTTCCCTGGATCCCTACCATATAACCCCTTCCCTGAATCTGTGTAAACACTTCAGTGCTTTATAAAAGTAAGGGATTCATATTCCTACCTAACCTGTAGCTCTGGGTAAACTCTTTCTTTTTTTTTAAATTTTTTTTTTAACGTTTATTTATTTTTGAGACAGAGACAGAGCATGAACGGGGGAGGGGCAGAGAGAGAGGGAGACACAGAATCCGAAGCAGGCTCCAGGCTCTGAGCCATCAGCCCAGAGCCCAATGCAGGACTCGAACTCACGGACCACAAGATCGTGACTGAGTTGAAGTCAGATGCTTAACCGACTGAGCCACCCAGGTGCCCCTAAACTCTTTCTTCCTAGAGCTGTCAGTCACCAACCTGAAACTGTCAGTCTTCAGATGTACAAATTAGCACTTCCTCAGTGGAAGACAGTCCGGGATTCTTTGATCTCCAAATTTATATGATGGGCTTCCAAGGGGGTCAGTTATAGGAGGAGAAGTAATGACCCCTCAGTTAACATCATACACAACAGAAGTTCTATGACTCCTTTATGTTGCCAGCACACCATTCAGTTCACTATAGCCAGAGCTTGCCAAGGAGTAACCTACCAGGTAGCCTGTGTTAACATTCCTCCCGCTGACTCAAGTGGAAGAGTGGCTCGTCCAGACATGATATGGAATCATTTGGAGGAAACTCAAATTCATGGGCGCCTGGGGTTAGAACAAGTGAAACATGTAGAAGGACATACCAGGAATCAGGAATGAGGCAGTCACTCACTGGCATTTCAGTTATTAACATCTTGGGGAATTTAGCTCAAGTCAGAAGAGGTAACAGGTGATAATAGCAGCTGTTATAATGTATTGTTTCCTTAAATCTTGTTGATTAATTTGTTGGTGGGGAGGTTCTCCTAGAGTTTTGCTGTGTTAGAAGCCTAATATGGTAGTAGATGCTGGAGTCAACATAACCCACTGGACACTGGAAATCGGAATGCCAAATAGTCATTACAGCTCTATCTCCAGCTATAGAAAGGATCACCCATGACAACTTGACCAAGAGACTGCAAAGCTAAAGAACAAATTGGGCATCTATCATTGTCAGACAGGCTGAGTGGAAAACACTCCTGACACACCACTTTTTTCCTCTTGGCTGTAGTCAAATTTCCTGACTTTGGGAGTTTGAGTTGTCATCCATGAAATGGAGATAAGCATCTCAAAGTATAATGGGGAAAAACTGTTTTCTTCAAGAGCAGATCATTTATCACCAATACTTGCTGGAAGTTCTCAGGGGACAATCTGCTGGTAGTTCAGTCATGGCAACAGCTATCTTTCCCAGGTCTCTTTATCTGATGCTTTCGTAGCCTAAAGGCAGAGACGCAGTTAAAACAACAATAGAACAATAGAACAATAGACCAATAGCTTAAATAGAAGGAAACCACCAATTATAATTGCTTCAAAAGATTCTAGCATAAGAACCAGAATTAACGTAAGAATTAGGTATGGCAACTGAATGCAGCCACTAGGTTATTTTCAAGGAGAACGTGGATGCTGGAGAGTTGGCAAAAGGGAATCTTTATATAACATCATTTTGCATGTCCAACTTTCCAAATATGAATTCCATGGGCGCAGGGTTCAGAAAGACACCTAATCCTTGGAATTTTCATAGGACCTCACCCCATCATCAAGGAGCCTGCTTTTTACTTTTTCTGGTTTCTCCCTCTACAATGGCAAGTATACTCGGTTCTCCATATGCATAGGCAGCCATAGACACCAACAGAAAGAAAAAGGCAAATTCTATGAATGCCCAGAAGAGTCCTTGCCTGGCTGCTTCTAGAGCCTGGACACATGGACAAGAAGCTTGCTTTTAAGCTTGTGCTATACAGCCTTAATACAATATACCATGAAGTAGATTAATTCATAACCTGCCACATAGTAGCAGATCCATATATATTTGCTAAATGAAATAAAAAAATCTTTGCATTCAGTGGGAAGGGAAATAGAAAAGTCAAGAATAGCGAAAAGTGTTCAATAAATATACATGGGGAATGAATAAGGAGACTTTTCTGGAACTAGAATACCTAAGTTTAAATTTCAGCTATAGTACTTGTATCTCATTGACCTTGGGCAAGTTCCATAACTTTTCTGTGCCTCAGTTTACTCATTTGTCAAATGGGGATAATAATTTTCAAAATGCAATTTTCAAAAAATATGAAATCATTCATTTTTACATTCATTAAAAATGAAATAACTAGTAAGATGTTATGACTGGTTCAAAGAGCATCTGAGAAAGTAGGACACTTACAAGAGAACTTAATAGAGAAATAGTAGGATAAGGTCATTGGGTTACATATGACCTGAGTAATGCCCAACATGTCGTAAATCACTGGGGCTATGTGTTCCACTTACGATAAATTATTTGTAAATCTCCTGGGTCAAAGTCTTCAAATGCACAAATGACTCCCTAAGTCTGGGAACTTGAATCAAGATTAAGCAATGCGGCAAACCAAGAACATTCCTGGAGAAAATCCTTGGGCGGCCTTTTCTCTCTTGCATTGAAAGGACATGTTGTCCACCTTTTTGCCTTCATTCTAACTTTTGGATAATTTTTTCTGACAGCACCTCCCTTAACGGGTTATTAGGATTAGAAGGCTATGGGCATTAAATGAGTTAATATGGGTACAGTCCTTAAACCGGGGCCTGGCATTTACTTAGTAAAAGCTATTAAAGTCTCTCTGAGTTTGGCCAGTTAAGTCATGTCCACTTAATAATGCCCAGGAGGGGATTTAGAGCAAAACTCAGAAATGTTATGACTAGCTACATTGCCTTCGCTTCGCTCAGGAGACTCCCCACTATTTAATCAGAGGAGAAATGAATACCATTATCTGTTGTAATTACCAATATTAAAACTAGCATTTTGGGATGGGAGTAAACCTAACATCAGAAGGTGTGGAGGGTGAGCAAGAAGGGGACAAACAGAGAGAGAATCAAAGGGCCAAGGCCTTCCCCATCCAATCAGCCACCAAATCCTTGGAGAAGTCTTCCATCACCTCCCCACTCTCTGCTCTGACGTTTGTTGCCCAGGGTGCTGAGGTGGGTTCCTCACCTGGCTCCCTCCTCCTGCTGCTCTCTGACCACCCCTTCATCCTCCACACACCCCCAGAACCTCTGCCTGTAATATGGATCCATCTATTCTTGGCACACCAGTTCCACCCTCCGTGTCCCCCAGCTGGTTCTGGTGGCCTCACTCCCCATTCACGCTGAAGTGCCTGCCACCCTCGCCTCTCCTCGTCGCCACAGCCCCCTTCTCCTCCCCACAAAGTCATACTCACGGACCCACTTGAAAGCAACCTCTGCATCGAGACCCTCCCTAAGCCCAGGGAACAGGCAGTTCCCTCCTGTCTAGTCTCACGTCTCTGTTGACACCACCATCTTGCTGTATTATGCACATGCGCTGAGAGAAACTGAGAGCCGGCTCTGCCTCTGAACTGTGAGTTTCACTTCACCTCCCATTTCCCGCCTGTAGCCCAGTGCACGCAGTCACCAGCAGTAAATCCTCACTCGCCGAGGGGTCTAGCCTTGCTCAGGTGCTCTCTCTAGGGCACAGCCGGGCTGGATGCTTAGCAAACATGCGTTCTCATCTCTCAGGGTGCCTGGCGAGACCACATGGCTCAGCCTCCCTTTGGAATATGAGCGGAAAAGTGTGCCTCAGTTCCAGGCTTGCCCTTGACATCACCTACATTCGCCTCACCCCTGGTCCCTCTGTGTCTCCGTGTGTTTGTGGAAATGCTGACAAATAATACCGAAGCAGTGAGAAGAAAGGATGAAGGCAAGAAAAGCAACTCCTGGCCTCTAATTGAAAGAATTCCACTGCAGGTATACTCTTTAGATACTGGGCCTCTACCACCATCATGCTTTCTGTGTCTCCGGCTCCCATTCGTCACTTAGAACACGGAACTCTTAACACCGTCCTCTGTTCTCCGGACTGAAAAGAGCAGTGGAACTATATCACTTTTCGTGGGGTCAAGAAGTGAAAATATTATAAGGGGAGGGATATTTCCTGAGAGGAAGAGAGCATCAAGGGCCTGAGCCTGGGGTTTTCAGATGTGGGAACACAATACATGGGAAAGAACCTCATGCAGGGCTGATAGACAATTGGTGGGTCCAGACGTCTACTGGGACTAAAGACTTGCTTCTAATGCAGGTGATGTGAGAAGGGCAGTCTGCTCCCTGTTTGTCAGAGTCCTCACTGAGGGCCGCAGCCCAGGGGAAAACACGAGGAAACAAATCCCGCGGGCTGGGGGATATCCTCTACGTGACTCTCCCAGGGACAGTTGGGGACTGCCACACCACCAACAGCACCTCACTGTCAGCCCTAGACAGAGACGGGGAGCTCGGGTTATGTCAAGGGGGAGAGCAGCTACTAAGAAGTCTGTAGCAGATGGACGTTTATCTTCCCTTGGTATGTCTGTAAATAAATGGTTTTAATTTGGGGAAACATACATCTGGAGTATCGCTGCATTGCCAAACAGACAGAGTCTTGTCACAATACGGCAACAGCATCCAGAAGGTTGTCTGTTTCTCGTGAAATGTCGCCTAGAGGGTGCTCGGTGTCTCAGAATTCGGCGTGCTCCGTGGATGCCCGTCATGTGGGCACGTTAACATGTTATTTTGGGGGAAGAGTTAGCCAAGGAAGGACTCAGGGGATGTTAGGGTCAGGGTCCTGGAGCTGCCCTGACTTCTCAGTAACCCCATTTAACCTCTCTGTGCCTCAATTTCATGCCCGGGGAAATGAGATGTAAAGCACCCTGGATTAACATACCTCCTTCTTTAAGAAAATTGAATTTGACATCCGAGACAAATAGGGCTCTGCAAAAAGCTTCATCATGAGATTCTTGAAAGCAGAAAACCCCATGGTATATATAAAATGGATGTTGATTCCTTTTCAAAATGTAGATTTCATTCACATTCTCAAGAACACAATTGTTTCCTACAGAAAAGTGCTTTTCTGAGTTATACAGCCCTGTTAGTGGTTAATCCATGCCTGGCGACTCAATTACAAGGCACTTAAAAATATATAAAACAAGACAAATGTTAACCAAATGTCGAGATAATGTTAACATTATTCGTATGAGATCATAGAGCATTAGCCCTAGAAAGGATCTCGAAAATTGTTTTGTTCTAACTTCTCACATTGCCGCCGAGAAAACAAAGTAACGTGAATCACTGGCCACTTCTCCTATATCAAAATATGTTGCCTGTATAAAATTCTTCATGATGCTAGTTAAAGTGCTGCTCAGGTAAGCTGAAACATCTTAGAATGGAAGAGACTTCCACAAGCCTCTGTTTCCCCAAATTATCTATTCACACGACTATTGGGTGTCCACTACCATTAATATATCTTTCTTTTGCTGAAAAAACAAACAAACAAACAAAAACAACAACAAGATCTGAAGGGGGAAGGATCCAGAGTTGTGGGGAGAGAAGTGTGTTTTTCTTCCTACAGATCCTTTTTTACTGCTTCCGTGGAACAATGTGAATGTTGAGATTTCCTCTTCAGCCCATAGGGTCGCGTGTGAACCCAAATAATGCTCCTTGTCTAAGGAGACCCCTGTTGCTTTTGCTTGTGATCTCTGAGGCATTTGCCATGAAGTCTGATGTCATCCTTGGTCAGAGTCAGCTCTGAGAAATGTTCGGTCTCACAGTCACTAGTGGAAAGGAAACACATCTAGGGAAAATCGGGAATGGCAGGGAGTGTGGAAAATTGGGATGGCCAGGCCATGGTTAGGCTGGGATGGTTGGCATGGGGGGGTGCAGATTTGCTGGCTAGGAGAGGAAGAGGACAGTGGATGCTATCACTAAGCCCCTGTTACAGATGAGGCAATAGCAGTCAAAGAGGCTGCCTGTAGAGATTTGTCATGGGTGCTATCTATGGGGCTTGCTGGATTCTGGAAGGAACAGCCAGGACTGAGCTTCGGTGCTCATTAGAAAAAAGTGTCCCCTCCTCAAGCTAAAAAAAAAAGTGTTTCGTGTATTACTGGCCAACCTAAATAAACTGACTTGAGCTGTACGCAAGGAAAAGCTTGATAGGTGGTAGAGAAGGAGTCAGGGTGAGCCCCTCCTCCATCTGAATTAGTGGCTCTGGACAGTGGCCTGTGAGGGGGAAAGGAGTGGGGGAGGGGAGGGGAGTAAGGACTTGAAGAGTCAAGGGAAGTTCTGGCTCTGGGGCCTCAGGGGTAAAATTTACCATAAGTGTACCCAGCCTCTGGTTCCTTGAGTCACTCTCTTTATTAAATCAATATGAGTCCCATTGGATTCAGGAGAATTTCTGCTGCATAGACACGTCCTGGGCTTGGCCAGGCTCTTCCCTGTGCCATCTACAGGGACAGGCAGGGCTATGCACATGCCCAGGAGCACCTGAACTCTTTCCCACTCACAGACCCAGCACCTGCCCTGTGCCCCCGACCCCACCCTAGCCTCCCACAGGAGGCGACCTTATGGGGTGCAGGGAACATGGGCAGTGAGGCTTGTAGCTCCAGAAGAAGCAGCCCTGGGGCCACCTGAGGAGTAGCTGAGAGAGAGTAGAGCAAGGTGCATGTGTGGGTACGAGTGGGTGTGTGCACCCTCTCGGCCACACCGGATACACCCGAATCTCCCCTCAGCTCCCCGAGGGGCCAGCTGCAGGGGTGGATTTGAGCTTTGTGGAGTCTTAAAACTACACAGTTAAAGGGCTCTCGTTAAGAAAAAATTATAAAATTATGAATAGCAATTTGCATGGAAATATTTATCTAGAATGAGAAACGAAATTGCCACAGACGACAACTTTAAACATCTGGCAATGAAATATATTTTAATCAGTTAAAATCTAGAAACATATTTTAATCAGTTAACAGCCTGACATCTTTATATGTTTCCCACATTTTCTTGGCTGCTTACTGATCTTCTTTTCCTATGACAATGATAATGTCATAGCATTTTCTACATAGAGAATGGGAAGATGATTCCGTTTCAGCCCCTCCTTTCTAGTTGAAAACTTCAGCTGCACAACTTATTGGGAATATTTTACATTTTTTTTCTTTTTTTTTTTTTAGAATTGCCACATGTGGGAAAACCTCTGTGAACTTCCTTTCATATGTGAGCTGCAGGATTTAAGGTCATTTCAAGTTTTCTTGCGCAGTGGCTAAGCCTAAATATTCTTTAAATATAACATTCATTAACCAGTGTATCATACATCCTGTCGTAGTGGTGAATGTATTTCCTGATTTCCTCATCGGTGTCCATATTTATGTCAAAGAGGCAAGAAATGGAAACCTTTTCAATGTGTTTGAGAAATCACACGAATGATTTACTCCGCTTCACTAACTGAATTATCAAATAATCCAAGTATCTGCCCATTACTTCTATTCGAAATTCCATCCTGGAGGATATGTCTACACAGGAAATGTACTAGCTCAATAACTACACAGAGAAGTGACCGTGTGTCACGTAAATATACCTCACAAAACCCAAACTAAATGAATCCCCGGGGCAACTTCCCTTTAGCTGCTTCCAAAAGCGTCCTCAGCCACTCCACCAGCGCTCAACACAGCAGAGGTGTGATGGAGGGAAAGACAGAGTGAAAATAGACAGCAGGCTTAACTGATCGCAATTTAAATACCCGCCTTTGCAAATCGTACTA
The DNA here is from genome assembly GCF_046562875.1 of Panthera onca. NCBI lineage: Eukaryota > Metazoa > Chordata > Mammalia > Carnivora > Felidae > Panthera > Panthera onca. Next base: position 220,081,968 of record NC_138339.1, read on the forward strand.
AAACGTATGACTGTGTGAACGCATTTCCTCCTTCCGGGGCCTTGGAAGTTCCCTGGAGATGTGGGGGCCCTGGGTCGCCAGCTCCCAGCTTCACAGTGAGTGTGCCCCTGGCTAGTAGATCAGTGGCAGGTAGACGATGGGACAGGCAGTCCTGGGCAAAGCACCCCCCTGACAATACAGACGACCCGTAGGAAGGAAGGGAGGGGTGGAGGAAGCCTTTCTGAAATAAAGCTCGCCCTGCTCACTGGTCACTGGCAGTTGTAGAGCCTGCTTGGGCAGAAGTGGCAGTCAGACTCTGAAAGATAATTTTGTCAACAGGCAAAATGTCATGTCGACACTAGTCTCCTTCTCACACCCCAAACATGGCCTGTGGCTCTCTGGAGGGAAGATAACTCGCCTATCCTGGTAGCCGCGGCATTACACGAAGAGACGGGGACTTTGGTGACAAAGCTTGCCCCACAGTTCACCACTGGAGGTGCCCGGTCTCACACGGGAGGGAAGGTGAGGCCACACCAAGTGCTTGCTCTGCACTGCCCCGCCCTGGGGCAGAGAAGGGTGGAACCTCCCTGAGACACGATGGCCCCTGGGCACAAGGGTTCTGGGACATTGCTGACCCCCACTAGCAGTAGTTTCTCCTTGCCCCGAGGGGGTGGCTGATTCTCAGAGTGTGCGTGATAATCATACCCCTCAGAGCCTTGGTTACATGATTGCATCTAATCACGTAACACACGCAGAGGCATGTCAAAGACTAGAAGGGAATATAAGAAAAATGGAAACATCTGTGGTGGCGAGGTAGAATTATGGGTGATTTTTAAGAATTCTTTTAATGTCATTATAGTCTTGCTATAATAAATGAAAATTGAGAAAGGACAAGTAAAAGGACTAGGAGATTTGGATGCAGAGAGAGAGAAAGAAGGACCGTAACTCAGACAATCCTAGAAATGTAGGTGGTAAATCGCCAAATTGTGAGATGAGAAAGATTTCTCCCTGGGGCCCTTCTGCCTTCTTTTCCTTGGTCTGTTTCTTCCTTTTGCTTTCCCGCCCTGCTTCTCTGGCCACTTCCAAGAAGAGGATTTAACGAATATTTGTGGAGAGTTGCTTGCACAATCACTTTCTGTCACTCTATTGTTTATAAAGTTCTAATAACCAACTATGTCCTTTGTATCTCAGCTCAAATGTCACCTCCTTAGAAAGGTCTTCCTTAACTCACCAGTTTAAGCCAGACCATTTTCTCCATATTCACTCTTCACACTGTTTAGTTTTGTAAAGTTTATTTATTTATTTTGAAAGAGGGAAAGAACGCGCAAGGGAATAGCAGAGGGCACAGAGAGAGGGAGAGAGATGGAGAGAAAGCAGGGGGACAGAGAGAGAGAGAAAGAGAGAAAGAAAGAATCCCAAGCAGGCTCCGCGCTGTCAGCACAGAGTCCGATGTGGGGCTCAAACTCATGAATCATGAAGATCATGCCCTGAGCTGAAATCAGGAGTTGGACACTTAACCAACCAAGCCACCCAAGTGCCCCCATGTTGCTTAGTTTTTGAACTACTCATAAATATTTCAAATCATCCAGTTTATCTCTTTACTGGCTTATTGTTTATATCCTTCTACCCACCTTGCATCCACCACTGCATCCCAGCTCCTCCATGGTGCCCAGCACAGCAGTTAATATTTGTTGAATGAACATGTCACACCCCTTGGGCCCTTGTCATAAAAGTTTGGGTGATTTTTAAAGTTGCATCAAAGGACCCAGTTTAACATTAAGCGATTGATAGTAATGATAGAATTATAAGCACTGAGTCTTATAGAAGCCCTGGGAGGTGACTGGAGCAGGGATTATGTTCTTTATTTTACAAATGAGGAGCTAAAGTGACTTGCCCAAACTCACACAATTGAATTGAAGCCAAGTTTGGTATAGAACCCTGGGGTTCTGACCCCTATTCCTGTGCTTTATCTACCACATCAGGCTGTCTGACTACCGCGGGCATGTGGTAAAAAAGTTTAATTCTTTTTAAATGAGGATCATGGCACTGACTTGCCACTCGTTGGAATTGTGCTTGTAATAGTGGTGAATTTGTGCTCAAGAGGAAAGAGCAGGTGTTCTTTACAGGCTCTCCATCCATTCTCGCAACAACCTTTGGTGTGGACATTATTAAGTAGTTCTGTCTCACTGAGGCTCAAATGGATGAATTTGCTGCAGGGCACAATAAAAGTCAAATATAGAATTCAGATTTACCCCCCACAAATGATTCTCACATACAAACAAACCCCTTGCAGATTAAGGCCTACATTTAAAAGCCGACTGGCTGACTTGGGAATTAAGTACATGGTTATCCGATAAAATAAAATTATTTGATGAAAACTAGACTGACTGTGATCTCCATCAAATTAAGAATTAAGTGTGGGGGCCCCTGGGTGGCTCAGTCAGTTAAGCGTCCGACTTCAGCTCAGGTCATGACCTCGCGGTTCGTGGGCTCGAGCCCCACGTCAGGCTCTGTGCGGCCGGCTCAGAGGCTGGAGCCTGCTTCAGATTCTGTGTCTCCCTCTCTCTCTGCCCCTTCCCTCCTCATGCTCTGTCTCTCTCAAAAATAAACACTAAAAAAATTAAAAAAAAGAATTAAGCATGATAACACCCACGGATCTGTCTTCAAAAACAATACACAGTGGTCCCAAGCTGTGGTGTCCTTGGACTGCTTTGTGAATTACCATTATTAACCAAAAGTTGGAACTATAGCTCCTATCACCTATAGAAAATCTATGCATGCTTTCCTGGAGAAGGGGGCTGACGTGAGAAAACCAGCTTCTGGTCAACGGGTTATATATCTTTAGAACAAGATCTTCATGAGCTCCAGTGGCCTTCTCCCAAGAATCCTTGACTGTGAGACTAGGGACTACAGTGAGATGAAAGAAGGAAATTCACCTTGAACTTGTGCTGCCACGATCCCCCCAATGCTGTCCAGTACCTTGCTTAATCTCCTAGTCATCAAATGCAGCTTGATAGTAGAAGAGTGGTAATGTGGGATGAGTCTAAACTAGGAGGGGACATGACTTTATCCTGTTTTTGTTCAACATTTCTTAATTCAAATTATAGTTAAAATATTGAAATTCTCAAATTTCGAACCATTAGGTACCATAAGGATGTAACACATATTTGGGTTTTTATTAAATTCATTAATAAATGGCAAATGCTACTTATTTCCTTAATGTTATTTTATTTATTTTGAGAGAAAGAGAGAGAGGGGGAGAGCACGAGTGAGGGAAGAGCACAGACAGAGGGAGAGAGAGAATCCCAAGCAGGCTCCATACTGTCAGCATGGCACCTGACATGGGGCTAGATCCCAGGAACCATGAGATCATGACCTGAGCTGAAATCAAGAGTCGGACGCTTAGCCAAGCAAGCCACCCAGGCACCCCACAAACGCTGTTTAATATGCTTTTAAATCTAAAACCTAAAATGTTAACTTGCGTTGAAATTCTTTCAAAGCAAGTGACGGAATTGAGATCAAGTACATAAACTGGAAGTTGAAGATAATTAATATGATTACTATGAATGATCTATGCTCACTCCTTTCTCTGTTCTTACAGTGAGAAAAACGAGACTGCAAATAAGAGGTTAGATCACGATGCCATATCTAGTTAGGGGATAAGTTGTCTTATGCATCAACAGACACTTTCGGCCTAAAAGCATTTGGAACTACTTAACTTTAGTGCCTCGGTTTACTAGTACTCGCCAACGTGGACTCTCCTCTACTTTGTCAGCATGCGATCAGATTAATACTCCTTCCATTTGAGGGTGGTTATGGAGTCAAGTTCTAGTCAATGCAAGGTGAGTAGAAGTGAGGAGTGCCACTACTCGTCCTGCTCATAAGACTCCCATGTCCAGTCCTGATTTTTCCGCCATCGTCTGGTTGAACGGTGAGGTGTCTGAAGACCTGCACTGAATGGTGTTGTGAGCAAAGAGTAAATGTTTTGTGTTCGGCCACTACAAATTTGGGATGTGTTGTTAGTGCAGTTAGCCTATCCTGGCTGATGCATTGAACGACGTGTGCCGCAGACGTGCCTCAGGGAAATTCTGCACTTGAAAATGGGATCCAGGGGCGCCTGGGTGGCGCAGTCGGTTAAGCGTCCGACTTCAGCCAGGTCACGATCTCGCGGTCCGTGAGTTCGAGCCCCGCGTCGGGCTCTGGGCTGATGGCTCGGAGCCTGGAGCCTGTTTCCGATTCTGTGTTTCCCTCTCTCTCTGCCCCTCCCCCGTTCATGCTCTGTCTCTCTCTGTCCCAAAAATAAATAAAAAACGTTGAAAAAAAAAAAAGAAAAAAGAAAATGGGATCCATTAGAGGTCTTGCCACAGACTTGGGACACGGTCACGTTTGAGAGGATATAAGACCTGAACATAGAGCCCCGTAGATGGAGTCGGTTGTTCGGGGACACCAGTATGCAGGCCCCAAGCTGGCCCCAGACAGTAGGCCTAGAACCTGGATTCAAACCAAGGGAAGCAGCTGGCATTACAAAGTGTGCTGAGATTCATCCCCCCGGAAACTGGGGCTCTGTAGTAAGAATCCCAGCCTGGAGTCCAGCGCAGGAAGCTGGGTCACTGGGGGAGTAGGGCATGAGGGAGGAAACTCAGCCAAAGTCAACCTTGAGAGAAATCTAATCCTTTTCTGAACCATGCTAATATAATAAGGGTTCCAGACACGGGGGCCTCGTAGCACACTTTCAAGGCTTTAATCACAGAGCAACACTTAAACAGGCATTTTTTTTATTTGCAAGTTTTTATATTTTAACAGAATCAAAGATTTTGAAGTAGGCATGGGAGATGGAAAAAAGGCAGGTGTTAGTTTCTTCTTTGTAGTATTTAAAAAGCATTTTTTTTTTTGCGTTTTGTTGGGGTTTGAGTTCGACAACAATTGTTTACTCCCAGGGAAGGAAAGATATGAAAAGATCTTTAGTCACGTAACTAAGGAAAAGGGACAGAGATGCAGATTCACTTTCCTTTGAAAAGGGCTGAGGACACCGAACACCCCTTTGGCACCACGTATTTTCTCTCTCTCTCTTTTAAATTATTTGCTCATTCACTCAACACATACTGGACCCTGATTCTGTGTCCCCAAATCTGCCAGAATATCATGGGGTGCAAAAGAATTGTAAGGATAAATCACTGCCCCTATCATGGGGAGGATTCTTTAACTCATTTAGCAAAGCCCCCCCCACCCCCTTCTGGGTCACACTGTCCGAGCTTAGGGAAACACATGACTAAGAACTAAGAAGTTCGCACTCTTATCAGGTGGGTAGATGAAGAATTAAGCAATTGTAAAAAAAACAGAAACAAACAAAAACCACAAGCCTCATCAGAAACTCAATGGTGCAAAACACAAAACTTTTTATATCTTTAACTACTTTACTTTATACCCTAAGTCCCCTTTCAGTTAGTGGGACATACATTGCAACCTGGGCAAATTGTGATTCCATGTAAGTTCAGGGCAGCAGGGCAGGGCGGGTGGGGGTCCAGTGCAATGCCAGGGCTCCCACAGAGCACTTGGTTCTTCATCATCATGTTCTGTGCTGGCTTCCACTGACATGGTCACCATGCATCGGTCATGTGTACAAGGTCTCATCCAGCCTGGAGTCTCTTTATGCTGTCTGGGCAGTTCTTGAGCTCACGAGAAGTATTGGCTACTCCCAAACTGCACCAAGGCATGAAAAACCCTTGGAGGCTGGCCAGGTCCTAGCTCTACTTCCAGGCCGTGGCAGAACTTATAAGCAGGATAATTCTTTTGCTCACTGTCTGCATTGGAATGCGGGGAACTCCGTGCGACTGTCAAAGCCCTCATACCGTGCAGTCATTCCTTCTCCGGAATCTTCCTGCATCCTGGGACCCTGGGTCCCCACTTGCTCTGGGGTCTCAGTCCACTTGCAGAAAAGATGCCTCCTCTCTAAGCACTCCCTGCTTCTCCTCCAATTCCTCTCCTTCGCCCAAGCTGGGAAAGCTTTATCTTTCTCCCGGACGTTGGAATCTTTGTTTTTGCTTTTCATCGTCTCAACTTTTATCTGGTCTCTGGTTTCGGAAACTCAAAAGCCAGAAGAGGCTCCCCTCTCTCTGCTTTTGGTTAACACTTCCTTTCCCTAAGTCAGTAAACCACCAACAGTCAGCGAGCTTTGCCTGGTTGGGGTAGGGCAGCAAATGGGTCAAGATGTAACAGTATTATTCTACTTACTATAAACTTGCACACAGTACACATACTGGGGCCTCCAAATTACACAGAGATCACTGTGGTCTAGATTCACCAAGTGCCCCTCTTCACTGATGCACTGATAAAATCTACACCACGAATGACCATGTGAAACACTTGTGCCCTGTCCCTGTCTGGATTCTTGTATTTGGCTTTACTGTTTTGCGTTATTTGCTGATGCTGTTTTCTGTTCTAGTTTGGTCTATGCCCCAGCTTAACCTGACAGATTGGTCAGACAAGTGACTGTCAGAGAGGTTTTGTTAACTACAGAGAATTCCGCTTCTCTGCGATGGTAAGAAGTTCTAACATTACAGTTAGTTCTAACTGTAAGAAGTTCTAAACAGTTCTAAACGTAAGAAGTTCTAACATTACCCTAAGCCTTAGATCCTTTAACGATGATATTTCTATAACACTTAACTAATTCCATTCCTAGTTTATTCTCCACAGGTGTGGGCAAAGGCAGACACTGGAGGAGGCTTGAGTCTCCTCCAAAATGGATTCTATAAAAGGATTGCTACAAAATATCTTATCTCTCTGCACTCTGATGGGGAGAGTAGTATCCCTAGGCCACTCTGATTTGGGGACCGCAGTTGAAAATGTTTCTGTTTAGAAAACTATTCAGAAAGGCTGTCTCCTCTTTCCTCCACTCATTTGGAGTCATTTACTCTCTGATTACAGCCAGCATTGCATTGTCTTCATTCTCCCAAGGGCAGCAATGGCCTGGGGGGTGAGGGGGTGGGGGGCGGGGGTTGATGATCTCTCTCCTGCATTGCTGAAGTTGTGTTATTTAACTATTTCAAGTCTACACACACGTGTGTAAACACGATTGAGAAACACTCTTGGGGGATGGAAAAGGGAATGATGAATTCTGCCTGGGGACAAAAGGATTGGCAAGGGGCACTGGAGGCTTTGTGCAGGAGGTGACATTCGAACTAAGTTTGAAGAATGGATAGAATTTCGCCATTCAGGGAGGGTATATAGCTTGGAGGTGGCAAGTCATAAAGAACGCAGGAAGGTGGCAAATGGAAAGTAGTATGAGCGAAGGCACAGGAGCGTGAGAGGGAGGCTGCGGGATGAAAAGAACAGAGGCAGTTTCTGGTAACTAAAGTACGTGGTATTTGTATCAGATGAGACATATCTCTGGCCGGTACTCAGCCCTGGTTGACTGAACGGAGAAAAGAAACGGAAAATCTCCAAAAACACCAAAGTGTAAAAAAAAAAAATACCAAACTCAGAAACGAAGAAAGCACTTCTTTCCCTTCTATGGGGGGGGGGGAGGGGGGGGAAGCCTTTTGCTTATCAGAGTTTTGAGCAGGAATCACATGCTCTGAAGGAATAAAGAGTACTTTGTTCAGCACTCTGTTAAGTTACTGATTGCCACCTATACCCCCAGGCATTAACACACACAGAGAGATGCCTTTGATCCTCCTCAGCTGCCCTTTGACTACGTAAGCATCTGAAAATATAGCCACTAGCAACCAGAAAGTTAAAACCATACACCCTGGGGTTTTCCTGTACCCCGCCTCTCCCCGCCCCCCCCCCCTTCAGCCAAATCACTTCAGTAATGAAGACCGAAATAACAGTGCCGATATTCCTCAGAGTTCTTTATACCCTCAAGTCTCCAAATTATGGCGAGAGAATTGTGGTCCTAGGTTGGAGAGGTGAGAACTGTCAATGGCCCCTTGGAGTTTTCTGTCTCCGCATGTCCTCCCCATGTTAACGGGTTAGCCCGGGCTCCTCCCTCTTCCTTTCAATTTTCCCACACGTGCAGTATCTAGAGGTGAATGAGGCAGGCCCACCCAGCGAGGGACACCAACAAGCCAGCAATGCGGCTGGCTCTTCTTTTGGAATGATGGTCTGAGGAGGCTTTTAAACTTCCTAGAAATAAGGATTGTGGCCCTGAGAAACATGCTGCCTGCAAGTTACCTTTATTCTTGGGGAGCAGCTTTCAGCCTCTCCTCCCTTTTAAAAACTCACATAGATAAGGAGGAGACCAGCATGCTCCCTTGGATCCCCAGCCCAGAGGATTTTGGGGAATTAGTTTAAAAGACAGGGCCGTCTCTCAGGAGCTGAAGCAGCATGTAAACACGGTCACCCCTTCACCCACCTTCTCGCTTCGCAACACCCTTCATGAGGTTGCCCCAAATATCATCAGCTACTCCCGGCAATCATTCTTCAGTAGCGTGGAGTTGCGTATACACTTTGCAGGGTGTCACAGGCCCACATTTGTCATCTGTACGTGTCCTCTTTATGTCTGTTTTATGAGCAAGAACCTGTCCACCTTAGTAACTTCTGCATCTAGTTACCACAAGAGATCAGTGACTCAACACTGACCTCCACTGGCTGGCATAGAAATCCTTAATCCCTTTCTCTCCAAATGTTGCACATTTTCACAAGCTGAGTGGGGAGCCTGCCAGCGCTGTGCGTGGAGATGCTAGCATTTCGCTGTGGACTGAAATTTAAAATGATGATAAATCCACCTTATGGGGGTATGTGTGCAGATTCTGAAAAACTCTGGTCCGATGTTGAGCTATGGGACCACAGACCTCGGAGCGCCCAACATTGCCAAAATCAAAACAGCATGTGCCACCATTTTGTCTACCCCAGGTTTGGATGCTCAAGGTTGAATTCACAGGGATCTGAGAAATCTAGGTCAATCTATTCCCAGGACGGTATTACTGACCACCCAATTGCCAAATGAGATTTTTTTTTTTCTGTTAAATGCCTTAAACTTCGGTTGGTGATTGTAACCCCATTTTCAATTGGTATAATAACCTCAACTACAAACTCAGCCTGCTCTAGATGCAGTATTGCAAATGCCTTTGTTGGCTGCCAGGAGGTGGGCAAGGAAGGCCCACTTGGCTCAGTGCCACCGAGGTTCGGTTGTGATTCTCTTAATGGGGACCAGCCAAGGTTTGGAACCAGCCAGGGTTTTCTGGAGACATGGAAATCCAAAGTCAACAAGGACACCTCTGCACCCTGAAAAAAAATGCAAGCTCATTGCCTTTCCTGGAAATATGTCAGGAAATATTTCCTGTGTACCCCTCAAGTCCAGAACAGCCCTTTAAAATTTGGGCACTTGCTGATTATAGTGGAAGCCTAGCTGAGGCCTCCCTACTCAGGAGCTTACAGTAAGATTAAGGGAGCGATTGGCGGAGGAGATTCTGATTTGGAAATAACTGTCATTTGGTCACAGTGAATAGAAAACTGTAAGAAGACAATACACCAGGTGTTCCTGACTGTTAAGAACCAGAGTCAAAAATGTAACTCTCAGAGAGCAAACCTGTGTTGTTCAGGTTAGTGCCTGCATTTGGAACAAGATGTTGCCTTAACACTGCTATGTTGACGTGAATTTTAACCAGAAATTTAAAAATATCCATTGCAGTAGATATAAAAAAAATTGAGCAAAACGGCTTCAGTAAATATCCTTATTGGTTCACGCCTTTTAACGGATGTAAATATTTTATGTAAAGGTTGAATAGGTAATACATGTTCATGGTACTAAATTAAAAGCCATAGAAGGATACACAAGAAAAAGTAACTCTCCTTGTTATCCCTGTTCCAGAGTGAAGCAGTTCTTCTCCCCTAGACAATCTCTATTCCTAATTATTTATGGAACCTTCTAGATAGATTAAATAATTTTTTTGCACAGTTGGTACTAGCCTTGGTATTTATACTTGTCTGTGTCTTGCCTTTTCTCTCTCATATGACAGTAGCTGGAATAGCCTCCCATAGCATCACCTGAAACACTTGCTTGTTAGTTTTGATTGCATAGTATTTCATTGTATAGCGTTCCACAATTTATTTAACCTGTACCCTACTGATAAATTTCTAAGCAGTTTCCATTTTTTTGCATTTATAAACAATATCCAGTAAATCGTTGGTACATAAATAATTTCTTGCATTTGCAAACACATCTGTGGGGAGAATTCCTAGAATTGGAGTTCATAGGTCAAAGATACAGACGCTGGTCATTTTGATAGATATTGCCAAGCCTCACTCTACTGACACCAATTTACCCTCTTACTGTCAATGTATAAGATGGCTGACTCTCCTCTTCTTCATGGACACAGCATGTTAGAAAATGTATTGATCTTTGCCAATCTGAGATGAAATGTAATATTATTTTCGTTTTTTTTTTTTTTAAAGTAAACTCTTGTGGTGGTGTCTGGGTGGCTCAGTCAGTTAAGTGTCTGACTTCAGCTCAGGTCATGATCTTACAGTTCACGAGTTTGAGCCCTGCATCAGGCTCTGTGCTGATGGCTCAGAGCCGGGAGCCTGCTTTGGATTCTGTGTCTCCCTCTCTCTCTGCCCCTCCCCCATTCATGCACGCACACATGCTCTCTGTCTCTCTCTCTCAAAAATAAACATTAAAAAAATTTTTTTAATTAAAAGTAAAAAATAAAGTAAACCGTTATGCCCAATGTGGGGCTCAAACATACAACCTGAGATCAAGAGTTGCATGCTCTACTGACATAGCCAGCCAGAGGCCCCTGGAATATTATTTTCTTACAGTATTTTAACTTGGAATTCTCTAATTTTTAGCAAATTAATAATGTTTTGGGGCACCTGGGTGGCTCAGTTGGTTAAGCAGCCAATTCTTAGTTTTGGCTCAGGTCATGATCTCCTTGTTGGTTTCATGAGTTCTAGCCCTGCATCGGGTTCTGCAACGTCAGCATGGAACCTGCTTGGGATTCTCTCTCCCTCTCTCTCTGCCCCTCCCCCACTCACACTGTTTCTGTCTCTCTCATATAAAATTTAAAAAATTAAAAAAATATTAATGTTTTGTCCTTTTTTGTTAGATTTTCTTACAGATTTATGAGAACTCTATGCTAAGATATTCTATGATAAGGAGATTAACTCATTAAAGTGTCAAATATGATCACCAACTGCTACATGTTGCTGTTGAGCACCTGACCAGTGGCTTATCCATATTGTGATGAACAATAAGTTATAAAATATACAGCAGGTATATTACTACAAAAATAAAAAGATTGGAAACATCTCATTTATAATATTTTCTTATTGATTACCTGTTGAAATGAAAATACTTTGGATATGTCAAGTTAAATATAATAAATCATTTAAATTGATTGTTTCCATTTCTTTTTACTTTTTTGATGCCACTAGAAAATTTAGACTTGCAAATGTATTTTGCATTATATCTTGATTGGATGGTGCTAGTTATGAGCTGCAAAGTTTTGCCCCGTTATATTTTTATGTGGTCAGATGTATTAGTCTTTTTTTTTTTTATGACTTCTGAGTTTTGTGATATTCCATTTCCCCTGGAAAGTCCTAGTAATTTTATATTTTTATTCTTTACATAAAAATCTTTGATTCTTCAGAAAATTATTTTGATCCAGGGTGTGAGGTAAGAATCCAATATTACTTTGTCCAGAAGGCAACCCAATAGAATAACTGAGTCAGAATAAGCAACATTTATTGTTTAATCTCAACGTTTTTTCCCACTGATTTGAAATGTCACGCTTATTACATCCTATATATGGTAATGTGTGGTAGGGCTATAGTACTACATATTTTCTTTCTCCTTTTTGCTGAATTTTTCTGGTTATTCTTGCTTGTTTATTTTTCTGTATGAGCTTTAGAATCATATATAGATCCAGAATTCCATTGTTATAGTAACTATATTAATGTTTACATTAATTTGGAGAGAAATGAAAGCTGCACGATATTGAGTTTCCCTTGCCAAGAACATCATATATCTTTACATTTATGCTAGTGCTTTTTTGTGTCCATGAGTAGCATTGTAAAAATTTCTTCATACAGCTCTTCCACGGCCGATAAATTTATTTCTAAATATTTTCTAGTCAAATTGTTATTAAAAATGAAGTCTTGGAGCGCCTGGGTGGCTCAGTCGGTTGGGCGTCCGACTTCAGCTCAGGTCAGGATCTCGCAGTCCGTGAGTTCGAGCCCCGCGTCGGGCTCTGGGCTGATGGCTCAGAGCCTGGAGCCTGCTTCCGATTCTGTGTCTCTCTCTCTCTCTGCCCCTCCCCCATTCATGCTCTGTCTCTCTCTGTCTCAAAAATAAATAAAAAAAACGTTAAAAAAATTTTTTTTTAAAAATGAAGTCTTTTCTTCTATTAATCCTTCTTTTTTTAATATATGAAGGATGATGACTTTATATATTAATTTTGGAACCAAGGGCCTAACTACATTTCACTTTGTTTTTAAAGTTTATTTATTTATTTGGAGACAGACAGGGACGGTGTGAGCAGGGGAGGGTCAGAGAAAGAGGGAGAATCTCAAGCAGGCTCTACACTGTCAGCGCACAGCTCATGTGGGGCTCGAACTCATGAAACCATGAGATCATGACTTGAGCAGAAATCAAGAGTTGGACGCTTACCCAACTCAACCACCCAGGCCCCCCTATTTTGTTAATATGTTTTTAGTTGGATTACTTTTTATTGTAATTCAATATTAAATCACATGATCTATGAACAAGGATGATTTGTCTTCTTCTTTTCTAAATTGTATACATTTTATTTCCTTATTTTATGTCGTTGAATTGGCCAGGATCTCCAGGTCAGTGTTTATTAGTAGTAATAATAGATATCCTTGCCTTGTTCCTGATTTTAAGATGAATAGTTCTGAGGTTCCCCACTCAGCATGATGCTAGGTTTTAGATTGAGATAAATGCATTTAATTATATTAAGGCAGTGTCAATTGCCATTTTATTGATAGGGATTTTTTCAATTAAATTAAAAATTTAAATCTTAATTCCAGTAGAGTTAACATACAGTGTAATATTAGTTTCAGGTATACAATGGAGTGATTTAACACTTCTGTCCAACACCCAGTGCTCACCGGGACTAGTGCACTCCTTAATCTCCATCACCTATTTAACTCCTCCCCCGCCCCGCAAACGCACCACGCCTCTAATAACCATCACTTTGTTCTCTATAGTTAAGAGTCTGTTTCTTGATTTGTCTCCCTCCGTCTCTCTTCTTCCTTTGTTCAATTGTTTGGTTTCTTAAATTCCACATAGGTATGAAATCATACGTCATTTAGCTTTCTCTGAGGGATTTACCTCACTTGGTATTAGATACGGTTTTTAAAAAAAGACCAGACGTTGGGTTTTATCAAATGCCTCTCAACATATAGGCAAATGACTTTTAATCCATTAGTGTGGTGAAAAGAACAGATTTCCTAAATTGAACCACCCTTGCATCCCTGGACTAAATCACACTTGGTCATGGTGTATTAGTTTTCTAATGTGCTACTGGGTTTTGTTTAACGATGTTTTGTATTGATTATTTTTGTGTAATATTTCTCAGATTGGTGTCTGTTATTGCAGTTTGCTTCTTTAGGGACACCAATTATGTATGCATTTAATTTATTTTGTATGTATTCCATATCTATAACATCATCCCTTTAACGTCTTGTGTGTTGATTCTTTATATTCCCTTTTTCCATTCCTGTCTTCCACATCCCCAGCTGTGCTTTCATCAGTACCCAGTCTTTATGCAGCTTCCAAGCTGCATTTGACCTTCATTTCTGTGATTTTTTTTTTTCAGATCTTCCCTTAATCCTGTCAGCATATGTGTAATCTACTTCTGTTGCTTTGTCATTGTTTCCTGTGAAATTGCATATAGGTGATTACTCATTTATTTTTAAAAATTCGGGAATATATTTAGCCACAATTTTCATCTACCTCATTGAACATTTTTCCAGTAAATGTTTTCCTTTTTTTCCTGCTTTTTTTTCTTCCCTTAATATATTTTTATAGATCCTGAGTTGATTCCTTTTTGATTAATCACCCTGGAATAAGGCAAGTTTTTCTGAATCAGCTCTTTTCAAAAGACTTCTGTGGAAGAGAGGTGTGGGCCATATTCTAGCTAGCAAGAGTTGTTCTACTGAAAAAGTGGGTTATTTCAGCCTTTAACTTTGTCCAGCCAATTGATTATCAGCAGATTTGGGCCATTCATAAGGCAAAGTAACTTTCTTCCTCACCGGCAAATCAACAGATTGTTTCCAGCAAGTATGGCTTTTTTGTACAACTTTTCATTCAACTCCATCTCTTCTCCTTTTTCTAGAAACCTCACCAGCTTGAGATCCAAACCAGAGCAGCTCACACTCAAGCAGGTATACTTTTATTAGTATAAAACAAGGGTCAGCAAACTGCAGCCCACAGACAGCTGCCTGTTTTTATCAATAAAGTTTTGTTGAAACACAGCCATGCCCATGTGTTTGTCTATGGCTGCTCGGGCTCTACAGTAGGCAGGGCTGAGTAGTTGAGACAGAGACCATATGTCTACAAAGCCTAAAATATTTACTATTTGGCTGTTTAAGAAAAAGTTCACTGGCCTCTGTTGTAAAAAGCTGGGTTTACATTTCAATATGTATCACTTATAACTCTTAAGACTTTTTCTGAATTCAGCATCCATGGACACCTTCACTCTGGAGCTTGCTATGTTTCAGTTTGACCTTCACTGATTTTGCAAGTCTTTTATTTTATTTTTTGTTTTGGGGTCTCCGTTGTTTCCTAGATTTATAAAGGGTAGGCTTTGCATTACTGTTTTTCTTGTTTTCCTTTCTGCTTTTGGGTGGTTTTTCTGAGATGTGAATGAGGAATTGCTGAGTTTACTCTGTATATTAAAATTAGAAATTCTCAGGGTGCCTGGGTGGCTCGGTTAAGCCTCTGACTTCAGCTCAGGTCATGATCTCACAGCTTGTGAGTTTGAGCCCTGTGTCAGACTCTGTGCTGACAGCCAGTATCCCTCTCTCTCTGCCCCTCTCATCCCTCTCTCTCAAAAATAAATAAACATTTTTAAAAAATTAGAAATTCTCAAATGATATTCCAAAGAATTGGTTTTTTGTTTGCTTCTTTGGTTGGTTGGTATTTGGTCATTGAAGAGAGATCCCAGCATACGAAATGTCTTTGTCCTAGATACATGTAGGTTTTTTTCTCTTTAATTTATCATGACACGTATCATGATATAAGCATTTTCTCTTTAAATACATACTTTTATATGAGGTCGGGGGTGGTCCATGAAAGGTGAGCATATTTCTGGAGGAAATGTACCCGAATGTAGTTGCTATAAGAACAGGGATCCATATCTGTCTTGTCCGTGACTTTATCTCCAGTACTGAAAGCAGAGTCTGGCACATAGTAGGCACCCAATATGCATGTGCAGAGTGAAGGGGTGGAAAGGAAACCCTCTGGCTACAAGGTCTTGCTGTTGAGTAGGCAGGGATGCCTAAAGATAAGATAAGAACTCCAGAAGAGGAGTCAGTCTGGGATGGGTAGAAGTGAAGAGGAGGATTGGTTTACAAACTGGGTTTGGGAGTCAAAAATTAAGCTCTAGCAACTAGGAATAACATAAGGTATTCTAATGAGAAACTGTTGATATTCTTGCAAACTGAGTTTCTTTTAATCAAATCGCGAAATTAAATTCTTTCTTCATCTCAAAACAAAAAAAAAAAAAAATAGAAAAGTCAATAGGAATAACAAGGGAAGTAAAAAAAAAACACAAAAAGAAACTACTATGGTGTCTTTGAGGTGTATTTCAAATTAGAAGGCACTTAAGCGAAATGTCTTTTCTGTGAGGACATTTTTAAAAATAAGATCAATTTCCAGTTTCCCGGGCAATTCCACATGTCAGGAAGCTTATCTACCTACTTGACTGACTCAAGTATGAAAATGATAGTAACAACTTGATGGATAGTCAGATAAAGCTTGGTAACTTTTCCTCACCAACCACTGGCCCCATAGGAGATATTAATCACTCCGGTTTTTATTTTGTATCTGATGTTTTAAAAGTAAAACCTAAGAAATTCATTTCCATGTGTTTAGGTTGAAAGAAAGAGAGAGAGAGAGAGAGGTTTCACTCAATCTATTTCAGAAAATATAGGCACCTTGAGACTGAACGTTTCTTTCAGTCTTGGCCCAAAGGCAATCACATTAGGGACATTGCATGCATTTGGGGTGATAAAAATTGAGCTGTGGTCTATCTTATTGCATAATTTTCATTCTAAAATTACTTGCACTGGACATAATGACCCCATCAGTCAACCTATCATCTGGTTAGTTAAATGAAGTAAAATAATCTCAGCTGGTCTCGGAGGAGTGGGGCTGAGATTTCCTGTGGGTTTGTTCTAGATCTCTGTCAGCCAGCCAGCATTGGCTCTTACCTTCCGTCTCTACGGCAAAGACTACTCAGGCCAAAGGAGAAGCCGCTTTAGATGAGGTCTGTAACCCAAGATGGAAGCACTTAACTAAGCCAAGTTTTTTGTTTTTTTTTTGTCCCCGCCCCCCCCTTCTGGTAGATCTAATGCACAGTGATTGTTCCTAATTAGGCGGTCTTACTTGAAAAGTACCCCCCCCACACACCACCAAATGCCAAGAGGGAGCTCTCTTTAAGTGTCTTTGAAACAAAGATACATTGGGGGTAGAAAGTCAGTTTTCACTTAAGAAATCACAGCTGCATAAACAATGTTTGTTCACTACAAGAAGAAAATTTATAGTATTTGTCAGGAAAAAATAAACACATTGGGACTGTTTGTGACAGTGTCACACTTTGTGATCCTTTGAGCCAGGCAACACAAGAAACAGATCAACAATGGAGGCAACTTTCTCATAATGTTTTGGAGCAGCTTTTTGTTTCCTTACCCATTTTCTATTTCACTTTTCAAGAGGACCTATATTTCTATGAATGTTGGGGAAAAAAGAATAGAGTAGTAATGGATCCTTTACTATCCTCATTGTCTATGTTTTCCGGAAGAGAAGTTCTCCTTAAAAACAAAACAAAACAAAACAAAACAAAACGCAAAACAAAAAAATAAAAAGATAAATTCTCTTATGAATTTTAGCGGTTGTAGGCATTCATTCCTGGTCTTGGGATTTGACCCAGCCTTAGAGCAATGTTTTCCAGACTAAATTTCATGGAGAGTTAAAATTGGTTTTAAAACCAATACAGAGTTTTCATTTTTTAATTTTATAAAGAAAGGTCATTTAAACAAAACAGAATATTTCTATCATCTACTATAACCCTCATTTTTTATAAGAAATGAATATTTTGAGGCACCTGGGTGGCTCAGTTTGTTGAGCGACCGACTTCGGCTCAGGTCATGATCTCATAGCTCGTGGGTTCGAGCCCCACATCGGGCTCTGTGCTGGCAGCTTGGAGCCTGGAGCCTGCTTTGGATTCTGTGTCTCCTTCTCCCTCTGCCCCTAACCCACTCACTTTCCGTCTCTGTCTGTCTCAAAAATAAGTAAACATTGAAAAAAATTTTAAAAAAAGAAATGAATATTTTAATACCAGAAGAGAAAGGACAGAAAAGCAAGTGTAAAAACCTCAAAACAAAAGACAGAGCCTTTCACGGAATACATTTAACTCTACGAGACAACTGAATCTATTTTCCCGAATTTCTCATTCCACTCCTGAAAGTTGAAGACCATGTCAACAGCTGGCCCCGAGGCACGACTGGCATTTGGAATTCACTAGATTAGGGCAAGGCCACAGAGAACTTCTGGTGCCAAGGGCTATAGAAAGGGGAGGCGTTTTGTTGAGTGCTGCCCATCCCCTTTCGTGGTCATCCATCATTACCCCATAGCTCAGCAATCTGTAAGTGTTTTTAAGGGACCTTGGGGGAATTCAACTGTTGTGGATTTTTCAGTTTATTTAAAGGTTTGGCAAAATTTTCATTAAACACCCCAAAAGTTTTAAATCTTTAAGCCTCAGTGGAATTTCAAAGAGCTTAATGATATATTTTTTTTAATGACTGGACCCTAGAAAATTATTTTTAAAAGTAGGGTTACTATAAAAAGGGTTCTGAACGTTTTTAGGACAGCTTATGGTACCAGTGAAAGCACATAGACTTCTTGGTGGTTTCATGCAGGAAGGTGTGCGTATGCATGTGTGTGCGTGCACATGTGTGTCTGTGTGCACGTATGTGTGGCACGTATGTGTGGCACCAAGGAGTGCCCTGCTTTTATTTGTCAAGGCCACCGAAACTTGTTGCCATGACCCTAATAGATAAACTCCATGCTTTGGAGCCTTTATAGGGGGCACGTAAACAGAAAAGGAAAGGCAGATCAGAAGAGCGTAGGCAGAAAGTAAATGTTGAGGACCCAGAGAAAGCAGTGAGAAGGGGACGTATCCAGAGATGCACAAGAAGGAAAGATACCAAGGAGAAGTAGGGCCCATATCAGACTTCATACAATGAGTCCTCGGGTCTCCATGGATATATGGCTATACCGAGTGGAGCCTCATGAGTTTGGTCCTTTACATAGAACTCCTATCTGTTTAACAGAAATGCTGATAATTGGCTGGAACCTTCTGTCCCTAAAAAGATTGTAACGATTGGCATTTCTGAGAGGGAAATCTGCTCATCTACAAAAATTACCCAGCGGGGACTTCTGTGGTTAGGCCCAGGGAGAAAATGGACCCATTCAACAGGTTTAGCATTAATGCTCCCTTCTGCCTATCACCAGCCAAGCTGAGTAGGCAAAGACTAGCTATACCGGCAGCTTGATGTGTTTGAGTTTTGGGGTCTACCAGAGGGAAGCCTGAATCAGAAGTCAGAAGAACTGAATTGGTCTCTATAATCTTAAATATATTTAATTTTGTTTTGAATGTTTATTTTTGAGAGAGAGAGAGAGACAGACAGAGAACGAGTGGGAAAGGAGCAGAGAGAGAGAGAGGGAGACACAGAAGCAGGTTCCAGGCTCTGAGCCGTCAGCACAGAGCCTGACGTGGGGCTTGAACTCATGACCTGTAAGATCATGACCTGAGCCAAAGTTGGACGCTCAACCGACTGAGCCACCCAGGCGCCCCGGTCTCTATAATCTTGAAAAAGTCACCTAAATTTTCTAGCCTTATACTTAAAAATCTAGAAGAAAAAGAAGGTTGGTGTTTGTCAGTTTTTGGGTTTTGTTTTTATTACAGTATTTACTTTGTGCTTTTTTTTCAGTAGCAGAATCCTGTTTTCACTAGAAATGCTATTTGAAATTGATATAAATAAATAACCATGAAGCCAACCTGATATTGTGGAAAATACCATGGGGATGGGTTCTGGAAGCCAGACCTGAGGCACCCCTGTGGGCTTGGCCCATCTTATCTTTTCTGAGACACTTTTGGTGAAATTGTGGGGTAGATGGGATTTGACATCCTTCCAGCCCCCACAGCAGCTGACTCTATGCTCCAGCTACAGAAAATCTATTTGGGTGTGTATGTGTGTGGTTAACGTTTCAAAGATGAGTGTTAGTCTGTACCTGGAGATATAGGGTAAAGGGCAAGAAAGGCCATGGCAAGATAAACAGCTTACTCCTAAATACACCCAAGAAAAATAGCTATGAAGGTCCTGAGGTCTAGCACAGGGCAATACCATAAGTTACATCAGCAGAAAGGCATAAACTTTCATCTACTGAATAAAAACAAGTGTCTTTCAATCAACCACAGTTGGGATTCAGGGCTAACTTGTTGATATATGCGAAGTTATATATAGTTTTACGTGCATAAATCTACTTCGTAGATAAATATATTTAAAACAATGGAGAAAATCTTGATATGAATGTAGCAAAAGCTATGGAATTAATGCAAAAACAGTATGTCTTAAAATTAAGACTTCTTTTCCAAGTTTAATATGACTTGTTGCCTATGAAAAACAAATGCTCTGAAGGGATAAAAATGAAATAAATTATTCCTTTCCCAGAGTAATCTACAGATACAAGAACTCTTCAGTGCGGTGGTATGTGTCTGGCGAAAAACACACTTAAATTTATGCATCTGAGGGGCGCCTGGGTAGCTCAGTCGGTTAAGCGTCTGACTTCAGCTCAGGTCACGATCTCACAATTTGTGAGTTCTAGCCCCGAGTCGGGCTCTGTGCTGATAGCTCAGAGCCTGGAGCCTGCTTCAGATTCTGTGTCTCCCCCTCTTTATGTCCCTCTCATGCTCATGCTCTGTCTCTATCTCTCAATAATAAAAACGTTAAAAAAAATTTTTTTAAAAATAAACAAATTTATGCATCTGAGTTTTACCAAAAGTGTTGTTAACCTTGAGAAGAAGGATTTAAAGAAAAGTTTAAATATTCTTTCTTGATTAACTAAAAAGTCTCCATAATTTCTTTGAAATTTTTGATATCAAATACATAAACACTTTAAGGTAAATAATAGAGATCTTTGGGTTAAGTATTAAAGTGATGATTCTGGTAAAATAAACCAGTGCTATGTTTTATGACTCGCCATCTTAGGAGACAAAATGCATTATTTATAAATCTAATATTTATAAATAAGTAAGTTCTATTTACTCTCCATTATACACTTACCTTATATAAATTATACCAAATCTCCCACTGATTAGATTGAATAGATTTTTTTTTCCTCATTTGTGTTTTTATTTATTTTTTTAATATAATTTTTGTCAAGTTGGCTAACATACAGTGTGTAAAGTGTGCCCTTGGTTTTTGGGGTAGATTCCCGTGGTTCATCGCTTACATACAACACCCAGTGCTCATCCCAGCAGGTGCCCTCCTCAATGCCCATCACCCACTTTCCCCTCTCCTCCACCCCTCCATCCACCCTCAGATTGTTCTCTGTATTTGAGAGTCTCTTGTGGTTTGCCTCCCTCCCTCTCTGACTGCGGGTGAAATAGATTTTTTAAGAGATATTTCTGTCCATAAAGGCATTCTTATTATCTATTTTACAATGAAATAGTAAATGCCATATTTTGATCTTTGAAATAACCAATTTATATTAAAGAGATTGAGCTTTTCTATTTCATGGCTAGAATAACAAAAAAAAACCCACAAAAGATGGCATTTTAAGCAATGTGTGTTTTTAAATTGAATTGAGCTTCAGCATGGAAAGTGTTTAAATTAGCAAAGTATTATCAGCCATACCTGGTAAGATCAAACAGGCAGTTTTTTACAATCTAATTTAAACTCCAGAAAAATGTATTAGAAATGTAAAAGGCTGGCTCTTCATCTATTTGAACAAGGTCATTGTCACCACTATAATATTTTAAGAGGCCTCTTGTGAAGTGAAAATATGGGAAATCACTTAAAAGGAAGAGTCACACTTGGAAATATTTAGTTCATAATATGTGTTATATGGGTTGGGAGAGAGTAATACACATATGGAAATTCATTCTACCAGCCCAAGAAAAGAAAATACTTTCACTCTAATGATTTTGATGAGGATTGTGATGGTAGTCATTTTCATTAACTAGAATTTACCAACTTAGCAGAATTTCCAGTTATGAACATTGTATAAATTTTACAAAACTCCTTCATTTAGGAAATGAATTTTGAAAACAAGAAAGTGAAACAAATAGAAGCTGACTTCATGAGTCCTTAGCTCTCTCCTTCAACCCAACTTAGTCTCAGTCTAGAAAAAAACAGGCCCAACATTGATAGAGCACTAAATAACACAGGCTGTCCATCCATGCAACCACCCATCCATCCATCTATCCAACCAACTATCCAGCCATCCAGCCAGCCATCCAACCATTCAATCATCCACTCATACTTTTGAGAGAACTAATTTCGTGACTGAATTGAGTTTTAAATTATGTGGTTTATTCATTAATACTCAATGAATGAGTATTTATTGATATGTTGTTTATTCCCATAAATTATGTTGTTTCTACAACAAACTAATAATAAACAATTATACCTAACATATGTAAATAAATCACAACTCTTCCTTTTGTCCTGGTCATCTCAGCTAATCCATGCTTCGTAACAGTGGGATCTAGAATGGAGTAATTATCATTCCCTTACAAGATTGAAAAGCCAGAAGCTAAGGGACATACAGAGCAGTCACTCTATAAGTTAGCCCTAGAGCCAGAGCTAGAACTCACATTTTCTGACACATGAAGCTGTCTACTTTTTATTTTGATTCTCTGGTTCCATCTTTACTTCAGGGAGACAAAAGAAGCCATACTATCTCTCCCATGTCCCCTTGTGAAGAGGGGAGAAAAACCAGCCATGAGCCACAATGAGCAAAACAATGTGACATTGGGGAAGACCACAAGCATTGGAATCAGGCAGAAACAGCTTTATATCTTGGTGTCCACACTGCTTTCTGCAGGAGTTTGGGCAGGTTCCTATACCTCTCTGAGCCTCAGTTTTCCCAGCTTTATGTTTTTTAATATAATTTATTGTCAAATTGGTTCACATACAGTGTGTACAGCGTGCTCTTGGTTTTGGGGGTAGATTCCCGTGGTTCATCGGTTACATACAACACCCAGTGCTCATCCCAACAAGTGCTCTCCTCAATGCCCTTCGCTCATTTTCCCCTCTTCCCACTCCTCCCCATCTACCCTCAGCTTGTTCTCTATATTTAGGAGTCTCTTATGTTTTGCCTCTTCCCTCTCTGTTTGTAACTATTTTTTTCCATTCCCTTCCCCCATGGTCTTCTGTTAAATTTCTCAGGTTCCACATATGAGTGGAAACATGATATCTGTCTTTCTCTGACTTACTTATTTCACTTAGCGTAATACCTTCCAGTTCCATCCACATTGCTGCAAATGGCAAGATTTCATTCTTTCTTGTTGCCAAGTAGTATTCCATTGTCTATATAAACCACATCTTTATCCATTCATCAGTTGATGGACATTTAGGCTCTTTCCATAATTTGGCTATTGTTGAAAGCACTGCTATAAACATTGGGGTACATGTACCCCTATGAATCAGCACTCCCGTATCCTTTAGATAAATTTCCAGTAGTGTTATTGCTGGGTCATAGGGTAGTTCTATTTTTAATTTTTTTGAGGAACCTCCACACTTTTCCAGAGTGGCTGCACCAGTTTGCATTCCCACCAACAGTGCAAGAGGGTTCCCATTTCTTCACATCCTCGCCAGCATCTGTTGTTTCCTGAGTTGTTAATTTTAGCCACTCTGACCGGTGAGAGGTGATATCTCAGTGTGGCTTTGATTTGTATTTCCCTGATGATGAGTGATGTTGAACATCTTTTCATGTGTCTGTTGGCCATCTGGATGTCTTCTTTGGAAAAGTATCTGTTCATGTCTTCTGCCCATTTCTTCACTGGATTATTTGATTGTTAAAATTATTTGATTATTAAAATGAAGATAATAATGCTATTTTTGCAGGCTTTAAAATAATAATTAAACTGTGTTTATAACATATACATAGCTTCTGGCACATGGTAAATAACAAGTGAATAAGTGGGAGATATTTTTTATTAATAAAGGGGAAGACTATGCCTGCTTAAATTAGATAATAAACATTTTATTATCAACACTTTTGTAGAGTAGCTCACTGGTCTCTATAGATTTCTTCTGCAAATCCCAGCCTTGTGGTCACCAGACCCCTTGAGTGACACACAGTTAAGGCCAAACAATAGCCACTCTGCCAACCCAACTAAAGGCCCACAGCATACAGTGCCCATAACATGATCCCAGGAACATAAGATGAACACTTATCACTGTCTAGACCAGAAGTTGCAAGCTTGGGAGCCAGCCTCATAAATTAAATGAAAGAAGCAGGCTGAGGCTTGACCGTGGGAAAGTTGAAAGCATGCATCCTCTCAGGAGGGAGCAGCCCTGAATTCCAGGAGACTGGAAGCCTCATTTAAGGGGGGTGGAGCAGGGATAGCAGAATGGGGATAGCAGTGTTTCCACCTCAGTGTTTCAGGAGAAACTGGAAGTCCTGATTATATGAAATCTCCCAGTGTCTGGATGTGGCTGACAAAATCACTCTCTCTGGGTCCCATAAAAGATATTCACAGCCCAGCTGGGCCCACAGACTATTATTTGGGACTCTATTCTGCACCTCCAGGTAAGGGGAAAACTCACTGGACTTCAAAGGAAAGCATAATAGCTTTTCAGTTCATATTTGTCTGCCCTTCTGTTCACATCCAATCACATGAATGACTTTTTCTGAACACAGACCAGAATATCTACATCCCTATTGCCCTAAGATACTAGAGTGAGAAAGTTGGATGATCAGAATCTTGAATTGTGCAAGAAAATTCCTTGTGCTGTTAACACGCATCCTTTGATAGAGTCTTGTCTTATTTCCGAGTGAGGTGTCCTCTGGCCATAGTCTCCTGAGCCTGGGAAAGAATCTTCCCTCCAGCTGGAGTGCCAGAAGTGGCTGAGCTGCCCCTGGGAAACTGGTTTGCCTACATCTTTAGACTATGAGAAGCCTCACCAGCTGTTTTTCTCTTGTGGTAACTGCCAGGAAGCTGAAAGCCAAATTTTCTAGCAACTGTTTACCTGTGTTTCATGTGCTTATCTTCGTCCTAACTTCATTTTAATTTTCCGTTTTAAATTTTAAATTTATCATTGAAGTATAATTGGCATACAATGTTATGTTCGTTTCCGGTGTGCGACATATTGATTTAACAATTCTGGGCATTACTCAGTGTTCACCACGACACTCGGATAAGTATAATCACCATCTGTCACCATTGAAAATTATTACAATATTATTGACTATATTCCCTATGCTGTACGTTTCATCTCCATGACTTATTTTATAACTGGAAGTTTGTATCTCTTAATACCCTTTGTTTATTTCACCCCCTACCAACCTCCATCTGGCAACCACCGGCTGGTTCTTTGTATTTAAGTGTCTGTTTATTTGTTTGTATGTTCATTTGTTTTGTTTTTTATATTTCACATATAAGTGCAATCCTCTGGTATTTGTCTTTCTCTGACCGACTTATTTCACTTGGTATAACACTCTCTAGGTCCATTTATGTTGTCACAAATGGCAAGATTTCTTTTTTTATGGTGAAGTAACATCCCACTGCATATATATATATATATATATATATATATATATACACATACAACATTTTCTTTATCCATTCATCTATGGATAGACACTTGGGTTACTACCACATCTTGGCTATTATAAATAATGCCGCAATAAACACAGAGGTGCATATATGTTTTTGAATTAATTTTCACTTTCTTCGAGTAAATACCCAGTAGTGGCCTTACTGGATTATACGGTATTTCTATTTTTAATTCTTTGAGGAATCTCCATACTGTTTTCCACAGTAGTTGTAACAATTTACATTCCTACCAACAGTGCATGAGGGTTCTCTTCTCTCCACGTCCTCACCAACACTTGCTATTTCTTATACTTTTGATACTAGCCATTCTGATAGGTGTGAGGTGATACCTCACGGTGGTTTTGATTTGCATTTCCCTGATGATGAGTAATGTTGAGTATCTTTCTCTCGTGTCTGTTGGCCACGTGTATGTCTTCTCGGGAAAAAGAAATGTCTATTCAAGGTTCTCTTCTCACTTTTTTATAAAAGTTGATTTATTTCTTTTGAGAGAGAGCGAGAGAGTGGGGAAGCAGCAGAGGGACAGAGAGAGAGAGAGAGAGAGAAAATCCCAGGCAGGCTCTGTGCTGGTGAGCCAGACGCGGGGCTCCAACACACGAACCATGAGATCATGACCTGAGCCAAAACCAGGAAGGAGTTGGATGTTTAACCTACTGAGCCACCCAGGGGCCCCTCTCTTCTTACTTTTTACTCAGATTTTTTTTTTGGTGTTGAGTTAGATATGTTCTTTATATATATATATATTGGATATTAACCCCTTAACAGGTATATCATTTGCAAATATCTTCTCCCATTCAGTAGGTTGCCTTTTTGTTTTGCTGATGGTTTCCTGTTCAGTACAAAAACTTTTTATTTTGGTATAGTCCCCAAAATTTATTTTTGCTTATGTTTCCGCTGCCTGAGGAGACATATTTCTAAATATGTTGCTAAGGCCAATGTCAAAGATTGCTGCCTATGTTTTCTTTTATGAGTTTTGTGGTTTCAGGTCTCATGCTTAGGTTTTTAATCCATTTTGAATTTATTTCTTGTGCGTAAAGTATAAGAAAGTGGTCCAGTTTCATTCTTTTGCATGTAGCTGTCTAGTTTTCCCAACACCATTTATTGGAAATTCTGTCTTTTCCCCATTGTATATTGTTGCCTCCTTTGTCATAGATTAATTGGTCACGTACACATGGGCTCATTCCAGGGGTTTCAATTCTGTTCTGTTGATCTATGTGTCTGTTTTTGAGCTAGTACCATACTGTTTTGATTTCTATAAGTTTGTAGTAGTTCTTGAAATCTGGTATTGTGATAGCTTCAGCCTTGTGCTTCTTTCTGAAGATTGTTTTGGCTATTTGGGTTTTTTTGTGGCTCCATACAGATTTTAGGATTATTCGTCCTAGTTCTGTAAACTACTATTGGTATTTTGATAGAGATGACATTGAATCTGTAGATTTCTTTGGGAAGTAGGGACATTTTAACAATATTAATTCTTCCGATACATGAGCATATTAATTCTTTATACCAGATTCTGATTTTCTCACTTACATTTTTTATTTTAGTGAGCCCCCCCAAATCCCATGTTTGGAACGTGTTGTGGCAAAAATCAATTTGAAAAATACATAGAGGTCGAATGCTGCTCAGCAATTTCAAGGAAGAAACTATTGATACATGGAACAGTTTGGGGGGTCTCAAGGATACTTTGTTTAGTTTAAAAAAAGACAATAACAAAAGGCCATGATTCCATTTACATAAGATTCTTGAATGGCATTATAGAGATGGAGAACACATTGGTGATTGCCAGAGGACAGAGATATGGTGGGTAGAGTGGGTGGATTCAACTACAAAAGGGTAGCACAAGAGAGTGCTTTGGATGGAACGGCTCTGTTTCTTGATGGTGGTGGTGGTGACAGAAATTTATAATGGAATCAAATTGTGTAGAACTACACACACACACACACACACACACACAGAAACACACGAGCATATGTAAAAGCTGATGAAAACTGGGTAAGGTTTATAGTCTAGTTAGCAGTATTGTACCAAGGGTAGTTCCCTACTTTTGCTGTTGTGTCACAGTCATATAAGATGGCATCATTGGGGAAAGTGGTGTGAAAAGTTCCCAAAACCCATGTACTATTTTGCAACTTCTCATGAATCTGTAGTCTCTGCATAATCTGTGAATATAATCTATAGGCCTATAACTATTTTAAAGTAAAATATTAAGAAATAAGTAGATGCATAAAGACTTACCTGGATGCCTATAAAAGGGCCCAAGTTATTTATTTGGCAAATTCTTTTCTTCCCTAGTGATACCGATTTGCTAAGGGCCACCCTCACTTTCCAAGGAACTCACTTTATTCGTAATGAACAGTTTTAAAACCTGTAGCCACAGGACCTCTGGGAAATTATGATGTAATCATTAGTCAGTGCTCAAAAAACCCACTTGGGAACACGTTAGATATGTAACGATTGCTTAGAACTGAATGTCCCTCAGAAGTTTTCATTTTTACCCATTGCTAATAGAGAAATCTCTCCACTCAAAGACCTCTTTAGCCTACTGAAATGAGTAAAGGAAAATGAGAGGGGATACCTAGAAAGTATGTGTTTATTAATATAGAAAATTATGCATATGCACATGCATACACACTCCTACTGAATTGATGGGATTTGCTATCAATTATTTTCCAGTTATTGCCATACTAACCAGATCAACTGTTGATCAGATTGATCAGCTTCAGTCATCAAAACGCCTGGAAACAATGGAACGGCTGCAGTTTGCATCTAGAATAGATGGTGTTTTGTATAGAGTTAGATCCAACTTAATGAGTACATTTGAAGTGAACTGTCCCACGGGCCCACTTAGGCTGCAGAGAGTTGTGAATGTTTTGTGACTTAATGTTGAAGCAGGCCCCGAGAACAGGAGCAAAACTGTATTCAGTGCAGCTTCCTGACGGTAATTCCAGCCCCATTAACTTTATAGCTCCTGATACTACTAAATAGCAAAAGTTCCGACCTTTTTAATAAAAAATTCAAAAATTTGGTTTTGAGAACAGAAAATATTATTAAAGTGCCTACGAAAATGCAGAATTCCAGAATATTGAGGAATATAAGTAATGAGGTAACCATTTAAATTTGATTGAGCAGAAGTACGAGGGACATTTCATCGAGTACGATAATTCTGAGCACCGATTCCACTATGTGTGTATGTTTGCAGGGGAGTGGTTCCCCACGCCACTGAGAAATTCTCTGACACCAGCGGTGTGTCCCACAATTCAACTGAATTCTGACACTATCTACTAGAGGGAATATCAAGTTAACCCACAGGTCAAGGGCTCAGTCCCACAAAATGCCTTCCCCACTTCCGATGCCAATCACAAGCCCCAGGTGATACCTGTGCTTCAGACCCACCTTATAAATCAGATGTTCCCATCACTCCCTCCTTGAGTTCTATAAATCTGTTAGTGTGGCTCACAGAACTCAGGATACTAACACTCACTAGATTATCAGTTTATTATGAAGGATACGAAAGGATATGAATTAATAGCCCAGTGAAGAGATCCATAGGGCAAGGTCCCAAGCAAAGGAACTCTGCCCTCATGGGATCTGGGACCTGGCACAGTAGCACATGGACACCCTCTCGTTTGCCAACCTGGAAGCTCTCAGAACACTGTCCTTTTGGGTTTTTATGGAGGCTTCCTTACATAGGCATGATTGGTTATATCACTGACCACTTGCTATTGATTCAACCTCCAGCCGCTCTCTCCTCCCAGAAGGTTGGGGTGGGACTGAAAGTTCCAACTCTCTAAACACATGGTTGGTTCCATTGGCAATCAGCCCCCATCCTTTGGTGCCATTCAAAAGTCACCTCATTAACATAAGACACCTGTATAGTCTCAACAGTTTGGAAATTCCAAGGTTTTCAAACCTACAAGGCTTATCTCATTCTGCCATTTTTTTTTTTGTCTTTTAATCAACATTGCCTCAGGACAGGCAGGAAAATGGACAGAAAAGTTTTATTCATATTCCTCTAGGAAGAACTATTCATCCGATGTGAGTGTAAATAGTGTTCCTGCTATATACGCTTACAGTTTAATTCTGAGTTACACAGGAAATAGATGACTGACAAATGTCCTAAAGTCTGAAACCATAAGAGAGGCAAGAGAATATATGAAAAATGGAAAGGACCAGAACCAGCATCCATTTGTTTTTGCATAAAATAATGTTTAGATATAAAAGCCATAATGCAATTAACAGTCTTATGAATGCCTTTGCCCTCAAACTCTAGGAAAGATGGTCCAAGACGTGGAGAAGGTCGAGACTGAGAGAGGAGAAGGTACTGAAGACAGACTAAGGATTGAGTGAAATTGTGTATAAAATACCTGTCACGTCGAGTATACAGGTGGCATGAACAACTTCATGTGAGAGAAGTTCTGTATTTTTCATTTGGGCAAATCAGCAAACCAAACAAACTCATTGGATATACTCTTCAAGGTGAGTCTGGATGTCCCCAAGGACGTTAACATTCCCAAATTATTCCACAGCTTTCTTCATGGGTGAGATTGCAGCACCTTAGGTGTACTTCTTTGCCTTCCTTCTAGTCCCTCCACCCCCACACACTCCAGATTGTTCCAAGAATATCCTGTACTCGTAAGCTACACTCAGAGATACAGTGACACATGCAGGGAAGAGAAGGGGATTTCGTAGAACCTCTTTTCTCCTCTTTGCTCCAAATTTAAGTCAACACACTTTTCTGTGACTTGTTTCTGTGATCACTGTGAATGTATCTCTCTGCCAGATACCTTTTACACTCCACAGACATTTCATAATGCTTGTTTAAGGAAAAAGAAAATGAAGCCATGGTTATCAAAGACTTCATCAAAGCAAGGGAAACAATCACTGTTACTTCTGTGCTGGAGAAATTTCTGCCAGTCTTGAAAGTGTCTCCTGACTTATGACTGTAAACTCAGATATAAACTTGTCTACCAGAGGAGAAATTTATAAACTATGGGTCAGCTTTAAATATCACTTCTATTGAGCATAGCAGTAAACAAGTCACATCAGACAAAGGTAAGCTCTCTGGTAACACATGCCAGGGCTACAATAGCCCAGACCTTTGCTTCTGTTGTATATTTAAGTGCAACCAGGACTGTGGTAAATTTGTTTGGCTGTAAAAGAGAACACTAGCATCCCTGATGAGGATACCCAGATTATATGGAACACTTCGTGTTTGAAGTTCTGCTGAATTAAATGTGTCTTAAAACTCATGAATCCCAAGAATTTATACTCCTCTCAGATAGATTTACTACGTAAGTATCTGGCACTGGAGCACGAAGAACAATGGAAATGGTGCTGACTGTTGGAGAGAATTTTTAGACGTGAAAGACACATCTTTCTGGCAATCCTCTGGTCTATAGGAAATATGTATCTTACAGTTTTCTACTCTCCGGAGGCCTTCATCTAAACCAAGAAAACTAATCTACTTTGGGGAGTAACTGCCAGTTAGAAGAGTAAGAGAGCATTTATATGGGGAAAGGGGACCAATTCTGAAGAGGCAAAAGAAAATGGAACACAGCCAAAGGGACCTGAGGATAGTTACTATGTCAGCATAAGGCATGCAGTCAAAAGGATGTAGGATCAAGCTGATCTGGAAGCTCATGGAACTTCCAGAGAAGTAGAGAAGGCAGTGAGGAGACCATCTAAGGAAAAGAGGTGTGTAGGTACCATGTTGTCATTGCTTGTCTACCTCTGCTTAAAAATTCCCAGCATGGCCCCTATTTTTATTCCATAAGCAAATGTGTTTCCACCGTCCAGAAACCTATTGTTGTGGAGCATTGAAACAGAAGAGTCCAAAGGAATGGGAGCATGAAGTATCCAAGGAAATCCAAGAGAGAAAATATCAGATGGCTCAAGTTTTTCTCAGCATTATGAAGAGACATCCAGAACCTCTCCTTAAACAAGTATCACGTACTGCCCAAGGCACTATATAGTCTTAAACAAAAGCCACCGCCTGACTCTGAGATGATCAAATCTCTCCAAACATTGCTGGAGCCACAAAAATGTGGGAATTTTATTAAGATTGTTGTCGTTG
The DNA here is from genome assembly GCF_046562875.1 of Panthera onca. Lineage (NCBI taxonomy): Eukaryota > Metazoa > Chordata > Mammalia > Carnivora > Felidae > Panthera > Panthera onca. Next base: position 220,113,048 of record NC_138339.1, read on the forward strand.
ATGATGATGATGATGATTATAGAGCTATGGAAGAAAGTAGCCCACAATCATAAGGTTTAAAGTGTGCCTTTTTAAACATACATTTATGTAGCATTTGGGGTAAAGGGAAGAGGAAAGGGACTGCATGGGAAATCTGAGGAGAAAAAGACTACTCTTCAGAGTGACTTGGACTGGCCCCATCATGGTTACAATGAATATTATGATTATTAACCGTTTATTGAGTAGTAGCTACATGACTTTTTAACCCAATACTTAACCAAAATGTTCTGGATAAATTAATCCTTAAAATTGCCCTTTTAACTTTCCTCTTGGTGTTTAGATATTTGCTGAAAGATAGAAGGCTTCTAAGAATACTGGAGGGATCAAATCCCTCAGTAAAATGCCACTTCTGATGGCATTTAGGGTCCACTCAGATGACCTTAAAGAATCTAATCTCATTATCTGTAATGTAATCACCTCTGTTACTATCCAAGGTCATATTCGCTTTTTTGGGAATATATAGTAACAGACACATATTCTACTGACTAAGACATGGACATACTCTTCGGGGACCACCATTCAATCCACTACACTGGTCAATAAACACATAAATTTAGGCATTAGAAGATGACTTTATGAAGAAAACAGGGCAGGGAGAAGGGATAAGAGAGTGACAGGGGATACTATTTTTGATAAGGGTTAGAGAGAGCATCTGTAATGAGGCGTATTGTAGTGGAGACTTACTTGAAGTAGATGGGAGAGAAGTCTTTCAGGCAGAGGGAAGAGTAACACAAAGGCCCTAAAACTAGTTGTGTTAGAAGTGAGAACAGCAAAGAGACTGGTATTATGAGAATAGAAGTGTAGTAGGAGACGGGTCAGAGGCAGAATTTGAACTTTATTCTGAGTAAAAGGGGAAGCCATTGGTGTATTAAGCATAGAGGAATAATCAGTCTGACTTTTACTACTGTGCCTGATATACAATGTGGAGAGGGCAGCAAAGTAGTGTGACCATTTAGGAAGATACCGTGATATTCCAGGCAGGAATAGGGCTAGGGTAGTAGCCATGGAAGCGGTGAGAAGTGATTTGATTTGGGATATATTCTGAAGGCTGAGCCATTAAGATTTGCTGATTGAGGGGCTATATGTGAGAGTGATAAAAAGAGTCAAGGATGATTTCAATGTTCTTTTTGCGCATGTGGCTGGATGGATATAAGCCAGCACCAAGTGAGACTTAGAAGATGGGGAAGAAGCAGATTTGGGAGTGAGAATCCTGTTTTGGATTTGGAAATTCCTTTTAAACATTCAAAGAGAGATACTCTTTTGTGAGTTGGCTATAGGAATCTGGAGTTCAGGGCGAAAGCTATATATCTTGGCATCATTGGTGGATAGCTGGTATTTAAAATCACTGTAGAGTAAGTGTAATATAGAAAAAGGACTAAGACTGAAGAACTCTAAAATCAAGAAGTCAGCGTGATGTGGAGGAATTAAGAACCAGATCCGTGAAGTGAGTTAGTGATGTAAAACCATGAAAGTCTGCTGATCTGGAAACCAAAATAAGAAAGTGATTCAAGGAGGAAGTAGTCAACTGTGTCAAAAGCTGCTGATAGATACAATAAGATGAAGATTGAGGATTTGCCATGGAATTTATCCATGGCCAATCATTGGGAGTCATGAGAAGAACATTTTTGGTGGAGTGTGGACACAAAACCCATTTAGAGCGAGTTCAAAAGGGAACTGGGAAAAAGAATCGTAGACGACTAATTTGGGCAATTGCAATGATTGTTGCTTTTAAGGGGAGGAGAGAAATCGAGTAATAGCTGGGGGAATTGTTTTTTTAAGATTGGAGGAGACACTATAATACCATGCTGATGAAAATGCTCCTGTTGAGAAGCAAAAAATGATAATGCAGGAAAAGGAATGAGTGCAAGAGGGATGTCCTCAAATAAGTGAGAAGAGACAGGGTCCAGCGCCTGAGTGGTCAGTCAGCTTTGGAAAGGACCAGGGCATGTCTTTCTTATAACAAAAAAGGAACTCAGAGTATATAGTTGATCTATTAGTGTGAAGATGTGCCTTCTAAGGGCTTTTATTTTCCCTGTGCAATAAAAAGCAAGGCCATCAGCTAAGAATGAGGAGAATGGAAAAGGATCAAGTGTGAAAAGGTATGGAACAGCCTTCCTAAGGGAGTAAATTGTCAAGCACAGCACTGAATTGTCTAGTGAATTTTCTAGGACACCACTATCCTATAGATACATGATGTAAGCCAAGAATGGAATTTCAAACTTTCCAGTAGCCACCTTAAAAGGGCAAAATAAAACTGGTACAATTAATGTTAATAATATATTGTATATAACCAAATATATTCGAAATGTTATTTCAGCATGTATCAATATAAAAAATTGAGAAGATTTTAAAAGCCAAAAAGTGTGCATTTTACGGTTTCAGCATGCCTCAATTCAGACTAGCCATATTCAAGTGCTTAATAGCCACATGTAGCCAGTGGCTACCATATTAGATATGGTAGTTCTAGGGCATGAAATAGTACTAACTATTTGGATAGTGGATAACATGAGGGCCCCTTGAGATCAGTAGCCATGAACTGAAGTGAAATTTGCATGACTATGTGTTGTTCTTAAGTCACATTCAGAACTCACATAGAGATGGGGAGTAAGCAGAGTCGGTCTTGACCAGGGATGGAGTTTTGTGAGCAGAATTCAACCAAAGGAAAATGGGAGAGGGGAATTGGTGGCATGTACAACCAAATGATTATACAAATTAAGCAAAGAACATAAGCCACAGAAGTAAGGGAGGGGGGCAGTGTGAAAAGGTGATAGAGACAATGGGAGTTCTAGTAGGGTCAAAGAACTTTCAGAATTGTAGCTGCTATGCAATATACAAATCTGTCCAAGCACAACATGTGTTTTATGTGAGTTCAGAGGAAGAAGAGACCATGCCCTACCAGGATGATCCAGGAGAGTTCAAGGAGGAGTTGATGGGTAAATCAGGGCTTGAAGGATGAAATAGGGTTTTTATTGCTCTATGCAAAACATTGCAAAATGAGGAAAAAACACAAGAACTGATACAAAGAAGCAAAGATATTCAATATTTCTTGGGGATGAGAGTTTAAAAAGCCTTAATATTTATTGAGATAGCTATTGATTACAATGGGCAAAGTGGCCTATAATGATGGGTCTTTAGAGAAAGAGTCCTGGGGTAATTTCACTGAGGAAGGAAAGACTTGACTATATAATATGGTGATAGTCCCAGAATACAATGTTTCTTAGGAATTGGAGAACCAAGGGCTAACGATTGTTTCCAAGAAATACATGCTCTTCTTTTCTGGCCCACCTCACCCTTATACACACACACACACACACACACACACACACACACACTCATGCACAAACACACACCTTTCATCTTCCATTTAGAATTCAGTCTCATTAATGTAATTCTCTTCTATGGAATAGTCAGTTACATCCAAAGAGAATCAATATATATACCTTTCATCATTATATCCTGGAATAAATTTTGGAACCAACTAGGATTAGAACATGTGGGATTAAAAAGGCTTTGATTACTACTAATACTTTATTTTTTAATAGCAGATCAACTCTCACCATACAGACCTAGTTTTTCATTCCTTCAGAAAACAAGGTGCACTGTTTACAATATACATTGTACTCTTTTTTTTTCTAAATCCAATGCCATTTCTATTAAAATTTTAAGGGTAAGGCATCACTTTAATTTACTTTGGTTCTCAATACAGTCATTAAAAGATACAATCATTAAGCAATAGGAAATTTAGTTTTTCCTAGCATGTTCAGATCATTGTTGCAAAAAAAGTTAGCCTCTCTTTTCCCAGCTCTAAGTATTAGGGAAACCTGCCAGTATATCCACTCCCTCCTTTTTTTCACAAGAATTTCCTACTTCAATTGGAATATTTAGAAACAGTAAGAAGAGCTACATGGTTCCACATGAGACTTTAATAATACTGTACTTTGTATTTACATATCATATATCCTTGGTACTTCATAGCTCATTATCATTATAAATTTACAAATCAGTACATGAAAGCACAAGGCTTAGAAGCAATTCTTTTCCTGTCCAACAGTAAGTTATTAATGCCAGGATTGGAAGTCATAATTATTGACACATGTGGTCCTACAACATCTAAAGATCATTTTCATAACATGAAATGAAGTGCTCAGTAAGTAGAACATATCAATTATCAAATATCCTATTTATTCAAGATAATTTTAAGAACCATGAAGCTTTAACCACATAACCATATATAAATAACCATATTAAATAACCATATTAAACCTCATAGGCCTACATTAATATAAGTATAGATTAATGTATCACTTGATCAAAACTAATCCTTCTATGGATTAGTAAATATAAACATATATGATACAATCAGCTCTACCAAGTGGAATACATTTCAATCAAACAGTAAGCAAATATATCAACATACTTAAAAATGTGAACTACTGCTTTAAAAACCTGTCACCAACATGCTGTGATTCTGAAGGGTACAGATGCCACTGGTCAGACTGCTATATATGTCATCACCTCTCTCCTTCCTGGGAGTAAAAGCACCCACTGTCTGCTGATTCAATTAGGAATGTCAGGTACCCAGTCCTCTTAGCAGTACTGGCTGTGGTTCTAATTCTGGTGTCTTGAGCATTCATGTGTCTGGGAGATTCTGTAAGATCTGTCTCAAAGAAGCACAGGCTACCAGGTGGACATCTGAAGGAAGATTAGCAAGTGACTGAATCAGCTTCAGGACTATTGTCTTCAAACACCGGTGGGCAGTACCCAGATCTCTGTCAAACTGTTGTCCTTGAATTTGTAGAGCCAAATGACTGCAGATGTGTCTAAACTCAACACTATCCTGAAATAAACAGCAAACACGTACAATTAGATAGGTTATGGGACATTTGTGATGTTTTGTGTACCTAGCTTCCATTCCCATCTCTTCTCATCACAGGACCTCATTGTTTCTCTCAGAGAACCTCTCCCCTCCATGTTCAGCCTACGTGGTTTGACTAAAGCTGACCCCAATTCTACAACTCCAGGGACCAGACCAATCGGAGACCACCCCCCTTCGGCCACTTGGAGTGGTCAGGAATGGACAGGTCTAACACAGACCAATAAGCCACAGTTCCAGAATGTCTGTTAGATGGCGAGAGAGAAGCTCTCTTTAACTGGGGCTTTTAGAAAGCATCTTGTCACTCTAAAGGGAGAATCCAAATGAGAATGAAGACAGCACAGAAGAAAGTAGACCAAAGGGATTAAAAGCGATTGATTCTAATTACATTGTCTGAGCATATTGACCCAGCAATACTTGAACAATAAACCCCAGGATTTTGGGGGTATCTGAGTCAATAAATATGCCTTTTTACTTAAGCCATTTGGAGTTGAGTTTCTGTTATTTGTTCCTAGCAGAGTTTTGAAGAATACACAAATAGCCTTTGTTGCTATTATTCCATATTTGCTGTCTTCAAAATTCCAATACAGTATTTGTATTTGATAACATCATCTCAAGAAGTTTCCAATGCAAATTTAGAAAGAACAGTTCCCAGGTAGTTAAAAATAATGAAGTAAGTAAACAGATTTTTGATCCCCAAATGGTTCACATTCTAAAATCCATTATATAGACATGGTATGCTAAAATTATTCCAATAAATAATCAAAATTATTCCATCTCAGCGATAATGTTAAATAGATAACTTATTTTAAATACATGTAAATGACTCTCCACAGGCTTCCGGCTCTGGTAACATGGCACACTTAGTTTCCCCGAAACCTTTTGCTAACTGAATTCAAAATAAAATAGAACAAACATCCTTACTGATATTGCAAGAAAGCAATGGAAATTCCTAACAGCCAAAGATAAAGGAAGAGTAGATTATTTTAGCTGTGCATCAATACTCATCAAAAAAAGAAAGTCGGTCTCGAGCTGGGTTTGGGATAGAGGATAAAGTTGCCCTGAGGATGCATAACTTTTGACCTTTACTACACAGCCGCTTAAGTTTGGAGCTGCCCTCTACACTCCATACCATATATACGTTACGGAAACACTCACGCTAAGAAATTAACTTAAAAAATTGGAACTGGGCTGAAATATCCACAGACACGTTGGTAAAAGCAAACAAGAGCCTAATCCATGGGGACACATCCACAGCCCATGCCCCACAGTAGTATTCTCATAAAGCTTTGTCCAAGACAAACTCAGAATATGAAATTTAAAACATAGTCCACCATGATACAGCAGATACCAATGCAGGGCAGGATTAAACTCCGAGTATTTCAGCTAGAAACTATACAATCTGTTTAAAGTGATTAAAAATATAAAAAGGAATCAAAACTATTTTAAGTGAAAACGGGCTTGAAAAAGAACCAAACGCCATTTCTAGCATGACAACTATCATGACAAATTAGAAACTCAACAGACAATTTATACACCTGAATAAACCTCTGAAGTGAGGAATGGTAAACTGGATGGTTAATATGAGAAAATTACTCAGAATTCAAGATGAAAAGTCAGGCACGGGAAATATGAACGAGATGTTAAGCAACATGGATGACAGAATGATGAAACCCACCAGATGTACTTCCAGGAGAGACGAGAGAGGCTGGGGGAGAGATGGGGAAGCAATATTCAAAGAGAAAAATGGATAAGAATTATTTGAAATTGATCCAAAACATGAATCCAAGTTCATGAACAGAGATTCAGGAAGTAAAATAATCCGGGAACAGAATAAGTTAAATGAGATTAAAATCTAAACTTATTAAGGCAAAAGTACTTTAAAATTTTTTTTTTTCAATGTTTTTTTTTTTTATTTTTGAGAGACACAGAGTGAGTAGGGAAGGGCAGAGAGAGAGGGAGACACAGAATTCAAAGCAGGCTCCAGGCTCTGAGCTGTCAGCACAGAGCCTGATGCGGGGCTCGAACCCAGGTACCATGAGATCATGACCTGAGCCGGAGTTGGACGCCCAACTGACTGAACCACCCAGGGGCCCCAAGGCAAAACTACTCTTAAAGGCAACCAGAGAGAAAATGGCTGATGGCTTCAGGAGATGACAAGTCAGACAGCCAACTACCGAGCTACAACCACTGAAGACAGAAAGGAATGAGATAATTTTTCAAATAATTGTCAACATAGAGTGGTTTTTTTTAGTCCAAATAAACTATTATTTAAACATCAGGGCAAAATAAATATACCTTCATTTAATAGCACAACAAGAGTTACCCCACTGTCATATTTTTCTAGAGCTCTAATTCAGAAAGAGGAAATTTAATTCAAAAGGAAAGAATGAGATATAAGAAGCAACAGTGAACAAAGGAACTTAAAAATATGACGCGAATCTAAAGAACTGATTAGACAATTAGCTAACAATGAACTTGGGGCTTACAAAAGCAAGATGCTTCTAAGACGCTGAATAGGAGTAGCATGTAGGATGGACTGGCATTCTGAGGCTTTGTACATATTCAGAGAAAGGTGGCAAAATTGATAAACATCAGACTTGTTAAGTATGCGTGTGGGAAATGTCAGTGCTATCATTAAAGCACAGAAATAATACGTAAAGTTAAAACTCAGCAGACTTAAGAGGTATATTAAAACTTAATTGATCCTATCATTCGTCAGTAAAAATGAAGAAATATAAATCGAGGCAAAAAGAAAACATCAAATAAGCCACCTTTTGAAATATAGTGTTCACCAGATCGGATTTTTTAAAAAAATCTATTGGTATGTTCTTTATGAGAAACACATTTAAAACTAAAAACACCTAAAAACTTAAAACAAATGGATGCTAAAATATATACAAAGCAAACAGAAGCCAAAACAAAGCCAGAAAATTCATTATTGGGGATAAAATAAACAACAATTAATAAAAGAAATTATACCCCAAGATGTGATAACAGTTTTGTACCTGTGTGTGCCTAATATGATAATGTCAATTTACATTCAATCCACAAACATAAAAGCTGATTTTTACCCGGCTTCCTCAGGAACTAGTCAGTCAAACAACAAAACAATCAACCTTGAGAGAAAAGATGGAAACACTAATCACAAGATGGAAACGCTAATCACGAGCTTGGTCCAATAAAGATAAGCAGATACACTTATTCTCAAAGACATACAGAGAAATTATGAAAGCTGATTATGTTATAATAGGCCGAAAGCAAATTCTCAATGAATATCTAGAAGTCTATATCATACAAATCACAATGCAAATAAATGAGAAATCAGTAACATAATCTTCCCAGTACATATATGACTTAAAAGTCGACTTCTAAATGATTCATAGATCAGTGAAAGAATAACTGAAATTTTAAAATGCTTTATACTGAACAATTATGGAAACAGTAGATCACGAATTTGTGGGATCCAGCTGCATTGAGAAATACATACACTTACTGCTATAGATAAGTAAAGAATAATCACTGGAAAGTCATGAGCTAAGAATTCAACTCAATAATTTAGGAAAAGGAAAAAAAAAAAAAAACAGATAATCCCAAAGAAACTGAAAGAGAGAACTGAAAGCTGAAATTAGAGTTTGGAACTAGAGTTTTCTTCCTAATTCTGTACAGAAAGAGAAGGTATTCTTCTCCCTAACAAAAAATGCTGTCACTTGGGTTAGAAGGACTTGGGCTTCCGGCAAAGTGTTTATTACAGTTTCTTCTGGGAAACAAAACAAACATTCATCTATTCAATTCAGCAAACCATGCAAACCATGGCAGCAGGACCCAGGTGACTTAGGTGCTGGGATAAAGATAAACACAAGACACCGCAGTTCCCTTACTCAACTATTCACAGACTCCCACGCTTCTTGTTTTGAATTCCTCTTTAAAGCATTCTCGCGCCCCTGCCTTTGTGTGTTGCTTCTTTCTGCTCAGAAGGTATCAAGGGGCTACTTAGATAATCTGTCCCCTACTTTATGGAGCAACCTATATTCCTGGAGCATATTGCTTGGGAATGGGAAAGTAGAGGGGGAAAAAATGCCTCTGGACTACTTCCCCTAGATCCACATCAAGGGAAATTGTCCGCTTGCTTTATAGAAGTAATACAACTCTAAGTACAAAGTGGAAGGATCAAAGACAACATGCAAAGGGAAATTCAAAATTGAAGGAACCACCGAAATGTGTGCTGACGTGCGCCTATTAGCCAGTCTGCAAAGGCATTCATCACCCAAATAAGATTAAAATGCCTTTAAAAATATGTTTGTGGGCCTAAAATCTGAAGTCAATTTCACATTTACTGTAAAGAATCAAAGAAGGCATCGTTTGAGGAAAGTATACATATAATAAAATTCCACTGCTGGGCTGTACTGGTCCCTGAGGCCCTCGGTAAACTTCAAATCCCTGGCAAGCTCTGCAAAGTCTCTTTATTTTACTCTTTTAGTACAGTATTTCTTTTTAATCCTTTCTCAAATATATTCACAGTCAAAGAAAACAAATTAATAGGCATAGGCTTTCCATGGGACTCTTAAGCCAGGGGATGGAAAAATAGAACAGGTGGTTGCTTCTCTTCCTTTCTGAAGGACCTGAAGGCCAACTGTGGATCCAATAATCATGGCCTCCAACTAAACCTCTACTGATTCTGTTGCACAGGCGGGGGCCAAAAATTCAAAGCATAGAGGCAACGGAATATTGAATGGCTCATGGGCTTTCAGTAGAAAATCACATCATCAATATTCGTGATGATTTCCTGTATGGTGCTTTCCGTTCAATGACAGAGCACATCCTCCCGGCAGCCTTTATTTGACAAGTCCCAGATGCTTCCAGAGATGATGTAATATCCTACGTGGGGTTTTGAGCACATTGTCAGCATTAGCACTATGAGCAATCTAAAAGCAGGTTTTGTAGCTTCCAAAGCCTTGTGTAATTTCAGACTCTGGATATGAAATGTATTGATTGCTATAGTGGTCCAAACTGATAGCCAGCATCTACATTTTATACGGACTCAACTAATCTACTGGGGTAATGGCCTCAGCCTGTTTGGCTCAGTTAATTTAAGTTAATAATTACATTTATTTCAAACGTGTAAAATCTCCACTACATGATTGCCCTCACTGGGTAAAAAGCATTAAGACATGAGTGCCTACTTTCTAAGGAGCTTCTAACCTAATAGGAGGATTGAGACACATAGAGCATATATCCAAATGTCTAGGGAAATGGGATGGGGGCTATGGTAAAAACACGGAAACCCAATCCTACAGAAGACAAACATTTATAGACTCGTAATCCAAGCACTGCAGAGGGTTCATACGAAGCTCGTTCCGATGTGTGAATCCTTTCTATGGCATACCTGGTGTCCCACTGCTTGCCACACTGGAGGCAACCCGTGGCTCTAGTCTTCAGAACATTTTTTCTTAATTCCTAGCCAAAATCTGCCCTATAGTAGACAGAAGAGTGGCCTCCCGAAGATGTCTATGTCCTAATCCTCAAAACCTGTGAGCATGTTACCCTGTGCGGCAAAAGGGACTTCATAGGTGTTAGTTAGGATGGGACAGCCCTCCAGGTATCTACAAAGACACCTGGAATGTGGGGTTGATTCCTTCATGAGCACTGGATTTGCCACCAGAGCCCTGGTTCTGCCCCTCTAATCGGCCATCTGCGGACAAGACATTTTATCTATGGAATAGTCAGTATTCTAATCTGTAAAATGAAAACAGCGACCACGTGGAGAGACCGTGAAGGTCAAATAAGCTTACGGTCCCACAAACTCTGCATTTATAAGGCACTCCATCAACCTAAGCTTGTGCATAGGGTACTCCGCTAGATGGTGATATCAGCAAGAAGGACAGAAGGGGAAGGAAGGACAGCAAAGCAAAGAAAAATATGTCCCATAGGAGTTGGGAATCTAATTGGTGAGATGAAACTATTTAAACTGTTCAGTAGAGATGTCACACAGGATAAGATTAAGGCTCAAAAAGAGTGGTCGAGCTCACCTCATATCCATTAGGATGACCACCGTCAGAAAAACCTGAACACAACAAGTGTTGGTGAGGATGTGGAGAAGCTGGCACCTGTGGGCACCGCTGGTGGGAAGGGAAAGTCACCGAGCCACTCTGGAAAGCAGTATGGAGGCTCCCCCCAAAAATGAAACAAGGAATTACCGTACGATTCAGCAATTCCACTTCTGGAACATACAAGTACAGCCAAAAGACGGAGTCAGGGTCTCAAAGAGATACCTGCACATCCACATCCACAGCGGCACCCTCCACCACAGCCAAGAGGGGGAAGCAGCCCAAGTGCCCGTTGACAAATCGATGGATAAACAAACTGTGGTATATACACAGGAGGAAATACTATTTAGCCTTTAAAAGGTGCTATGACGTGAATGAAACTGGAGCACATTATGCTAACTGAAATAAACCAGACACAAGACGATAAATACCGTACGATTCCACTTATGTGTGGTACTTAGAGTCAAAGTCACTGAAACAGAAAGAATGGTGGATGCCAGAGCCAGGGGGGAGGAGAAATGGGGATTTGGGTTTTTTTTGTTTTTTTTTTTTTCATTTTTTAAAAACGTTTATTTATTTATTTTTTTTCATAGTAGAAGCCTTTATTTTTTTTTTAATTTTTTTAACGTTTATTTATTTTTGAGACAGAGAGAGACAGAGCATGAACAGGGGAGGGTCAGAGAGAGAGGGAGACACAGAATCCGAAACAGGCTCCAGGCTCTGAGCTGTCAACACAGAGCCCGACGCCGGGCTCGAACTCACGGACCGCGAGATCATGACCTGAGCCGAAGTCAGATGCTTAACCGACTGAGCCGCCCAGGCGCCCCATAAGCCTTTATTTTTTTAATGTATTTTTGGGAGAGAGAGGAGAGAGAGCGTGAACGGGGGAGGGGCAGAGAGAGAGAGGGAAACACAGAACCTGAAGCAGGCTCCAGGCTCTGAGCTGTCAGCACAGAGCAGACATGGAGCTCGAACCCACCAACTGTGGGATCGTGACCTGAGCTGAAGCCAGAGGCTTAACCCACTGAGCCACCCAGGTGCCCCTGGGGATTTGTTGTTTAACGTGTACAGAGTTTCGGATGTTCAAGATGAAAAAATTATGGAGATTAGTTGCACAACAATGTGAACGCTCTCTATACTGCTGAACCATACACTTAAAATAGTAAACTTTATGTTATGCCCCCTTTTTTTTTTTTACCACAATAATCTTCTTTTCTAAGTGGTCAAGACCATCAGAGTTCTGTCCTGCCAACCCTTGCAGAAGAAATGAGGCATCAGAGAAGTGGTGGGAAGAGTGTACCGATATTACGAGACAGGTGATTCTAGGGAAAGCAGCATCGGCCTCCCAGGGAAAAGACGGCCCCCGCGATCAGAATGAATAACATGAGCTACGGCCTGAAGTCAAGGAGGGGCTGGGACTGGGAAGGGGCCAGTCTGAAAGATCTTTGTGCTCCGAACCAGGACAGAAATTAGTGTGTGAGCCTTGAGCGCCACAGTAAGGTCCCTAGACTCTTCCAAGCGTGGGGATAACAGGGCGAGCCAGAGTTTTAAGAACGCTGGTCTGGCCTAACCCACTAGATGCAGGATCCAAAGCCAGGCTCCTGACACACCCTGTCTCACTCAGTCCTCACAAGAGTCCGTGAATGACAGTGGTTTAGAGAGATCAGGCAATGTACCCGCCTCGCACAGCAAATGAGTGGCAGGGCTTGAGTTATCCTCTCTTCCCAAACTCAGATGTTCATCAAAGACCCGCCCCCAGATCAGAAACCGGGCTGGTACAGCAGTGATTCGCAAAGCAGAGCTCACTCTCCAGGGTAGGCGGCAGAAGGGGGTGGGGGCCTGGATCCCCCCCACCATAGACGCCACAGAGGGGTGAGCAAGGATACCATGAAAGTGCGCAGGAGAGGCACCGCACTAGCTTTGGGATGGAAAAACAATGTCTGCAAGTGAATGTTTCTTCTTTGGCCACAGTCACTCTCTTTTTCTTAAGGCTGAGTGTTACGAACCTCAAACTGGCATTGGTCACATACAAATTGAAAATTGGTCCATTGGCCCATCCCTCCTCCCTGCCACATAATTGAGAGGGTTTGGCTGTCTGGAAGATGTTCAAGGTGTGGAACCTTCTACACCCCATGCAAAGCCAACCCGTAGCTAATCAGAGACCTCCTAGCTGGAGCTCACTCTTCTGCCGCTCGGCCCTCTCCACCTGGGAGAAGGGGAAGTCTCTTACAAAAACTGCCCACTTGCCCTCTGCTGCATTCTGCATTGTATTTATTAGGAATGCACACATCTGGAACCCTGGAGCAACCGTAAATGCACCTGCAAAATCCAAAAGGGAAGAAAAGCTAAGCCTTTTTTTAGCTTCTTACTGAAAATAAACACTCCCATCGAAACCGAAGGCTTGAAGGCAAAAAGAATCTGGCAGCAGCAGTTTCAAGGCTTGTTTTCTGAAACCAACACCAACGGATAGTAAAGTCAAAAACACAATATGACTTTATAGGCTCTACAATTCAGATAACTTTAAGCAATCCATGAGGAAGATTTTTGGCTTTTTCCCTGCCTCATCACCTTCAAAATCACTTCTAGATCTACAAAAACTAAAAACCAGTTCATATAGGCTTAACCTCCGGCTTTAAAATAAGTCCATTCTTTTGGAAACAGCAACATTTTACGCTATATTCTCTTATAAGGGCCTCCGCAACCTTCTTCCTTTTCACATTTTCCTTTCTTGCTCCCCATGAACCTAATGCCCTCAACAGAGAGGATTGAAGAAAGAGCTTTTTCCCAGCTTTCTGGGATGAAGCCTGACCTTAATGAACTTCAGCTTGGCCAGCAGGCCGCTCTCCACTAAAGGGACACAAACCCCCTCCCCCAGACCCATCACAACCTTCTGCACTGGATGTGTACGTAAAATGGGAACGCCATTTCTTTATTTAGAGGCGTGTTGTGAAAACCACGCTATCAGAAACAGTATACTACAAATTGCCCCTTGGCTCATCAGCATCTGGCTTTGAACTACAAGTTCACGGGGCCCAGAGCAGCCTCCAGTTGCCTGGACCCCAGGTCAATCTCAAATAGATACGCAACTGTGTTAATAAAACACTCAGTGAAGAACCAAAGAATCTGCCAGTCACCATAAAAAGTCTATCGTCCACAGGAAATTAAACATTTTTACGTGTGGGGTACCCAGTTTCAACACTCAAAAGTAACTAGGGTTCCTTATCATTTGCTTTGGGTATGGTACCTTTTTCATTGGAAAAGTCCAGTTAAAAGCACTTTGCAATGGATACAAGCACGTGATTCAGGTACGTTCACAAGGCAAACCCCAAAACTGTAAAATAAAGCACGGCAGCACTTCCAGCAAGATGTTATATATAAGTAGTTTTGTTTTAGGGCCTTCCTGCCCTATCTTTCCCCAAAGTTTCATTTTGGAAGCATAAATGCCCCGATTTTCTTATCATTCACATTATGAGCAATAACAAAGCTAGAGTTAAGCTACTTGAAGAGCAGTCACTGGGCCTTTTTGTCACAGAAAAACATGAGTTTATCCCCAGTGAAGGGCAATTCTGTGGCTATGCTACTAACCCTATAACCCTGAGCATTTATTTCTTCAATAGTATGTGAGTAATTTTTAGAGGCACAGTTCCCACATTTGCAGACATTGGCTTCACAACTCATGTTAATGAGGAAAAAAGCAGTCGTCATCAATGTCTTCCTCTGAGTGACCCAACATTCACACTTGCAGTTTGCAAAGAACATTAGCAGGGACCGTGAAGCCAAAGCCAATGGTTTTATAACCACCGCTCTCGGTATGTAGAATGAGAAAACCAGCAAAGACTACTGAACATGAAGGAATGACTGCTAGTGAAGTTAGCTCATTGAAATGAGTGAACCCACAGGCAGGTTTTTTTTTTAAGCTTTATTTATTTTGAGAGAGAGAGAGAGAGAGAGAGAGAGAGAGTCCCAAGCAGGCTTCACAGTGTCAGTGCAGAGCCCGATGTGGGTCTCGAATTCAGGAACAGTGAGATCATGACCTGAGCAGAAATCAAGAGTCTGACACTTAACCGACTGAGTCATGCAGGTGCCCCTCCACAGGCAAGTTTAATCTGTAACAGCAGGAATGTTCTCTTGCCTCCGAAAGTTGGCATCAGCCATAGTTTCCATGAAACTATGCTCCAGAGCAGAACTCTTGGAAACTGTAAATGGTTTTAATTCCTCAAAGGAAGACAGACAAACTCAATCAGAGTGACTTCATAATTGGCTTGGTTAATGGTGTCTATGTGAGTTGGTCATTTTCAGCAGCTCTTAAAATCCTAGACTGTGTGTTTCTATGTTCCCTTTGAGTGGTGAGTGCCTAAAGCATCCTTGATAGTTATTACCAGTTTGATAATGATTTCCTACATTTGTCTGGTGCTTTTTGTCACTATGTAAAGTGGCCATCACATAAAGAGACACACAAATGACCCAATATAATGAACTAAATTGTGTCCCCCCACAAAAAAACTCATATGTTGAAACGTAACCTCTAGCGTGACTGTATTGGAAAAAGGACATTTAGGGAGGTAATAAAGGTTATATAAGCTCGTAAGGGTGAAGTCCTAATCTGATAGGATTGATGTCCTTGTAAGAAGAGGAAGAGACATCCAAGATCGATCTCTCTCTCTCTTTCTGCATGTACAGAGGAAGAGCCATTCATGACATAGCAGGCAGCCTACAAGCCAGGAAGAAAGCCCTTAACAAAACCCAAATTTGCTTGCACCTTGATCTTCAACTTTCCGGCCTTCAGGACAATGAGGAAATAAATGCCCGTGGTTTAAGCCACCCAGTCTATGGCATTTTGTTACAACAGCCCACGCTGACGAAGATACCCAGTCTACAAGGTGACTGTTGTAGTCCAAGCAGTGTGCAGTGCACGGCACATACGACCGTACCCCGTCAGCTGTACACACTCATGTACTTGATTTCAGCATGATATTCATAGCCCCTCTCTAACTGATTTGGTAGAAAAAGTCGGCTAAAACCATGTTTGGATCATGGGCCATGACTTCCCGGCTATGGGATCTTTAGCAAAATCCTAAATTCCTCTGAACCTCAGTTTCCTCTTGTAACAGATGTTTGTCAAGCTGATTAACTCTAGCCTCTCCAACAAATTTAACAAGACTCAGTACCGTGAAGCATTTTTTATCCACTACAAAGAATCTCACTTCATGTATGTTTGGCGTGTGTTTGATAATCTCTAAATATTCAAAAAGAATATTGTGTTGGTTTCTTTAAGAAAAGACTAAAATACTATTAAAAAAATGTCCATTAGTATTGTGCTGAGAGTTTCTCTGCCTTCGAGCCTAAAAATTTCACTTCCTTAATTAATCCTCAGTGGTTTGATCAGGAAGTCATTCAGTGATAACGTCTCTATGCTAGTCATAAGAGACATGGGCTAAAGCTGACCTCTGGAGAGCGGAGGCTTCTTAAAAGTCTCCTTGGGTCATCCTGACTCTGCTTCTGTAAACTCAGAAAATTAAATAGAGTCCATGGGTCAGATCCATCAATATCAAGAATGCAACACAATAATAACAGTTGACAAGAACATGAGGCATCAACTTATTAATAATAATAATAATAATAATAATAGCTCAAAGGTATTGGGACTTTATATGGGCAGCCACTAGCTAAGACTTCATGTGCATTATCTTAATAACCCAGTAAGGTTAGATCCCTCTACCCCCACTTTACAGGCAAGGGGATTGAGGCACAAGAAGGATACTCTGTCCAAGGGCCTACAGCAGGCAGTGGCATAGTAGGTTTGAAATAGTCTGGAGGACCCGATCACCGAGCTGTGCTGCACTGTGTCTGCTTTGGGTCCCTGCTGCCTATCATCTGGGCTGTGGGCTTCAGGCCAAGTGAGTCCTCCTCTCTGTGGCAAGTAACACTGTGAAAGACACCTGATGTTGGAGACATTTCCACACACTTGCAAGTGACACACAAGTGTTATTTCCAAGAGTACAAGTCCTCCCGAAATCATTCTGTGTAGAAAATCAATCTGCGTGTCCTTAATTTGAAAATATAGAAAACATGAAAGGAATTGGAGAAGACGCACGTAAATGGAAATATATTCCGTATTTAGGGATTGAAGGAATTAGTACTGTTAAAATAGCCATACGAACCAAAGCAATCTACAGGCTCAGTGCAGTCCCTATCAAAATTCATGGCATATTTCGAAGAACTAGAGCAAATAATTCTAAAATTTGTGTGGAGTCATAAATATAAATATAAAACCCCAAATAGCCAAAGCACGATTAAAAAAGAACAAAGCTGTAAGGATCATGCTCCCTGATTTCAAGGCATACTACAAAGCTATACCACAATACTGGTGCAAAAACAGACAC
Organism: Panthera onca; assembly: GCF_046562875.1. Taxonomy (NCBI): domain Eukaryota; kingdom Metazoa; phylum Chordata; class Mammalia; order Carnivora; family Felidae; genus Panthera; species Panthera onca. The sequence goes on from NC_138339.1 coordinate 220,130,390, forward strand.
ACAGATCAATGGAACAGAACTGAGGGCTAGAAATAAATCCATACATATATGGGCAATTAATCTATGACAAAGGAGCCAATAACAATGAAGACAGGACAGTCTCTTCCATAAATGGTAATGAGGACCTTGGAGAGCCACAGGCAAAAGAATGAGACGGGGGACAAAACATAGGCAGTAAGCTCCCTTGACATCAGTCTTAGGGACACATCTTTGTGGATCTGACTCCAACAGCAATAGAAACAAAAGCAAAAATAAACAAATGTGACTACAGCAAACTAATGAGATTCTCCTCCACAAAGGAAGCCATCACCAGAATAAACGAGCAACCTATTGAATAGGAGAAGATATTTGTAAACCAAACATCTGAGAAGGGGTTAATATCTAAATATATATAAAGAACTCATACAACTCAACAACAAAAAAGTAAACTACTGGCTAGAAAACGTGCAGAGCACGTGAATAGACATTTCTCCGAGAAAGCATACAGGTGGCCAGCAGGCACAGGAAAAGATGCTCAACATCATTAATTATTAGGGAAACGCACATCAAAACCACAGTATCTCCTAACACCTGTTAGTGTTATGGCTAGTATCAAAAAGACAAGAAATAGCAAGTGTTGGTGAGAGCGTGGGGAAAAGGGAACCTTTGTGCACTGTTAGTGGGAATGTAAATTGGTGCAGCCACTTTGGAAAACGGTATGAGGATCCCTCAAAAAATAAAGAACACAACTGCCACAGGAGTCAGCTCTTCCACTTCTGGGTATTTATCCAAAATAGATGAAAACACGAATGTGAAAAGATATACGCACCCCTGTGTTCACTGCAGCATTATTTTTAATAGCCACGATATGAAAACAACCTAAGTGTCCATTGATACATAAATGGATAAAGAGGTGGCTCCACACATACACACACACACACACATAGCCATAAAAAATAATAAAATCTTGCCATTTGCGACAGCATGGATGGATTCAAGGGTACTATGCTAAGTGACATAAGTCAGAGAAAGACAAATATTGTATGATTTCACTCAGATGTGAAGTCTAAAAAACAAAACCAAAGGACAAACAAAATAAGGCAAAGACAAAAATCAGAGATACAGAGAACAGACTAGTGGTTCCCAGAGGGGAAGGGGGTGGAGGGGTGGGTGAAATGGGTGAAGGTGGTCAACTGTGTGGTGATGGGTTGTAACAAGACTTATGGTGGTGATCACTTTGTAGTATATACAGATGTCAAATGATAAAGCTGTGCACCTAAAACTTACGTCACAAAAAATATATAGAAGGACAATTCTCCCGACTTTTTCGAGTTAACACCAGTGATAATGAAGCCAACTCTGCATAACCAGCCCCCTGGAAAGACAAACTACTGTGTCCTTAAGTCTGAGTTCTTTATAATCATTACTCCACAACCAAATGGAGATACTACCTTCTCTCCAAATAGAAAACCAAGAAAAATTCCAAGATGTTAGTTAGCGAGGAGGCAAAACATCCAGAGAAATCTCTGCCTGTTTCTCTCCCTTCTGAAAGTACTCGCTACTCTCAGGAGCTCTAAGAACTCACCCTTGCAGGTGAGCAGCAGACTCCGGGAGTAAGAAAGTTGACAGCTCTGTTCCTAATGAACACTCTGGACACTTCTAGAAAGTGGAAGCAACACATACAGATGTCTACTTGTTTTCTCGGAAGGTGAATAAAGGACTGGGACTCAAGGTGCAGGGAGGTGAGGGAAGCTTGAGCAAGTTTATGGACTGAGGAACCGGCAGAGTGCAGGCAGCAGAGACTATATGGATGGGAAGGGAATTGATAGAACGAGGTCCAGGGCAGATGAAGGATTTGCTCTAGCAGCTAAGAGGAAGGCTACTTTGGTTGGGGGTCAGGGGGACCAAACAGCATTTCTTTATTAGCGACGAGAAGGAGGATGAGTGGAAATGAGATTTTTCAGGTCGAGAGGAGCTATTTGTGTCTGTCGGCCTCCATTTTCTCGGAAAAGGAGTGAGGGAGTTGAGGTTTGGATAAAGAAATCTTGAGGACGGTGGAACATGTTGAGGGCAAAAGTCAAGTCGAAAGCGTTAAGAGGGTCACCAAGTAGAAGTGACAGCTGGGTGAAGTTCTGGAGGTGGGATTTGTAGGCCAGAGCAGAGAGCTCAGTGCGTCTGAGCTGGGTCAGGCCCTCGGACCACGGTCTCTGACCTGACCCCCAAACTGCAACCTCCCTGGCTGTGATTTATCCAGGGTCAGGTCCTCGCCTCAGTCATTTCAACAGTTGCCTTTGCCTGCAAGACAATTCAACGTCCTCTGCGTGACACACAGGCCTTTCGCCACCTGACCCCACTTACGTCTCCAGCATCCTTTTATACCTTCTGCCATAGCGAGCTCATTTCAGTTCCCCCAAAGGCCCAGGCCCTTTCCTTGCTTCCGGGCCTTGGATCACACAGCTCCCCTGAAATGTTTTTTCCCTTTCATGTCTGCGAGGCAAGCATTTATTTTGTTTCTTAAAGATCACTTCCTCTGAGAAGCCTTCCGAGATCACCTAAGGTGGAACTCATCACTCGGTCTCTCCTCTTGCCAACCTACCTGTGCCCCAGATAGGTTCCTGACATCACACAGCGCTTCCTATTTCGTCAGTTCTAAGATGCACCTCTTTTCACGAAGTTTCAAAAATCTCGGAAGTGGCGATACATCTTAGAAACGGCGCATCATAGTTTAATTGGCAGGGGTTTTTATTTCTTTGTGGTACCAAATACAAGGTGCATTTCACACGAGAGAGCATTAGTGAAATGCAGCTGCTTTTTTAACTTTCTAACATGAGTGGAGCAGCACCTCCCCTTTTGCCCCCAAACCCTGGCTTGTAGAGCAAGAAAAGCAACTCTTGAGGACAGCTCTAGGCTTTCTTCAACATCCCTCCCTCATTTCCTTCTGCTAGCCGCCTGGGAGGCAGCAATGAAGCAAAACTGGAAAGCCAGAAGATCTCAAGATCCGTGACCTTCAACCAATTAAGGTTAGTTAATGACAAAGCGGAGACTGGATCCCAAGCCCCCCCAGGTTTCCACAGCCCCACTCGGGCTGAGAGGCGGCCTCTACGTTCCCCCGCTCCACTGACTTAACAGTTTGGTACCGTAAGAGGAAACGTGCCCTACAGATACGAGCTGCGTGACTTAGCAGGAGTTTAGCATTAGTATTCACGCTTCAACACCCGAAACCCACCCCGCTCTCACCCCACTTTATGAGAATTTAGGTTGACTCTGTAAGGCCTCTGAACTCTGCGGGGAGTTGGATTTATGCAAAAATAATCGTGAGTCTTAAGTGTGAAGGAACTTTAAATAAATCTAGGTGATTTTGTCATGCAAAAGACAGAGGGGACCTCATACGTGTATGCAAGGCTCTGGAGAAAGGGCTATTAATTTAGAAGGGGGGCCAGGGGGAGCGGTCCTCCATCCACAGACGGCTGCACATGTGGAAAGGGCCTTCAGCTGGAGCAGGAAGCTGATTTATGTGAGAGACAGAAAGGAGTTCCAGAGGCAGGTTTTGGCAAGGCTTCCCTGCGTCTCGGCTCCGCAGTCAGGTGGGCTCCAGGTGGGCCCGAGTTCCTGGACTCAAGTCCCCGGGGGTGTCGCCTCCCGCGTTCTCTCTCGCCCCGGCGGAAGGTCTGTGGCCAGCGCGGCCTCGCAGTGGGCGGCCCCGCCCTGCCCGGGGATCCTGCGCCCCACGCGGGTGCGGGAGGCCAGACTCGCCTTCGGATGGTTGGGGAAGGACCTCTCTTGCAGAAGGGGGCCCAGCAGCGTCTGCTCCACGCTGACCAGCTCCGAGGTCGAGGCCACCACGCGGGCCAGCGCGCTGCGCATGCCCATCTGGGCCAGGGTGCATCTCCTTGCCCCCCTCGGCGCCTCGCACCGCTTCCGCTTCTGGGGAGCTGACCCGCGCCCCAGAACCCCCCATTCCTGCCCTCCCCCCATCCTGGCGCCCCAGGACAGGCCCGGCGGCCGAGGGCCTGCCTATGCGACGCGCTGGGGCGGCGGACACGTGGTCTGGATCGCGCGGGCTCCCGGGGTCGCTCGGACCGTCCCCTCAGCCCCACTCCTGCTGCAGCAGCTGCAGAATCTGCAGAGCCACCATTTGGTGGCTGATGGAGGCCACTAAGGGCGCGGGGCTAAGCCGGCTTCCCTGTCGGTGGCTCGGCGCGCTCCGCGGGCAGGTGCAGCAGTGAGCGAGAGGGGCGGGGGCGTTTGGGGTCGCCAGGGTCACATTTCCTAACCCGCGGCCTCGCGGCCCCCTGGCCTCTCCCGGGTGGGGCCGGCCCCGCCCCCGCCCCCGGCCCGCGGTGGGTGACCCGGGCTGGCCGCTGAATTCGCTCCGTCTGAATGGGCGTGTGCAGACCCAAGGCTGCCCGAAGCGCTGCCTCTGTGCGCTCGAAAATCAGCCAAATGCTAAGCGCTGGGTTTTCATCGACTCCAGGACTTTGCTGGGGGAAAAAGCGTGCCGCTTTGAGCGGATGCATCTACCTGCAGGGATAGCCCGCCCCCATCTCCTTTGAAAGAGGCCTGTCAGTGACCATTCATGCCGCGGGTGCTGGAGGTGGCCCGTGAAAGACCCGCCCCAATCAAAAGTGCGAAGAGCCAGAGAACGCTCACGAAAGGAAGACTGTGCCTGATCATGCCCCCCCCTCCCCCCCCCCCCCCCCCCCCCGCTTTCCCAACCCTGAGAATTTTCAGGAACTTCGTCAAGGCCTTGTGTTCCCCCAAACCAAACCAGGGGACTCGGGTATGGGAAGTCCTGCCCCTCTCTGCCTTGCCCCATGCCACGTGAGCTCAGAGGATCTGACCCCTAAAGTAGCATCAGGGCACAGCATGGGGGGGGGGGGGGGGGGGGACGCTCCTGAAGTGACTGGGGAAGCGCGGGTCTGGTAACTGCCCAGATGAGGGGCCTAAATGGCTTTGTGTGAAAGTCCCAGAGGACAGGGGCAGGGAGGTTTGAAGCTAAATCCTTTTACGAGCCATGAACCCCGAGACAGCTGTACAAATAGTTGCTGCTTTTAATTAAACTTAACTTCGCCGCGTCCTTGACTTAGGAGAGAAGACTGGGACATTTAAGCTTTGATAGATTGGAAACTATTGGTGTGTGGTTACATGTTAGGAGGGGGGAGAAAAGCAACACACGCTAGAGGAGAATGGTTGGAAGAGTGTTACAGAGCAGCATGGTCTCTGCTTTCTTCCTGCATGGGAAACTGTTTGCATAACTTAGCAGGTAAGGAGGGTACAAGCCCAGGGACAGACACATAGACCCTAGCCCGGCGGAAGGGGGGGTGATGGAAAATGGGATTTCATTCTTCCTTTAGAAGGGAGAGTCCACTCTTGGTGCCGTCCAGTAAGAGCTGGAGAGACCTTTGTGTGGGAAGGCTGCTCCAATGAGTCTGTTAGTCTAAAGGGGAGTCCTCAGAGCTATGGGGTGAGATTCAGGGTCCTTTAAGGTTTCTTCAACTCTGGGATAACATGACCCCATATAATCCTCCCAATTCTCCAGCGAAGGTTCCTTCTAGTTCTCAGTGTTTTCTTCGCCTATGAAAACAAATCTGAATGCCAAGGTAAAGAAAACCTTTCTTAAACAAAAACGAGCATGTTCACACTAATTATAACTAAGTAAAAATGCATGTCTGTGCATTGACAGAAAGGAAATTACTTTGGAAGGAAGTAAATAGCTTAACATTGATGAGATTCTCTTGATGAAGTTACTTAAGTTCATGACAAAAAATTAAAAAAAAAATCTTTGAGTTTGTGTGTGTTTTAGTCCTCAAACATTGAAATACATTAGGTTTAGCGGAGACTGACCAGGAATAGCAAAAACTAAGCCCTAATTTGCACAGAGCACGTCAGATCTCCAGGCGTGCTCCTCTTTCTAGATAGGCAGGAAATCCAGCTTCGTGGGCTCACTCTTCCGCTATCAAATGGCTGACTGCAAAACCTTCTTGACAGATGAAATTCCAGCCAACAGCAAAATTGAAATGGCTAGACACAGCCTGACCTGAGGCCCCACTGTTCTACAGAGCAGGCTGATTCTGAGACCCAGGAGACCAGCTGAACTTCAGGGACTATGAGAGAAGGGGCCACAGAACCGTGGGGTCCAGGGGCTGGTACATACTCTTTATACTGTCTGGGTTTCCTCGTATCTTTTAGAGAGCCCTGGATCGCCCGGCAACTCAAGGCCATCTCCGGCATCTGTCTTAGCCATGGACCACATTTTTCTTTGCTATGACCTTCTAATGGCTGATGTCCCAAAGCTGGAGATATGAGGCCCTAAGTGAGGAAAAGTATTCATAGGCTTATTGAGATGGGTCAGCGGCACAGCAGATCTACCTTTGGTTTAAACACCCCCAACGTTACACATGCTAGGCTACCAGACCAAGCAACTAATTACACACTCCCAGCTCACTATGGTGACAGTTTGAGGCCACTGTGTAACAGAAGGCACACTCAAATTGGATGAGGTACTAGACACCAGATATTGTTGCTTCACAGCATCTATTTCACTCTTTAATGGAAACAACACCCTCATCACCCAGTAGCTATCCATCCTCCTCCATGCTCAGTCCATGTAGTCAAGTAGGATGAAGCTGTCCCACTGCACAAGTGGACAGGGGCATCTTAGGCTGGGGCCACTTACACATCACATTCTCATTGTGAATGATCAGGAGTGGGCACACAACCCAACTGGAGCAAGTATGACAATAATATTTAGGATGCCTTCAGCTGAATGTACTATATCAAATAAAATGATGGAACTAGAAGAAAGTGTGGACCAAAAGATGAAATAGCAAAAAAAAGGTGAATTCCTCTTTTAACAAGAAACCAATATAAAGGCATTTAATCAATCAGAATAAGCTATTGTCTCGGATCACACACCTTAAGGTAGGATGGCTCCAGGGTTGGTTAATCTCTAGGGGTGTCTCATCTCCAGGCATGCTCCTCTTTCCAGATACCCTGGAAATCCAGTCTCATGCAGCTAATCCTTCTTCTATCAAATGGCTGACTGCAATGATCCCTTGTGGATGTGGAACTAAGAAGACGTAAGCTCCGGAGCTTCTGCAGCCATCTTGTGAGTCTGAGGGATGAGCCTGTCCAGGAAGGAGCCAACACTCCAGAGAGAAGAGCAAGGGGTCCATAGAGAGAAGCCAGTGGCCTTACAACACACGTGAGCCCTACATTTGGCAGCATAACAAGATGACCCCACCTCTGAGCTCTTCAGTTATATAGGCCACTAAAATCTCTTTTTGTTTGAGCCCCTTTAGGTTGAGTTTATGGCCTCTTGCCACAGAAAGTCACAATGAAAGCAAATTGCTTGACATAGCTTATAGGGTGGATATGATGTTACAATGTTAACAGGAGTGATCCTGTAACCCAGTGCCCCTCAGGCAAAACACTGCTAAAAGGTCCTTCCAACCAGTTCCAGCAACACCTCTGTCATTCACCTCAACTTTCTATTATTTCAGCACTTGTGGGGAAAACTCTTGGAGCAAGTCTGGTATTCCGGACAATTGATAGGAGCATTATGAAATGAGCAGTGGAAACACTCATGACCCTGGGTGATGTGGGGTGAAAAGGAGAAGAGGATAGAAAACTCGGTGAAATGAGAAGCAATATTCTCTCTGTTAAGAAACGTGATAGAGTGTGGTTAGAGGAATACGTATTCCGGCGCCTCTGTTCATCCAAAGGTTCTTTTCCACATGAGCAAAAGATACGAACTTCTTTCTTCTTTTCTCTCTCTCTCTCTGTCGTTTCTTCTATTGGCATACAGTCAATGCACAATGTTACACTTGTTTCTGATGTACGGCGAGTGTTAGACATCTCTACACGTTCCACTGCGCTCACCAAGAGTGTAGCAAGATACGATCTTGGATGTGGAATCTTGAAGAAGCCTGGCACAGTGAGGGGAAGGGAGGTGCAGCTACATGAAGCCTTCCTCAAAGGACTTGGTAGAGCCCAGATACATTTGAGCTCTCCTTATATACTTTGGCACTTTTCTCCAAAAGGGATCCAAGAGCATTCCAGAAATGGAGCTGGTAACCTTCAACACACCCTGGCAAAGTTCATAGGCGGGAGCAAAACAAAACATGTCCAAAGAGACCAAAGAGTTATTATTTTTGAATGAAAATTATGGTTGAGGAGAAACAGATGCTGAAGAGATATCCCAAGATAGGAAAATGTAGCGTAAAAGAGAAAACAATGGCACTAGAAAGGATGGAAACCTGAAGAAGAAAGAGCAAAAAAGATCAAATTCCCTTTTTAAACATACAATTGTAATGTTTGAATATGCCAGGTCATAAAAATGCACGTGCAACTCCAAGTTTGGCCTAAACATTTGATTTTCAGAAAAAAAAAAAGAAAAATGCAGGCCTGCCACGAAACCTCTGAACTGCCAAAAACAATTGTTTACATAGGGCAAAGTGTTTTCAGGACATCATGTACGCACTGCCTGCCCAGACCCTATTAAACTGGTGAAGCTAAGTGAAGTTTAGTAAAACTGAGTGGAGAAAAAAAAGGGAAGTGTAGTAAAGGGAGGGGGAGAAAGAAGAAGTTTAAAATGCTGAATCTCACCTGACTGTGCCGACATAATCTGATGTGCAAGTCACATCCTCACCAGAAAATGCAATTCTTTCTGGACATGTAAATCATTTTACTTGGTTCTGTCTTTCTGATAAATTTACCTCCAGGAGGAATTCTTGATGTTGGCAGAAAAAAAAAAAAATCAAAAGTGGATTTTAAAAAGCACAGATAGGATTTTTCCTAATTCTTGTAGCTTTGGTGGATGATTTTATGTTGAAGAGTGACAGAGTTGTTTTGGATTTCATGCTGCCTACACATAATTTCAACAAGACAACCTGGCTGGGTTTCCCCTTCAATTTCTGATTACAGAATGTAACCCTTGAAGAATAACCTTTCCCTTGGAGGAAAAAAAGTTAAAAGCTGCTTAATTCACTGAACTATTTGCAGGTTCTTTAATGTTGGGGGGGGGGGGGCTCGTGAGGGTGTGACCACCCTCATCACTTCCCATGACCATCCTGTATTTCCAGTAGGTACTCTCTTAATACGATCTAAAGAAATATACTACTCCTTTCCTTATATTTATCCTCACTCCCCGCTGCATTTTTTTTTTCTCTAAGGAATTTTCTGTTCTTGTTCCCCAATTCCTCTTCTGTCAGGCTTTATGGTGGAGCAGGCGTTGGTGTTTTTATCTACGTTCTCATTTCCTCCTCTCTCCCTTCTATTTTTCCGGAGCTCTCTTTCCTAAGAGAAATAAAAGAAAGGGGGGGCAGGGAGGAGGGATTTGGGGAGGTACCCAGTTCTGTACAGCGTTCGCTGCAAGATCACTATGCTTATGTTTCTGCGAAGTCAGAACTTCTTACTGGAAGCTTCAATCCGGTTTCCAACTCTTAAACCCTGCGTGAGGGGAGGGGGAACTCGAGCAGTTTTGAGAACTGGATTAGTGCCTTCCCACATTGGCAATCTGTGTTAGGAAAACAAGAGAGGCTGACAGATCTGCTTGTTTTATTTGTTTGGTCATTTCAAACCTTTGTTTCAAAATATTATTGAGAATAGTCAGAAGAGTTGAAATAAGGTAAAAGACATTTTAAAAATAAAGATTTGTTGAATATGACTGGAAGCAATCCATTTTCCCCCCCTTGGAGGAAAAAATATAAACTATTTTAAAACTTCTGTTTACAGAAAAACATGACATTGCGTATTTTGGCATTACGAATGTCTATATTTTAATCCTCATCATCTGTTTCTTTGTTTTTGTTTTTTTTACTGTTCACTGTTAATTAGCAAGTGGGGTCTTACAGATGCTAATCTGACCATAAAACACAAATGGTCCATAGAAGTGATCAAATTTCAAGCATTTGTTGAAAAAACCCATATATAAATTTTATTTGGTCTGTACTTCCCATTTGAAAATTGAAACCACATCCAGTAGGATCTATAATGCTTCTGTTCCAATATCTAAGCTTACTCATAAGCTTAAATTGTAGTCTTTAATGGATCATTCATAGATAATGGTAGATAATTTGTTAAAGAAGCATTGAAGGAATTCTTAACATCTCCTTCATTTCAGCTAAGAATGAAATTTAATGCTTTCTGGGTAAATGTTAATTTTAATACATGATTCTATTTTACAAAGGCTTCGTTTTCTTTTTCTTAATTTTTTTTAACACTTATTTATTTTTGAGAGGTAGAGTGTGAGCGGGAGAGGGACAGAGAGGGAGGGAGACACAGAATCCAAAGTAGGCTCCAGGATCCCAGCTGTCAACACAGAGCCCGACGCGGGGCTTGAACCCACGAACCGTGAGATCATGACCTGAGCTGAAGTTGGACGCTCAACCGACTGAGCCACCCAGGTGCCCCAACAAAGGCTTCGTTTTTAAAAAAAAATTAAGTAAATATTATTCCAAAGTCAGCATAAAATATAAAATGCGTGTGACGGGATGCCTGGGTGGTTCAGTCGATAGAACATGTAACTCTTGATCTCGAGGGCATAAGTTTAAGGCCCATGTTGGGCATAAAGCATACTTAAAATAAAATAAATGCATATGATGAGCAAAAATATATACCTTAAAAACTCTTATTTATCACAATTTACACTATGCTTCAAAATAAAACCTTTTTTCGCTTTCTTAAATTTCCCTGTTAATATTTTAAGTTCCCAAATTTAACATGCATGGAAGCTAACAGATTGGGGTATTGTGGATGATAGAAACACCTGCCTGTGGAATCCAAGAAAATCACCTTAAAACTGTAAGAACAAGTGAAATTTATTTCAGATATATATAGAGTCAACATACAAAAACTGATTAGCTTTCCTATTTACCACAATAACTGATTAGAAATGTCAGGGGGGAAATGGTCCATTTCATAATAACAACAAACCTAGAAAATAGCTGGAAATACAGTAAACATGAACATTTTCAAGACTTACGACAAAAATTATATGTAAAACAAAATTACTAAAAAACTATAAAAGAAGATCTAAATTACTAAACTGTAAGAGAAGATCTAAAAAGAGAAAAACACTCCCTTACAGATTGAACAGTCCAAATTTATAAAGTTATAAATTTTCTCTAAATTAATCTAGTAACTCAATGCAATCCCAATAAAACCTCAATAGGATTTTTATGAAACTCAGCCAACTCATTTGCAAGTTCATCTAGAAGAGAAAACATCAAAATAGCTTAAGAAAATTTTATTTAAAAAATTTTTTAATGTTTATTTATTTTTGAGAGACAGACAGAGCGTGAGCAGGGAGAGAGAGGGAGACCCAGAGTCTGAAGTAGGCTCCAGGCTCCAAGCTGTCAGCACAGAACCTGACACGGGGCTTGAACTCACAAATCGCGCGATCATGACCTGAGCCGAAGTCAGATGCTTAACCGACTGAGCCGCTCAGGCACCCCAAGAAAATTTTAACATGAGAAAAGTTAGGAGGGACTTTCTATCCTGTGTATGAAAATGTGCTGTAAGCTATACTAACTTTAAAAGTGTGATAATGGTACTAAAATGGACAAATGGATCAACAGAGTCAGAGCCAGGTATGTGTATATATACTAGAAGCTGCACATATGGTAAGGGCTTTCAACAGGAGCAGGGAGCTGATTTATGTGAGAGAGGAAAGCGTTCCAGAGGAAGCTTTTGGCACGGACTTCCTGCATCTCTGTTCTGCAGTCAGGTGGGCCCCACGTGGGCCCCAAGTTCCCTGCCTATACTGAGTTCCCATAAATGTATACAAGGTACAGTATATATACACCACAAAGGAAAAACTGGATAGATTTTATTACATAAAATTGTAAAACTTTTATTTGATGAAGACCATAAATAACATTTGAAAACTAGTGAAGTCTGAGAAAATATATTTGCAGCATAAAAAACAGGCAAAGGATTAATATATGGACACACAAAAAGAAACTGTACAATATTTTAATGAGACAGATTTTAATAAAATATAGGCACAAGAGGGGCACCTGGGTGGCTCAGTTGGTTACGTGCCTGACTTCTTGATTTCAGCTCAGGTCATGATCTCACGGTTTATAAGTTTGAGCCCTATGTCGGGCTCTGACTAACAGTGCAGAGGCTGCTTGGGATTCTCTCTCTCTCTGTCTCCCTCTCTCTCTGTCTCTCAAAGTAAATAAATAAACTTTAAAATATATATATATATACATAGGCAAAAGAGATAGAATCAATGGCCTAATAAATATATGAAAAGATAGCCTCACTAGTTCTTAGGAAAATGCAGGTGAAATCAACATTGAGATATGGCCTTCTACTCCTCAGCCCCTCAAACTGGCAGAAATAAAAGCTGATTAAAATACATGTGGCCAACAATGTAGGGTAATGCCTACTTTCATATACCATTAGTAGAAGTATACTAAGTCAACTGTTTTGGAGCCTTTTATCCTCCAGAAAGAGTCACATGCGAGGACAGTTGTACATACACTGTGTGCAATAAAGGAGGAAAATGCAAATAAAGGAAATGCTTCTCTGTAGGGGAATGGGTAAAGAAAATCATGGGACACTGAGAGTATATATCTCTGTTATAAAGAATGCTGATACAAAACATAAGTAGAACTATAGCCCTTAACATGGAAAGAAGGAAGTCACAAGGCAATGCCCTCACCTGACAAATATTAATACTGATTGAGCTTCTCAACTGGTCAGGCACTGCCGTAGACTCTGGGACACAGAAATAAGCAAAACAGGTCAAGTTCCTTCCCCGAGCAGCTTATACTCTAATGCAAGTTTGAAAATAAACAAATCAACAAATAAATGTCACCAATCGTGTTCAATAAGTGCTGTGAAGAAAAAGCAAGCATTGTGTGTCATTTTACTGCATTCAGCTGTAGGACAGAAACCCAAGCAGCCAAGGCTTGAATAAATAAGGATTATTTATTTATCAACGTGTAACGGAAATTCAGGCTAGGGAGAGGGAAGCTGAGGGTAGCTTACCAAAGAACGACGTTCCTTCCAGCTTTCTGCTGTACCATCCTCACTTGTGGCTTTTGTCCTCTTGCCTACAAGAAGCATACTGGCTGTGTGATTCGTCAGCATTCCAGGCGGGGACTATTCTTTTTTCAGTAAGCTCTACACCCAGCATGGGACTTGAACTCACGACCCTGAGATCAAGAGTCACGTGCTCTACCCACTGAGCCAGCCAGGTACCCCTCATGGGGCCTGTGTTAGATATGGCAGTCAAGGCGGTGACATCTGAGTAGAGACCTAGGTGAGGTGGAGGGAGTGAGCCTTGAGATGTTGGGCCTGAGGGAAAGGCTAGCGGTGAGGCCCATGGCGGGAGCAGGCCCATGTGTTTGAGAGCAGCAGGTTTTGTGGCCGGAGCAGAGTGAGGGCTGGGGTCAGAACACACAGGGTGTTCTGCATGGACCTTGGAGGTTTTTTTCTAAAGTTTTTATTTTGGAAAATATTCAACAGAAAAGTTCTAAGAATAATGAAAAGGACTCACGTACTCCTCATCTAGAATCTGGATCAGTGGTTGGCATTTTTGCCCCATTTGATTTATCTCTCACTCAAATCTCTCTTTCACTAAACGTATTTTGTATAACCCATTCAAGAGTAAGTTGCAGACATCAGGACTCTTAATCCCTATGCACTTTTCATGAGTCCATTAAAACAAGGACGTGTTCTTATATAATCATGGTGTGATTGTCAAATTCAGGAAATTGAACATTGATTAAACACCACTGTCTAATACATCCAAATTTCACCAATTGCCCCAGTAATGTCCTTTTCTTTCTGAATCAGGATTCAATCCTGGATCACACATTACCTGTAATCGTCATGTGTGTTTAGTGTGTAAACTGGAACCATTCCTCAACTGCTTTGTCTTTCATGACATCAATCTTTTTTAAGAGTACAGGCAAGTTTTGGGGAGGTTTTCCCTCAATTTGGGTGTATAAACGTTCTCTCATGATTACATTCAAGGCCTGTGCTTTAGACAGTGATGCTGCACAAACCACGTGTCCTCCTCGGTGTGTCGTATCAGGAGGCACGCAATGCCAGTTTGTCCCGTTGCTGGTGGTTTATGCTTCCGATCGCTCATTGAAGACGGTCTCCTCTGCATAGACACCTTTTCCTCTTGGTAAGTAATAAATCATTTGTGGGGAGATATTTGAGACTCTGTAAATATCCAGTTCCCCCCTCCCTCACCACCACCACCAATAAACTTTGACCCAATGGCCCCAAGGACTTCAGACTTTATATTGTGGGAAGCCACTAGAGGGTAATAGTGTGATTCCAATATTTTAAAAAATTACATCTGTATGTAAGTGCTCAGTGCTAAAGGCTGGGAACATTGTTAAGCAAGTGATTAACTGTAGACTTCTACATTATTTAGGTATTTGAGAAGAATAACATGTCCTTGAACTACCTGGGTAATTTTTTTTAAAAATGTGTATTTTTTTTCATTGAAGTGTAGTTGACACACAATGTTTCAGTCGTTTCGGGGATACAACAGACTGATTTGACAAGTCTATACATTATGCTGTGCTGCAAGTGTCGCTCCCACCTGCACCATAGAATGCTACTAAAATACCACCGACTATATTCCCTACCCTGTACTTTTTATCCCCATGAATTAGTCATCCCCTGACCTGAAGCCTCTATCTCCCACTCCCCTTGACCCACTTTGCCTATCCCCTTACTCACTTCCCCTCTGGCAACCATCGATGCCTTCTTTGTATTTCTGGGTCTGGGTCTGCTTTTTTTGTTTGTTTGTTTCTCTGTTTGTTTTGTTTTTAATATTTCACATGTAAGCGAAATCATGTGGCATTTGTCTTTCTGTACCTGACTTATTTCACTTAGTGTAATGCTCTCTAGGTACATCCACGTTGTTATAAATGGCAAAATCTCATCTTTTTATGGTTGAGTCATATTCCATTGTATATATACCATGTCTTCTGTATTCATTCATCTATAGATGGACCCTTGGGTTGCTTCCATATCTTAGCTGTTGTAAATAACGTTACAGGAAACACTCAGGTGCATATATCTTTTCAAGTTAGTGTTTGCATTTTCTTTGGGTAAATACCCAGTAGTGGAATTGCTGGATCGTATGGTATTGCTTTTTTTTAATGAAATTAATTTAAAATTTAAATTCCAGTATAGTTAACATACAGTATTATATTACTTTCAGGTGTACCATGTAGTAATTCAACACTTCCATACATCACCCGGTGTCCCTCACAAGTGCACTCCTTAATCCCCATCACCTATTTAACATATCCCTCCACCCACCTCCCCTCTGGTAACTATCAGTTTGTTCTCTAGTTAAGAGTCTGTTTCTTGGTTTGTGTCCCTCTCCTTTTTCTTTCTTTGGTCTTTTTTTCTCTAATTACTGTACCCGAGTGAAATCATATGGTATTTCTCTGAGTTATTTTGCTTAGCATTATACTCTCTAGCTCCATCCATATCATGGCAAATGGCAAGATTTCATTTTTTATGGCTGAATAATATTCCGTGTGTGTGTGTGTGTGTGTGTGTGTGTGTGTGTAATCCATTCATTTTCTTTATCCATTCATCTATCAATCAATGGACACTGGCTGCTTCCATAACTTGGCTATTGTAAATAATGAGGTATAATAAACGCAGAGGTGCATGTATCCCTTTGAATTGGTGTTTTTACATTTTGGGGGAGTACATCCCAGTAATGTGATTACTAGATAATAAGGTAGTTCTACTTTTAACTTTTTGAGAAACCTCCATACTGTTTTCCATAATGATTGCATCAGTTTGCATTCCCACCAACAGTACAAGAGGGTTCATTTTTCTCCACATCCTTGGCAATACTTGCTCTTTCTTGTGTTTTTGATTTTAGCCATTCTGACTGGTGTGAGGTGATATCTCAAGGTAGTTTTTTTTTTTTCCTCTCATTTCCCTGATGATGAGTGATGTTGAGCACCTTTTCATGTGCCTGTTAGCCATCTGGATGTCTTCTTTAGAGAAATGTCTATACATTTCTTCTGTGCATTTTTAAATTGGATTATTTGAGGTCTTTTGGTGTTGGGTTGTATAAGTCCTTTATATATTTTGGATGCTAACTCTTTATTGGATATGTCATTTGCAAATATCTTCCCCCATTCTGTAGGTTACTGTTTAGTCTTGTTGATCATTTCCTTTCCTGTGCAGAAGCTTTTTATTTTGATATAGTCCCAACAGTTTATTTTGCCTTAGGTGATTGATCTAGAAAAATGTTGCTATGGCCAATGCCAGATAAGTTACTGCCTGTGCTCTCTTCTGGGATTTTTATAGTTTCAGGTCTCATATTTGGGTTCTTAATCCATTTTGAGTTTCTTTTTTGTTTTTCTTTTGTGTTGGTGTAAGAAAGTGTTCCAGTTTCATTATTTTGCACGTAGCTGTTCAGTTTTCCAAACACCATTTGTTGAAGAGACTGTTTTTTCCCATTGAATATTCTTTCCTACTTTGTTGAAGATTAACTGACCATATAATTGTGGGTTTATTTATGGGTTTTCTATTCTCTTCTATTGATCTATGTTTCTATTTTTGTGTCAGTATCATACTGTTTTGATTACTAAGACTTTGTAATATAACTTGAAATCTGTAATCCTGATACCTCCATCTTTGCTTTTCTTTTTCACAATTGCTTTGGCTATTCGGGCCTTTTGTGACTCCATATAAATTCTAGGATCATTTGTTCTAGTTCTGTTGAAAAATGCTGTTGGTATTTTGACAGGGATTGCATTAAATGTGTAGACACTCTGGATAGTATGGACTTTTTAACAATATGTGTTCTTTCAGTCTCTGAGCAAGGAATGTCCTTTATGTGTCATTTCTTGGTGTCATCTTCAATTTCTTTCATCAGTGTTTTATAGTTTTCAGAGTACAGGCCTTTCTCCTCTTTGGTTAGGTTTATTCCTAAGCATCTTATTATTTTCGGTGTATTGTAAATGGGATTTTCTTTTCTTTTTTTTTTAATGTTTCTCATTTGTTTATTTATTTGTTTGTTTAGAAAGTGCAAGGTGGGGGAGGGGCAGAGAGAGAGAGAGAGAGAGAGAGAGAGGAGAGAGGAGAGAATCCCAAGCAGGCTCCACACTGTCAGCACAGAGCCTGACACAGGGCTCGAACTCACAAATCGTGAGATCAAGACCTGAGCCGAAATCAAGATTCAGATGCTTAACCTGCTGAGCCAGCCAGGTGCCTGGGACTGTTTTCTTAATTTCTCCTTCTGCTGATTCATTGTTAGTATATATAATGTAACAGACTTCTTCATATTGCTTTTGTATCCTTTGACTTTACTGAATTCATTCATCAATTCTAGTAGTTTTTTGGCAGAGTCTTTAGGGTTCTCCCTATATAGCATCGTATCATCTGCAAATTGTGAAACTTTTACTCCTTTCTTACCGATATGGATACCTTGGTACTTCTATTTTTAATTTTTTGAGGAAACTCCATACTATGAAAATAATTCTTCCAAAACATGAACAAAGTCTGGAGTCAGGCCGATATGGAGTTAGGCCCAAAACATCTATCACTAGCTGCGTAAATTGAGGAATTTATTTACTCTCTGTGATTCAAGTTCTTCATCTGTAAACTAAGACTAATATTAGTTTTGTATGAATTAAATAAGAAAAAAATAGGTAAAACACCTAGTACACAAAGCAATCTCTGAATTCTTTTTTATTGTTTTTTCCCCTCATAAATTTCCAATTGCACTCTTTATAGTGGCTTCTTTCCATCAGATATGCTTGTTATTTTTCACATCTTAAAAATTCCATCTTCCCTCAGTCCAGTTTCTTTTCTTCCTTCACCTCTTGAAAGACCTGCCTATTCTCTGTGTGCTCACGTCCTCACTTCTAACTCTGTTCCCATGCTGCAGGGATTTGCCTGCCAAACTTCCTCCACTCCAGAAACAGGCCCTTCCCCAGGTCCCGTCAGCCTCCTGTTGTCAGTTCAGTGGTCACTTGTCAGTCTCTTAACCTTTCCATTCTTGGAAAGCTCTCTTCTCGTGGCTTCTGCCACCTTTGTGTATGGATGCTCTCCCAGATCTCAGGTTGGGCCTTCCCAGTCGTCCTTGTGGGATTCTGTCTCTTTGGCCTTTAAAAGCCAGTCTTCCTCTGGCTTCAGTCCTTGGCCCTCTTATCTCTTGGCTCCAATAATACAACATCCCTCAGAGAATTCCTTCCCTAAACACCTGATCTGAAACACAGAGTCATTCACTGTAATATTTTTAGCACTAGGACTAATTGGAAATCTTATTCATTGATGTGTTTACATGTTTATTTTCTGTCCCCAGAGGTTCCCCCTCTGGATTGTAACTTCAGTGAGAAACAGATCTCGCTTCTTCAGTGCTTTTTCCTAAATGCTGACAGTGAGTGACCAGTTTGATGAATGAATGAACTCTACACATTCTTTTTGAGCCATTTCTTTACTTCAGGCATTACCGACTACCTTTATGATAATGACATCCCAAAATAAGACTCACTTAGCTCTCTCTAGAGTTCTGTGGATGAATATCAACTTGCCATGAGACATCTCTCCCTGGATATATCATGATCACTTCAAACTCAACTTATTCAGGACTGACCTAATTTTCTTCACTCTTTGTAGCTACTCTTCCTGCTGTGTTTCCAGCTCCTCTTCCAGTGTCCCAGACAAAAAACTAGATGTCATTCTTTACTCTTCCCTGTCCTTCACCTTCTCCATAAACTCAAGCCTTGTGATTTGTCCATCTGCCTCTGAAATATCTCTGCAAACAACCCACTTCTCTCCACCCACCACCTACACCCTACTCTTACCCATCATCATCATCTGACATCTGGGTGGCTACTACTTTGTCCTGTTTTCTCAGCTTCTGTTGTTACTACCAGCTAACTCATCTTCCATATGGCACTCAGAATAGTTTCTCTAAAATACAATCCAACATTTAGAAAAACAAATGTTCACTAGCTTCTCATTACCCTGAAGATAAAGTATGAACACAGTAAGACAGCTTATATGGTCTTCATGAACTTGACCATGTTCCAGCATGTGTCAGTTTCCAGCATCATGTCTCTTTCTTCCTCTTTCTCACATTACACTTTGCCCACTTAGTGTCACATTCACACTCAGCTCTTCGGATTCAGTATACTTTCTCTGGCCATTGGAGCTTTTTCGTATGCCGTTCTTTTTGTCAGGAGCAGGGAGCCATTCTCTTCCTAGTCTAACTTCTATTTCATCGATGCTTAACTTAAGTATCACTACTTCCAGGACACCCTCTCTCACCTTCTAAGGATGGCTAATTGTCTCTTCTATATACTCTCAAAAACCCCTATCTTACATTATATTAATTAAAAGCTAAAACAAGTAAATTTCAAAAATTCAGTAGTTTACCGCAATAGCAGTTTGCTTCTTCCTTCATTGACTGTCCAGTGAAGATGCTCCTGGTTAATGGGGACAAGAAAGAAGGGCACTCACTCTGCACTTTAGGTGCCAGTGAAGATGAGAGCCGTGGAGATTTTTAGCACCCTCAGTAACTTTGAAAGCTTCACAAGAATATAGCGCAGATTTCCATCTCAGGGATGCCATTGTTGCATTTTGGTCCTACAGGAGTCTGAGGACTTTCAGTTATGAAATTTTAGATCCAACCTAAAACTTTAGTCTATGTTGTGGTTTCATGGCTAAATATTTTGCATAAGAGAGGATGTTGAGCATTATATGGCTTAAAGAAGTATCAGTCAGATAAAAGTAATAGCCCTCACAAAGGAAAGACAAGTGTATGTGGCAGAGTGGGGCAGGATGTTTTCTTTATCCTCATCAATATCACCTCTAACTTGCTAGGACCCTGGGTTCTCACAAGGCCCGAGGTCTAGCTATGTCTCTGTAACTCATCATATGTGAGATCTTGAGCAGCGAGTTAACTCTTTGGTCTTCGTCTTTCCGATTTGCAGCCTTTACATGTGTGATTTCCAAATATCCCTGCTGGTTCTGATTTATATTTTGTTCATTTTTTCATTCTTTCATTCATTCACTCAACAACTATTACTGAATGTCTGTTATGTATAAGGCATTGTTCTGGATATAGCAGTGAACAAAACCAGACAAAATCCATACCTCTTGGAATTTATGTTCTATAAATCTGCTTCCTTACCATTAATGCAGTACAAATTATAAGTGGTCAGAATGCAAATTTTTTGATGCCTTAGTTGATTGTGACTTACATTTCTTGATTTTTCTGATTCTAAAATGAACCCTCAATTGATAACATCCTGGATTAGTGAGGATGTAGAAAACAGAATGAGCAGTCTCTGAGCCTGTAGGTGCAATGTAAATTAAGTCAGCCATTTTAGAGGATGGTTTGGAGGTATTATTAAGTTGTCAACCAAAATTTTAAATGCACATGCATTGTGATCCAGCAATTCCCCTCTGTGGAATATTTCTTATGGACACACCATGTTACCATTCTAAAAAAGGAAAACTATATGATTGTATCAACAGATACAGTAAAGGTATTTGACAGAATCTCACATCCATTCCTGATAAAACTTGCAGCAAACTAAGAGTGGAAAGGAATTTCCTTAATCTGAAAAAGTACATCCTTGAAAAACTTACTGCTACACCGTAAGAATGGTAAAAGACTGAAAGTTTTCTCACTAAGATTTGAGATGAGGAAAGGATATTATTCACTGTTACCACTTCTATTCAATATTGTTCTAAGAGATTCTAGCCAGTGTAATAAGGCAAGAAAAATAAATTATGCATCTAGTTTGGAAAAGAAAAAGTAAAACTATTTTTCTGTTTGCATTCAACATGATCATCTATGTAGAAAATCCAATGGGAACCTATTAAAAAATCACTAGAACTAACATGAATATAGCTTATTTACAGGACAGAGGTCAATATTCAAAACTCAATTGTATTTCTATACATTAACAATAAATCATTAGAAATTGAAGCTTTAAAAGAAGTGTCATTTATAATACATCAAAAAGGAAGAAATAACTAGGGATACATTTAACAAAACATGTACAACACTTGTGTGCTGAAAATGATAAAACATTGATCAGGGAAATTAAAGAAGATCCAAATAAATGGAGAGATATGCCATGCTCACTGATCGGAAACATTAAATATTATTAAGATGTCAACTCATTGTAAATGGATATACAGATTCAACACAATCTCATTCAAAATTTTAGTATTTATTTGTATAAATTTACAAACTGACACTAAAATTTATATGGAAATGCAAAGGCCTAAAATAGCCATAATATCTTTGAAGAAGAATAAGGTTGATTTCACAACTTTTTGTAAGCTACAGTAATCAAGACAATGTGGTATTAGAATAAGCTAGGCAAAGAGATCAATGAAACAGAATAGAGTCCAGAAATGGACCCACACATATCATCAATTGATTTTTTGACAAAATTGCTAACGTAATTATGTGGGGAAAAATCATTTTAACAAATGGTGTTGGAGTACTTGCAAAGGATTTATAATAGTGAGAATTAATTCTGAAAAAAGAAGAATGAAACTATAGAACTTCTATACAGACATTTCAGATAATTTTTTTGACAAAACATCTATCCATGGGGGGAAAGGAAAGTCTTTTTACTAAAATAAAGTGCTAGAAAAAAATTGGATATCTATATTTTAAAAACAAACTTCAACCCCCATGTCATTATAAAGAAGAAAATTAATTTAAGATGCACCACAGCCTTAAATGTAAACAATGTGTACTTATACGGCTTCTAGAAAAAGAAATGTTCTTAGAGAGGGCTCCAAAAACACTAACCATAGTTGCAAAACTATTGATAAAACGGACTTCATGAAAATTAACTTTTCTGCTATTTAAGAGCTATTGTTGAGAAAGTAAATAGGCAAATCGGAGACTGGAGAAAATATTTAAAATTAATATATGACAAAGGACTTGTATTCTGATACATACATGTTAATAATTGAGAAAATCCTATTTTTAAAATAGGCACAAAATTTGAACAGACATTTCACAAAAGAAGCCATTAATAGCCAACAGGCACAAGAAAAGTAGCTGAACATCGTTAGTCATCTGGAAAAGACAAATTAAAACCACAACGTGCTACAATTTCACACTCACTAGAATGGCTTCAAAAAAAAAAGAAAGAAAGACTGGCAATAACAAATGTAGAGAGCATATGGCACAGTTGAAACTCTCATACATTGCTAGTGGGAGTGTAAAAAAATTGTACGAGCAACTTGGAGAACTGTTTGGCAGCTTCTTATAAAATTAAACATACATGTCCCCTATGACTCAGCAGTTACATTCCTAGGTACTTACCCGGAGAAATGCAAACATATGTTAACTAAAGGACTTATAAAATTATATTCACGGCATTCTTATTCACAATAGCCAAAAATTGAAAAAACACACATGTCAATCACAGGAGAGTAGATAAACAAACTATGGTATATTCGTGGAACAAAATACTTCTCAAGAAAAAAAAAACAGTTTAAAACTATTTACGATCGCAAAATATGCCTAAATCTTACAGGTATTAATCTGATTGCAGCAAATGAACCAAAAAAGAGGACTCACCACAGGTGACGGAATTTTGTCCCCATGACCTTGGTCATATGGTTATAAGCTTGTGAATATGTTACATAACTTGGCAAAGGGACTTTACAGATGCAATTGAGGAAACTCATCAGTTGACTTTGAAATAGGGAGATGATTCAGGATTATCCTGGGAGGCCTAATTAAGCATATGAGCCCTTACAAGCAGAGGCTGAAGGGAAAGTCGGAGAGGTTCAAAGCTTGAGAGGAACTCCTACTGGTTTCAAGGCGGAGGAATCCACGAGGAAACTGTGCGAAGGCATTGGATTCTGCCAACAACCAGCGCTCGGAAGATGACCCTGAGCCCCAGACGAGAACTCCCCTCAGCCAACACCTGGATTTTGGCCTTGTGAGCCCCTGAGCAGAGAATTGAGCCATGCGGTGACAGATTTCTTACCTACAGAAACTGTGAGGTGATAAATGTCTGCCGTTTTAAGCTGCTCAGTTTGTGGCCAAGTTTTATGCAGAAATAGGTAACTAGCACGCTATGTGATTTCATCTATTTTAATTACTAGAACAGCAAAATGGATCTATGATAATAAAAATCAGAAAATGGTTGCCTGTTAAAGGAGAGAGCTAACTAAAAGGGGCACGAGGCAAATTTCTGGGGTAATAGAAATAAGTGTTCTATATCTTATTTTACACAGTGACTGCATGGTTTAGAAAACCTTCAAAATTCAATAAACTTTATATGTCCATCAGAAACAAAGAAACACAATGAATGCCCACCAGAGTGCCTAAAAACAAAACAAAACGCAACCGAAACCAACCAAACCAAATACTGACAATAAGCGTTGGCAAGAATGTGGAACAATTAGAGCTCTCCGGCATTGCTGGCCAGAGTATAAAATGGTACAACCAATCTGGAGAATGTTTGGAGGTTTCTTAAAAAGTTAAATACACATTTTCCCCATAACCCAGCAATTCCACTCATAGGAATTTACCTAAAAAAATTAAAACTCTGTCCACAAAAAGACTTGTGCAGGAATGCCTGGGTGACTCAGTCGGTTAAGCATGCACTTCAGCGCAGGTCATGATCTTGTGGTTCATGGGTTCCAGTCCCAGGTCAGGCTCTGTGGTGACAGCTCGGAGCCTGGAGCCTGCTTCAGATCCTGTGTCTCCCTCTGTCTCTGACCCTCCCCTGCTCACACTGTCTCTCTCAAAAATAAACACTAAAGAAATGTTTAAAAAATATATTTGTGCATCAATATTCAAAGCAGTCTTATTCGTAATAGCCACAAATTGAAAAATAACCTAACATTCACCAGTGGGAGAATGGGAAGACAAATTGTGGTATATCCATACCATGAATACACTGTATACTAAGTGGCAAAGAATGATACGGCCACATGGATGAGTCTTCAAAATGGCATATTGAGGGGTGCCTGGGTGGCTTAGTTAAGCATCTGACTTCCTTCCGCTCAAGTCACGATCTCGTGGTTTGTGCGTTCGAGCCCTGCGTCGGCTCTATGCCGTGGGTGGAAGCCTCCTTGGGATTCTCTCTCCTTCTCTTTCTGCCCCTTCCACGCTCTTTCTCTCTGTCTCAAAAATAAATAAATCAACTTTAAAAAATTTAATAATAAAGTGGCATAGTAAGTAAAATAATTTCGGCACAAAAGAATGCATACTGTTGATTCAATTTATGTGAAAGTCCGTGAACAGGAAAAACTAACTATGGTGATAAAAATCAGAAAATGGTTGCCTCTGGGTTAGGGGGATGGGTAATGAATTGGAAAGGGCCAGTAAGAAACTTCTGGGGTGATGGGAGTATTCTATATTTTGTTTTGGGTGATGATGACACAGGAGTAAGTAATTATTAACAATTGTTAGACTGATAGCATAATGTAGAAACTTGTCAAATCACTAAATTGTACACCTGAAACTAATGTAACATTGTGTGTTAACTATACTCACATTAACAACAAAATTATTGGACTGAATACCTGAGTTCTGTGTATTATATGTCAACTGTATTTCATTAAAAACGAAAAAAAAATCCTAAGGAGGCAGGGATAGTATTTATTTAGTCAGGATTTACTCTCTTACATAGTTAATTGAGTCCCTTCTATCTGCCCAGCCCTGTGTGAGCTTTGCATCGGAAGACCATTTTGTTTTGACATTCTCTGTCCTGTTTTCCAGACAGATGTGCCTCACAACAGACATATTCCCTTCCTTAATGGCAATTTCATAATTTCAAACAGATCTCTATCACATCCATAGTGGAAAGCTACACATTATAAATACACTACTAACATGTAACATTTGCATTTTGCAACAACTATGGTATGAAACAGGACGTAGCTTATTTTCCTAGGAAATGGAAATTGTGTATCTGCGAAATGATTTGATTTAGAATTCTGGGTCCAAGCAAACGTTATGGGTTTGAAAGTTTTGAGATTTACGTGAAGGAAGACAGTGAGATTTATATTCCTTTTTCACCTATTTTTATGCTGGCAGGTGTCTACTAGGATTATTTATTTACTGCTTCCAACTTGGCTGATACCATCCAAGATGTTTTTAATATTATATTGCAGTGATTATAAAGATTTCAAAATTTGCTGCACAGTAGAGGGATTATTACAGAGATAGAAAGTTTACTTAAAAAGTCCACTCAGCCTTTGCAGAGCATTTTGCTTCAAAATTTAAAGCAGTTCAGGAAAGGAGAAATACAAACGATTAATAAACCTAGGACAGATGTTAAGGTCTTCTAACAATAAAAGAAAACTAAATTACCAATTAGATACTATTTTTTTACCTCTCAAATTATCAACGATTTTTAAAAGTGACATTATTCAGGTTTGGCTGGGATGGACCATAGGTTGCATCCTATGGTACCACTTTGGAAAAGCAATCTGGCATTTGTGTCTGTAGCCATCTGAAGGCAGGTGGCCCTCTCTTTTGCACACTGTTGTGTGACACTGAAACTCAATCATATAAGAACCATACAAAGTGAGGAGTGTCTTCACGGCTTTGGACACAAAAACCTCCACCCCCAAGAACCTGTGTCGAGGTATTAAATAGGGATGCCTGAAAAGATTAACTATGGTTATTGAGGCATTGTTTATAATAAAAAATGGGAAGTAATCCACATGTCCAACAATAAGGAACTGGTTAAATAAGTTCTGATGCTTCCATACAGTGGAACAGCACACTTCCATAAAAATCATGTTTTCAAACAACAGCTAAAGACATTTGGAAATGCTTATGATACAGTATTCAATAAGAAAGCAGGATGCAAAAAATTACATACAGAATGATCTCAATTTTATGTGCATCCGTGCAATCGTGCTCCCAAGGAATATACACACATGATACTATTTTAAATTGAACCAAAATGTTAAGAAAGCTCTTTCTGAGTGATGAGATTATGGGTAATCTGTAATTTTTCTTATAAGTTTCTGTACTCCCTGAATCTTTGTTATGAAACCGTACCTTTTATAGTACGTTTTAAAAATCTGGACCTATACAGAGTAAAAAGTTCAAATTTCCAGCCTACCTCCCTGTACAGAGGTGATGGTCCAAACCATTTTCTGTGCTCTTGCATATGTCTGAAGTTGTATATCCATATTAAAAAATGGCTTCATTGAGGTATAAGTTACATATAATAAACTGCAACTTTTTTTAGTTAATTTATTAACAGAGAGAGACAGCATGAAGGGGAAGAGCAGAGAGACGGTGAGGAGAGAATCCCAAACAGGCTCTGCTCTGTGCTGTGAGCACACAGCCTGAAGCCAGGCTCGATCCCAGGAACCATGAGATCACAACTTGAACCAAAACCAAGAGTCGGACGTTTAACCAACTGAGTCACCCAGGAGCACTCTAAACTACATCTATTTAAATTGTACAGTTTCATAAATTTGACAGATGTGCATCCCTGTTCAACTGGCACCATAATTAAAACATAAAACATTCCTATCACCCCCCCCACAAATTTTTTCACGCCCCTTGGCAATCCAATGTTCCCTCCACTAATCAATTTTTTGTTACCATGGATCAATTTTTTTCTAGAACTTTATAGAAACGAAATTGTACAGTATTTAGCCCTTTGCATTTAGCTTTTTTTACTCATCATTATGGTTTTGAGAATCATCTATGTGGTTGTAAATAGAAGTAGTTGTTTTCTATTGTTGAGTAGTATCTCAATGCATAGATATACTACATTCTGTTTATGTATTCACCTGCCGAAATACTGGGGTTGTTTCTAGTTTTTGACTAATATGAGAGCTCTGCTTTATCATTTAGTGCAGAAGTTTTTTATCTTGATGAAGTCCCAAGAGTTTATTTTTGCTTTTCTTTTCCTTGTCTCAGGAGACCTATCTAGTAATATGTTGCCATAACCAATGTCAAAGGAGTTACTGCCTGTGTTCTCCTCTAGGATTTTGATGGTTTCCTGCCTCACATTTAGGTCTTTAACCCATTTGAAATTTATTTATGTGTATGATATAAAAAAAATAGTCTAGTTTCATTTTTTGCATGTTGCTGTTCAGTTTTCCCAACACTATTTGTGGGAGAGGCTGTCTTTTTTCCACTGGATATCCGTTCCTGCTTTGTCGAATATTAGTTGACTATATGGTTGTAGGTCCATTTCTGGGTTTCATATTCTGTTCCATTGATTCATGTGTCTGTTTTTATGCCAGTACCATGCTTTCTTGATTACTACAGCTTTGTAATATACCTAGAAGTCCGTAATTGTGATGCTTCCAGCTTTGCTTTCCTTTTTCAAGATTGCTTTGGCTATTCGGGGTCTTTTGTGGTTCCATACAGATTTTTGGATTGTTTGTTCTAGGTCTGTGAAAAACACTGGTTGTGTATTGATGGGAATTACATTAAATGTGCAGATTGCTTTGGGTAGTATGGACATTCTAACAATATTTTTCTCCCAGTCCATGGGCATAGAAGGTCTTTCCATTTCGTGGTGTCATGTTCCATTTCTTTCATCAGTGTTTTATAGTTTTCAGAGGACAGATCTTTCTCCTCTTTGATTAGGTTTATTCCTAGGCATCTTATTACATTTGATGCAACTGTAAATGGGATTGCTTTCTCAATTTCTCCTTTGCTGCTTCAATATTAGTGTATAAAAATACAACGGATTCCTGCACATTGACTTTGTGTCTTGTGACCTTACTGAACTCATTCATCAGTTTTAGCAGCTTTTGGGTAGAGTCTTTGGTGTTTTGCTTTGGGTAGTATGGACATTTTAACAATACTCATTCTTCCAATCCAGGAGTGTGGGATGTTTTTCCATTTCTTTGTCTCATCTTTGATTTATTTCATAGGTGTTTTATACTTTCCAGAGTACAGATCTTCTATCCCCTTGGTTAGGTTTATTCCTGGGTATCTGATGGGTTTTGGTGCAACTGTAGATGGGATCGGTGCCTTGATTCCTCTTTCTGTTGCTTCGTAATTGTTAATTACATGTATATTGGATGATTTGCTATTTTCCCACAGGTGTTTTAAAACAAACTTTCTTAAAGGAATAGTTTTAGATGACAAAAAAAGCGCAAAGATAACATAGTTCCCATATACCCCATATCCGATTTCCTCTGTTGTTAACATTTGGGCCATCTGTGGATCTGCTTCTAATAACATTATTTGTATCTTGACTTTGTGTCACATTGTCCTATTACTGTCAGTAGCTCATGATATTGTTGTTTTATACTGGCCATGGGGTCTAATAGAGCAACAAGGATGGAGGTAAATAATATTTACTCCTACTGTGCAGCATGGATCCTGCTCTCTGTGTTTGAGGGGCTGGTCAACCTGATCTTTAGTTGGGCGGGTTCCAAGCTTTGTTGCAAGTTTTTGGATTCAGTTTATGACTGGTTTCATGAGCTTTAAGAGTGGGGTCAGGACTTTCCTTTTGGTATGTCTTGAAACCCTAGAGCCTGCAAGACTCTGGAAATTTCCTCAAGCTTCACAGGCCAGCTCAAGCTCTTCACAGGCCAAACTATGGAAACCTGTTTGTGCTTTATAACACAGCCACCAAATTTTGGAGGTTGTTGTAGCATTTTCTTTGCCCCCCCCCCACCCCCACTCTGCCTCTTCATCATAGAAGTTTGGGATATCTATTTCCAGTCTTTTGCCCTCCCCCAGCTTTCAGTAGGCAGCTGCAATGTGTTGAGTAAGGGCCTGCTGTGCCTCCAGTAGGGGGCATTCCTGTCAGTTCTCCTGCTTTGCCTCAGTTTCTACAGGCTGCTTCCTGGCCCCGGGTGAGAGCCCGTGCTCTGAGGAGAGAACTCCTCTCAGCTTTGCTGGCTACACCCAAGCTTTGCAAGCCAATGCCTAACAATCAATGAAATTCATGTACCTAAGAGAATCTCTCTTCCCGCTCCCGGTAGGCTTCCACCTCCAGCAGGCTGCTTTCCTGTACTGGGGAAGCCTTGATGTACCTCTGGGGGATATTTTTTGGCACCCCTGCCCTGGCATGAACTTTCAGTGTACTCAGCCCATGTACTCAGCACAGGTATCATGCCTCCCCACATACGATCATTGCAAGTGTGTTTACAGATAGGCTGGTCTCTCCCTTCCTTTGCTATATCCCGTCCAGACTGCCCTAGGGGTGAAAGCAGTGTGGGACTCCTCTTCTAGAAAGTACCTGATTCTTTCTAACATTTAGTTAGTTTAGTTATTTTTGCCTCACGAATTCTCTGATGGGTATAAAACAAGTAAACAAAAACAGCAACAAATCCAACTATGATTTTTTAGCATTTCTGGCCTGTTCTTGTTAGGGTAAGAGTGACAGACTTGAGGGGTTCCTGAGTGGTTCCATCAGTTGAGTGTCTGACTCTTGATTTCAGCTCAAGTCATGATCCCGGGGTCATGGGATCGAGTCCCATGTGTGGCTCTGGGCTGAGCGTGGAGCCTGCTTAAGATTCTCTGTCTCTCTTTCTCTCCCTCTTCCCCTCTCCCCCACTCACTCTCTCTCTCTAAAAATAAGATAATTTGTAAAAAAAAGAGATGAGTGACAGACTTGTAACTTTCTGCATCTTATACAGAAATTAAGTCTTGTCCCCTCACTAGATGTGCATTGTCCTGAGGGGGTAGGTTGTATACCTGTCACAAGGTTACCTGAAATACACACACACACACACACACACACACACACACACACACATTCCTTTCAAAAGTGGCTAAACAATGCTTTAAAGCCTCAAAGTTCAACATCCATACTAATGTAAAGGAGCTTAAACTTCCCTTTGTCTTCAAAAATGCCCTGTAGCATCTCCCATATTAGTGATGGACTTTATTCACATAATTCTTTATCCAACAAATGCTTGTTGTGTGCCTACTGTGTGCTGGGGGCCATCTCAGGGCCTGAAGGTACAGGATAAAAGTCCCATGGAGCTTACATTTTAGTGTACTTGTAGAAAAATAAAAGCATCATGATTTAGATGGGAGAACTCCCACAATGTACAAGTTCACCATGCTCTAACATTGGAAACAGCCATTTCAGGAGCCAAATTATTAAGGATAATTTATTCCAGATCTCTGCTGAAATAAACAATGCTTCTGAGTTCTGTACAAATGTGTAGCCAGCAGGGAGCCGCCTGACTCCATCAGTTTCTAGGCATCTTTCAGCAAAGTCAGAGCTCCACAAGGAAAGCCGAGTATTCAGGGCCTCTGTGCATATGCAGGCATGCCCTGGGGTCTCAGGCTAATGAGGGGATTACACTCTTCTTTGTGTGCCATTATTTCATTGGTGACAGACTTAATGTGGACAGTAATGCTCACTTAATAAGCAATGCAGTATAATTTAACAGGAGTTATGAGTATACGTTAAAGTGAATCTTCATCTGCAATTTGAAGAGCTTCATGTGTATGACAGAGCCGTGAATGAAGAACTCACCTAAAAATAGTGACATCCCGAATTATGTTACTACATTCAGTTCTTTTACTTAAACTTCTTAGACGATGAAAAGTGGAAAAATATATTTCATGATTCGGGTATAATACTAAGAGCTTAAGCCAGAAGATGGTACTATTCACCGAATGTATCACAAGACATGAAACCATGTTTACTCACACAGTTTTAGCTTACCAACTGAATCGGGGTCATGCGTAATTTGTATTGATCCATAGCTGGCTACAGGCAGAAATCCGTGGCTGTGTGTTATGCGTAAAATATGACTCTATCATGCAGATATATATGCAGACGTACATGATGGAATTTATGAGTGAGAATCATATCGGTACATAATGACGCTGTGCCTGAAGGTAGTCAGGGAAATAGATTTTCAATAGACTCTGATGTAGTAGCTTTCCTCTGGGTGGGGAAGAATTAATTAGATTAAGGTCCCTTCAAAGTTAGAGATGTTTTCAACACCATTCCTTCGTCCGGCCAGCACTGGTGTTGTTCACATCATGCTAGGATCTGGGGATTCAAAGATAAATAGAAAACAGTATCTGCTCCCAAGGGCACACAGTCTAGTGACAGAAAGTGTTGAAAAACTAAGACTTAGAGGGATCTGGTAAGTTCCGTAGTAAAAGCATGAACAAGGTACTCTGATATGGAGAAATGGAATCTCTCGACTTTTCCTGAAGATATTAAGGAAGACTTTGTGACAAAGATGTCATTTATTTGGTCTTACAAGAGTCAGTATTTGCCAGGCAGACAAAGGGAGTAGATAATTTCAGACAGGCGGGCAAGTTCATGTCTCTTTCTTCACTTTTCCTTAACTCCCCGCCATTTGGCTTTTGTCTCCGTACCTTAAACTATTCTGTCCTGAAGGACACCAAGCCATTAACAGTTTCTCGGGCTGCATTCTCTCCTTGACCGTTCTGTCTCATTTCACTTTATTAACCACTATCTTCCCCACGCTTCTTTAAACAGATTCCTCCTTTTGGAAGATCACTTAACCTGAAGTATGAAAATGACTGCAGGGAGTATTGGTTAGGATTTTATTGTGTTAATCAAAGTGAGAAATGATAGGGCCTGACCCGAGACTTGGAGTGCTAATACAGAGGGGGAATAGGTTCTAGAGTGATTCGACAAACAGACCCTAGGGAGGAAGGGCAGATTGGAAGTACACTGTGGGAGGTGGGTAGGGTATGACCCCACCAGATTGGACTTAATGTCTTAGAACCTTGACAAAGCACTTAACTTCTCTCTCAGACGGGCTGTCATCCCTGGACACGTTATAAAACAGATCCAAAAAATAATGTTACTCATTTCTTTAATTATTTTTAAAACTGTCTTAAAACACACATAACAAAATTTATCACCTTCCCTATTTTTAAGCGTGCGGTTCAGTGGCAACAGTTACGTTCACATTGTTGTGCCACCATCATCACCATCCATTTCCAGAACTTTTCTCATCTTTTACAAAACTGAAACCCTGTATTCATCAAGCAATAACTCCCCTAGCAACCACCGCTTATATTCTATCTCCATGGATTTGACTGTTCTAGGCACCACATATAGATGGAAGGTCATACAGTGTTTGTCTTCTGATGACTGACTGATTTCACCCAGCACAGTGAAGCCTCCTGGTTCATCCGTGCTGTGGCACGTGTTCAAATTTCCCGCGAAAGCTGAACAATATTCCATTGTACCTATTTAACGGATTTTGTTTACCTGTTTAATCGTCGATGGATACTTGCGTTGCGTACGCCTTTTGGTTATCTCCTTGCTTCTTAAGGCTGAAAATAACATTTGAAAGATGCTTATACTATTCCACACTGAAAATATCTGCAAAGTACCCATTCTTTAGAAAAAGCATAAATCTGTTATTTTTTTTTTCTTACTAACTCACATCATGGAAAAAAGAGGCAAGCACCAAGTTTGATCTCAACCAGCACAGATTTCTCAGGATCTTCACCTTCTATTGAGTCTTTCTGTTCTTCTCTCTGCTTTGCCCTTTCTTACCTTCTATGATATCGTTAAGAAGAGATTGGCTGTTAAGTAATGGTTGGAAGAGCCGACGTGTATTATGATCATTGCTTGATGGTCGGTGCTTGTTTTGTTTTAGTTACATCTTTGCCAAACAAAGCAAAGATGCACAGCTTTTCTTGTATCTTAATTCTCTCATCTGGTTTCAATTTTCTTCTGCCAGGGGTGTATCTTTCACAGTAGTTCTTTTAGCAAGGATCTAGTAAATGTACCAGGCTTTGTTTCTCTGAAAGTCTATTTTGCCCTCGCTCTTGAATGAAAATAATAAGACCACAGCTAGACCTGTTACAGTGAAACTTCAGAACGCCAAAGACAAAGAAGTCTAGAAACTTCGATACAGACATTTGAAACAGCATTACAAGTTAGTAGTCTTGAGGAAATTGTCTATTCAGACACACGAAAAACCTAAACGTCAGAAAAGCAATATTGTAAAAGTTTGGACGAGAATAGAAAAATAATATCTTTATGGCATTAGAATAGAGACGTAATTATTATGTAAAATTCAAGACCATAAACCATGAAAAATAGAATATACTTGAATATCTTAAACTTTAAAAAAATCCTCCACCCAGTACCATACAAAAGTAAAAAAGCAAATAAAACAAAAACAAAAACAAAAACAAGACAAACAAAACAGAAGTACAAAAGCAAGATGCACACTAGGATATTTGCATAGTACACAGAAATTATTAGTATGTAAAGAATTCCAACCAATCAATAAAAAAAAAAGCCCAACAGCCCAATAGAAAACCTGGACAGAGGATGTGAATAGGCAATTTATAGAAGAAGAAACATGAGTAATCAGTAACCAGGTGAAAAGATGGCTAGTCTCACCAGTACTCAGAGCAATTAAAACTAAAACAACATTGCAATGCCCAAGACACTCATTGGCTTGACAGAGAATACATTTTAACCTGACAACACAGAATGTTGGTGGAGATGTGGGAGAAGAAGAGCTCCTGAAAATCACTGGTTCTAGAGTAAATTGCTACACTCACTTGGGAAACAACTTAGCACTACCACAGGAAATTTACTGGGGAGTGACCGCAGGATCGACACCTGTAAGGGAACGAGAGGCGCTGAACCGGCAGAGGGGCAAGTTGAATCGCAGCTCAGCTGCAAAAGAGTCTGTCTTAATTCCATGGGGTGGTCTGGAGCTGCCTCTCCCTTCAGAGTTCCCCTGCATTGAGGCAAGAGACCAGGTCTTTCCATTGGCTCTCCTCCCCCATTCAGATGCTCCCAGGCAGCAGGTGTGACTTTGGGCCAGGTATCTCCCTTTGGCCAATGGAAATTTTCAGAGAGGGAATCAACCATGGTCAACACTACCAAGTAGAGGAAAAGTACCTTGCATCTGACTTCAGCTCAGGTCATGATCTCACAGTTCGTGAGTTCAAGCCCTGCGTTGGGCTCTGTGCTGACAGAGCAGAGCCTAGAGCCTGCTTGAGTTCTATGTCTCCCTCTCTCTCTCTCTCCCGTTCCCCCGCCTCAAAAATAAATATATTTTAAACAACTTTAATAAATAAAAAATAAAATGAGGATAATAATAATAATACCTATTCTATTCTACATGTCTCCCAAGGTTATAATGAGGATCCAGAGAAGCATTGTGTGTAAATGGGAAACAAATATTCTGTAATAGTACAAAAAGTTTTCCATTTGTAGTCAGCAGGGCAGTATTGGTGACTTGAAATCTGTTTTATCTTTTCTGAGAATGTATCATGACTATTGCAGCCTTCAGGTCTTCCCTGGCCTGGAATGGCTTCTCCTCTTTCCTCCACATAGTGAAGTCCTCAGTGCCCTTCAAGCACACTTTCCCCACCAAGGTGCCCTTCTTTTGAGCTTTTCTGAGTCTCCTTAGTGGAGTTTGTGGGATCACTATTGCATACTGTCTTTCTCTGGCCATTGCTTTAAGTCTCTTTCTCCCTTGTCGGGGACATTATTTTATACACTTTCTCCTCCCACAGTACATGACAAAAACAGCGGACTCACAGTAAGTAAATGTTTGTTGAGTAGCGTTAAAAGGTAAACTGAGACATATCAAAATTTTTAAGAGCATGAGCCAAAATTAATTCGAATCAGGAGGTAGCCAGTGAGGCAATGTAGAAAGGAACTCTGAGGAGCCATACAAAATGAAAGACTTTTACAGCCAATGTAGCAGGATCAAGGAAATGACACTAGGCAAAAAGGATGTTGGTGATTGCAAGATTATTTTCCTTTGGGGGAGAGCATTGTTCCATCAGGCAGTCTACCTAACTAGTACTGGCCAGGTGATTCCTGATTGGTTCAAGATTCCATTTCTGGGAGAAGATTCCATTTCTGTAACTAAGTCTCAGTTTGGTGATGGGGGGTGCTTAGCATAAGCAACTCCATTTTGGATGTGTTGTTTTTAACAGTAGTTTAATAATCTCTGAGTTGGCTCGTATCCGTTCCCAAGAGCCCATTATGCATATCACTTCCCAATTTTTCACTTAGTGATGTCAAGTTGGTAGCTTGAAAGTGGCAGTTCTGGGAGCGTTTCTGCCACAGGAATTGGCAAATGCTACAAATTATAGCCCCACGCTCTACCATAGCCAACTGTTGACATTTATCAGCACACCGTCCACGAAGGTTCTGCATGAAGATGGTCTGCAACGGAGAAGAGAGCACAGTTCCTAAGATGGAGTCACAGCTGGTAAAGGGTGCAGAAGGGTGGCCTGAGCCTTTAAAGATAGCCTGCACTGGGGTGCCTGGGTGGCTCAGTTGGTTGAGCATTCAACTTAATTTCAGCTCAGGTCATGGTCCCAGGGTTATGGGATCAAGCCCTGCATTGGGGCTTAGGATCCTCTCTCTCTCCCTCTGCCCCTCTCCCCGACTGTCATTCATATATATATATATATATATATATATATATATATATATATATATCTCCATATTACAAGTACATGTGGGAAGGCTGCCTGATCTTTCTCCTTGAATTCCACTGATGCCCTCTTTTAATCAAGAGTATTACAACTATGATAGACATATAGGAATAGGGGAGGCAAGGTATTTTTATCATTACCGTCAGAGGTGTAGAAACAAAAGAGCAGTTTAAAAAATCTTTAAAAATATAGGTGGGGGGGAAAATATAAAGGTTTGACCAAACTGTACAATTACACAATTAGTTATGGGGGGAAATGTGATTGCTGGGTCTTCGTATTTTAGCCTTACTATTCATGGCATTGAATATGTTAGTATATAAGAGATTTTGTTTAGAGTGAACGGAAGTGAGAGAGGATATAATCTCCTGGAGGGTGCAAATGACAGCCTAAAGAAGGAGGGCATGGCGACCAGCCTGGGGTGATCAGGAGGAGAGTAGGTTGGGGCATGATCCACAACCTTTTCTACTAGGTTTTTCAGTCCCTTTTCTTAATGCCAGTTATCCATTACCTAAAGCAAGATAAAATAGAGATTTTTCCCTCAAATTAGGGAATAGGGTTAATCTAAATCGTATGTTCCCCTTTTATGAATTAATACACTTTTTAAAGGCATTGTAAGAGAAGAGTACTTTTTGGCAAACCTCCAGCCAAATGCCTATCAAGATAATGCTTTCCACATAAGTTTAAATCTTCAGTCACCTGATTGATTTTAATGTAGAAATTACAGTATCATAACCTATCACCCTTAAGGGTAAAATCAAGAATAAATAAAGGCCAGCCTTTTGGTCCAACCACTTCCCACTCAATGAGTGATCTCATTATTGTCAAAATATTTGCCTACAGTTGTGGGCATCTGTGGTGCCGTGCACAGTCTCGTCCTCACTGCCACACAAGAAACAAGGGTGGGGGGGGGGGGTCCCTGGGCCGTGTAACATAGCTCTGGGATGGTGCCCGTTGTCTCCTTGCTCCTGCTCTGCTGTGTGGGCACTTGGCTGCAGCTCATTTTCTCTGGGAAATCTCATTTTTTCTGAGAAACCTTTCCCTCTGTAAAAGAAACATGAGTCAAAGAGCAGAAAAGAAATTGAGGTGATGGAGGAGAAAAGCAAGAAAGGGAAGATGAACTACAGAGTGTGGTTTGAAATGCAAAGCCTGGATAACAGAAAATTAAAACAGAATAGAGGAACACAAATTTAAAAGCTTTGGAACAAAGTAATCAGAGAAACCAAATTTTAAATCTGGAAAAAGAATTATCTGATTATAACAACGGGAGATGGAGACTAGAGCATCCTGAAGTCTCCTTGATTACAGAGAAGGCAGAACTGGACCGAAGCGTTTCCCATGGTCGTTTTATGTCGTAAGGATGGTCACTAAAATTTTAAATGATGAAAGATAGCCGTGTAGAAGAAATCAAAGAACTCGCGTGAGTTAATATGGGCCTGCCTGAATGAGTTAAATACATTCCCTCCCTCCTAGTGCCCTGCAGTAGTCAGCTTTCCAATTCTACGGGACCATGACAATCTCAGCTATGCTTGGGATTCTTTCACTTTATAATGTTGGTACCAAAGCCTTATAAAATGCTGTTTGTGTAGAGAACTCAGTGATGTTAAAAAAGCAATCGTTCGTAAGAAAAATTCCGAAGGGAGCAGTAACACGAAATGATGAAAATGCCAAAGATATGAAAAATAAAGACAATTGTTACAAGACGCAATAGCTCTGAATGTTTGCTTTTATGTGACAGATGTTTTTAACCAAAGCTCAACGTTGGCTGTTTGAGTACACTTATGATTTTAATTTGTGCTCTATTCCCTTTTCATATCGATGTCTACTTACAACATCTGTGAAGGCTCTGTAACCTGAATTTGACAGGGGAAAGTGAACAGACTGCTTTTGGAGTGTTTCCATTAAGTCCACATAACAGACTGTTAACAAAAATCTTAAATAGCTATTCTAATCATCAACAGCAATCTTACACAAATTAAATTAGACCCAAAGGGCCCGATTAACTTTAAAATGCCTTACAGGCATGTAACATAAATTTAACTTTTTTTTTTCCTTTGGAGAAGAAATAGGATTTTTCAGTGTGAGTCAGATATACAGTTAAAAAAAAAAAAAAAGCCAGCATGCATGTTAGACTCATAATAACGTGGAGACAGGATTTCATTTTCTTTATCAGGAAACCACACTTATGTGCATAGAAATTCAGTTAGGCCGCAACCAAGCTCCCTGTTTACATGCAAAGTAGATGCATTGAATGAGGTCTTATTGCTGAAGAAAAGAGGCATGTATCAATTGGCCTTACCATTAAAATGATGCCATGAGCAGAGGTAAAGCTGAGCTAGAATTTCTGCGGTTCGTCAACCCCACCTACCAAGAAATAGGCTGAATTCATGATTTAAAGCATAATTAGACCATGAATCAAGGAAAAACCATTAAAAAAGATATCTTCCCTTCTCTGCTTTAGCTAAATCCCCAGGGGTCTGTCCAAATTCATTTCTTGAATTTTCACTTATTCCAAATCCCAGCCAGCAGGTTCACCATCTATATATTTAATAGCCTCCATTCCTCACACACATTGGATAACTTCTCTTAGGCAACTTCCTTCCAGCTGCATGAAACATGTGATTTCTGCCCAAATCAGTAGCAGCAAATGAGAAACTTCATATTAAAGACCATGAACTGTCAGAATTAGCAAAGCTACATTTGGACAGCCTATTGGTTTGAGGAAACCGTGTCCTTTCAACTCTTGGAAAACTATCACAGACAACCTCCTTGGCAGGCAACACCCGCGGTGTTCTGGTGCCCTCAAGGTAAGTGTTTTCAACCACTTGGAGATGCTCTCTTCTCCCCCCCTCTCCAGATGCTAGGTAAGAGTCTTGGGAGATGTTCATTGCCTGCAGAATATTCATTGGTACCTTACAGTACAAAAGTGCTTTTCAGAAACCTACCCTCTTCCACACATTGCTGGGGGCTTTGACCGCCACCTGGATCATCAACAATAGAACCTGATTAGTTCAAGTTCACATCAATGGCCGTCTCCCAGGCACTGTGTTGGGCACATAATCTGAGATGAGATAGGCATGAGGTATTTCATGCCTCAGATAGACCAGGAAAGCAAGTAGCTCCGTTGCCACTGGCAGCCAAACTGGGACTACAAACAGAACCAGTCTTAGGAGAAGACTAAGGCTTCTCTACCTTCAGGATCTGGGTATAGAAATAAGTATTCTGGTTATTTATGCCAGGTGGAGTCAGCTATTTTGATTCCTCACAGTCGAAAATACTTGGGGCACCGGGGTGGCTCAGTTGGTTAAGTATCTGACTCAGTTTCAGCTCAGGTCATGATCTCATGGTTTGTGAGTTCAAGCCCCGTGTTGGGCTCTGCACCAACAGTGCAGAGCCTGCTTGGATCCTCTCTCTCTCCTTCTTTATCTGCCCCTCCCTTACTTGTGCGCACTCTCTCAAAATAAATAAATAAACTTAAAAAAGAAAAGAAAAAACTACTCCACTGATTTAAGTGGTCTTCTGAGCAATTTGTACACCAATATCTCAGAAGTTTTCCTAGAATTCAACCACGAGTCCATGAGGGCTGGGCCAAAGAGGCTCTAAATAGCAGACAACGCGCTTCATATTGTCTCCATTCTCCAGTGTTGGAGAACTGATTGTGAACCGTGTGTGTGCGTGACTCTCTAGGACTGAGTTCTTTTCCCAAGAGACTTCCTCATGCAACTAGACCTCTTCTGCCCACCTGTCAGGTATGTCCAGTGATACCCTAGAATATGCCAGGTTAAACTCAAGCTAGAACCCCAGGTACATAAATAAATATATTTAATGTATTTTCATATAAAGTTTGAACTGAAAAATGTTGTTTTGTTTTGTTTTCATTTATCAGACTTAATTCCCCTTAGTTTTAGATAAAACCTAGACTGGAGAAGTGACTTGACCTGACTTGAGTCCGGAAACACTGACGAGGCACAGAGGTAGGACAGAGCCCACATTTCCTGCTCTCCACTCAGTGCTCAGCCTGCTGCTCTGCAATCCTGAACCTTCGAGCATAACTCTCGTGCCCTTTTCCAGTAGCAGATGAGCATTCTTTTAAATTTTTAACTTTTTTTTAACGTTTATTTATTTTTGAGACAGAGAGAGGCAGAGTATGAATGGGGGAGGGTCAGAGAGAGAGGGAGACACAGAATCTGAAACAGGCTCCAGGCTCTGAGCAGTCAGCACAGAGCCCAACGCGGGGCTTGAACTCACGGACCGCGAGATCATGACCTGAGCCGAAGTCGGACGCTTAACCGACTGAGCCACCCAGGCGCCCCTAGCAGATGAGCATTCTACAAGCATTTTTTGAGGATCTGAAGTAAAACTGTTGAGATCCTATATTTTAGGAAGTCTGAATTTTTCATGGCTCTGCCGTGTTAAAACTGTTACTGCTACTTTCCAAGAAATTGTCCTCGGATGCAATGAAAATTTCAAGAAATACTAACTGTCAGGAAAAGAGTTTTAAGCTCCAGGTTAAAGCTCAGCCTAAACTGAATGATAAGAAGGTTATTCAATCATACCTAGGCTTCTTTCCTTCAGTGTGTTCTAAAGTAATTAAGAGTAGTCATTTAACAATAACAAAAATCCCAAGTTTTAACATAAAAAAGAAGCAGAGGGGCACCTGGGTGGCTCAGTCCCCATGTTAAACTTCCAACTTTGGCTCCGGTCATGATCTCCCAATTCGTGGGTTCGAGCCCCATGTCAGGCTCTGTGCTGACAGCTTGGAGCCTGGAGCCTGCTTCGGATTCTGTGTCTCCCTCTCTCTCTGACCATCTCTCAACTGCACTCTCTCTCTCTCTGAATAAGTAAACATTTAAAAGGGACTCATCATAAACCCCTCCTCAGTGACAGTGAGCCCAGCCCATAATCTTTCCTTGCGTTCAGAAGTACTTGCCATTGATTATCAGTCAGTGTGTTGTTTTTCTAATTATTTCAAACATATGAGTCCTTTCTAAGTTGAGTGTACACTTTTAAGGATAAGCAGTAATATTATTCTTCCTATATTCATTCTTCAGAGCACTTTGCACATTATGGATTTCTAACGCTCCTCTACGAATGCTTATTGACGGGTGAGTAGAAATAACCTGGAGTACAGATGAAGCCACACCTTACCCTGCATCACGGGTCCCCCAGAGCCCTGGTCACCACTAGTCCGTTGGCGTATGACAGTTTGTCATTAATTAGTACAGGCTCTTATAAGGGCTGAGGACCAAGTTTCTTGTTCTCTTCCTCGGTGTTCTTCCTGCCTTGCTGTAGATTCTGAGATCTGTTGAGATCTTCATACCTGGAGAGTTCACAGACCAAATCTCAAATTTCAAAGGACACCTATGACGTTGATAATCCTTTCTAGTTCCAAGTAGGCTAGGATCTCGGCTATTTCAGCAAAGCTCTTGTTCTCCAAATCCCCAGGCAATCTTGAATGTCTTGCAGAGATATGTAGTTATTTCTAATGTCTAATCTAAATCTCTTTGGCTGCAACTCAAGTCTGTTGCCTTTATCCCAACCCTAAGTGGAAACAGGGACCAGGACTTTCTTTGCTGAAAAGCATGTCTACATCATATAACTGATTTCTTTAAATGGTATTTACCAGCCTGTCTTCTTTACAAATTAAGGATGTGGTATAGTGTTTTATATCTGGTCTCAGTTTTGGTTTTTTTTTTATTTTTTTAAAATGTTTGTTATTTATTTTTGAAGGAGAGAGAGAGAGAGAGAGCATGAGCGAGGTTGGAGCAGAGAGAAAGGGAGACACAGAATTCAAAGCAGGCTCCAGGCTCTGAGCTGTCAGCACAGAGCCCGACGGGGGGCTCGAACTCACGAACCGCGAGATCATGACCGGAGCCGAAGTTGGACGTTTAACCACCTGAGCCACCCAGGCGCCCCAACAGCAAATTATATTTAAAAAATAATAATAATAAAATACAGTAAAATCTTGGGGGAAAAAAGGCATTCTAAAAATTTGTGTGCTATCAACAAATTCTTCATTCTTGAGAAATCATTTTGTACTTTGTGCTTTAAAGGCTCAAAATCTTTGGATAAAATTGTCTGTTTAATCCAAAGTGAATCACAATTAATAATCACTAATGATTTTTTCTTTTTGTAATTATTCTCAAGCAACTATTTTGGGTTTTTTTAGACTTTAAAAAATTTACTTCCCCATCCATTAACAAGCATTTACTGAGCATTAATTATATGCCAGGTCTTGCTATGGGAAAATAAGACAAGATAGACAGAGCCCCTGCCTTATGGAGCTTACAGACATTAAATAAATATGTAATCACAGGGCCAAGCTTTCACTACCACCGTAATAAGTGCTCTCCAGTGCCCTTCTTCTTAGTCCTCACGTAATGTGGCTTCTTTTCCTTCAGAACTTCATTGAAAATGTCATATCCTCTGAGAATCCTCTCCCTACCTGCCATGATTATCTGGTTTGGTTCAGAGCCCAGATTTAAGAAGCTTATCACAATTTACTATTATTTAGATTATTTATTCTAAAAAGTCCATCATCCTAACTAGACTATAAGCTCCACAAAGACAAAGGGCCTGTTTTATCGTGTTCTGTTGTCTTTGCTGTCACTTGCTAGCATGATGCTTGGCTCGCAGTTGGAACTCTAAAAAATATTTGCTGAACGAATGGGTAAGTGAACCAATAATAGAAAGAGACCTAAGAAATGAATAGGCTCTGGCCAAAGAAATGGAGGACGTGAGAGGCGTGTTGGGTGGGGGTGGAGAGAACTTTCCTGTCAGAAGGAGCAACCTGTGTCAGGTCCTTGAGGGTGAAAGGAGCATGGCATGTGGCAGGAACAGAAAGAAGACCAAGGAACCCTGGCATTACAGGAGGAAAGTAGTGGGCAGCTCAGCTCCTCTTGGCCCTGAATATCAAACTGAGGACTTCAAATTTTATTTGAATCATCATTGGAAGCCACTGGTGTGGTTTAAGTAGGGAAATGACTTGTTCAGCTTTTCTTTGTAAAGCTGCTCTATCCAATATGGCAGCCATTAGCCCAGCATGGCTACTTAGATTTAGATTAAGAATAAACGAAATTAAAATTTCAGTTTCTCAGTCGTACAATCCACATTTCAAGTGCTCAAAAGTCACAGGTGGTTAGTGGCTATCTTAACAGAAAGCACAGTTAGAGTGCTCAGTGGTTCAGAGGACGATTCCAGTTTACTGTAAAACTTGAACCTAAAAGCCTAAATGTGAGACGTGAAACCATAAAACTTCCAAAAGAAAACATAAGCAGTAATCTCTTGTACATTGGCCTCAGCAACATATTTATGTGTATGTCTCCTCAGGCAACAGAAACAAAAGTACGAACAAACTGTTGGGACTACAGCAAAATAAAGTTTTTTCTTTTAATTTTTTTTTTTTTTTTTTTTGCATAGCAAGGGAAACCAATAAAAAGGCAACCTATTGATTAAGAGAAGATATTTGCAAATGATGTATCCAATAAGGGGTTAACATCCAAAATATGTAAAGAACCTATACAACTCAACGCCAAACAATTAAATAAATAAAATAAATAATCCATTTAAAACTGGTTAGAGAACCTGAATAGACGTTGCTCCAAAGAAGACACACAGGTGGCCCCAGACCCATGAAAAGATGCTCTATATCCCTCATCATCAGGAAAATGTGAATCGAAACCATAATGAGATAAATCCTCTCACACCAGTCAGAATGGTTAGTATCAAGAAGACAAGAAATAACAAGTATTGACAAGGTTGTGGAGAAAAGGGACCCCTTGTGCCCTGTTGGTGGGAACGTAAATCGGTGTTTACTATGGAAAACAATATGGAGTTCCCTCAAAAAATTAAAAAGAAAAATGCCATACGATCCAGTAATTCACTGCTGGATACTTACCCAAAGAAAACAGAAACTCTGATTTGAAAGGATACATTCACCTCTACAGCATCATTTACAATAGCCAAGATATGATGATGAATAGATAAAGAAGATGTGGTATATATATATATATATGTATATATATATACACACACACATATATATGTGTGTATATATGTATATGTGTGTGTAATGGAATATTACTCAGCCATCAAAAAGAATGAAATCTTGCCATTTGTGACAACATGGATGGACCTAGATAGTATTATGCTTGGTGAAATCAGTCACACAGAGAAAGATAAATATCATATGATTTCACTCATATGTGGAATCTAATAAAGCGAATGAACAAACAAACAAAAAACAGACTCAACTACACAGAACAAACTGATGGTTGCCAGAGGGCAAATGGGTGAGAGGATGTGTGAAATAGGTGAAGGGGGTGAAGGGGTACAAACTTCCAATTGTAAAATAACTAAGTCACAAACAAGTAAACTGGAACCTATCCAACGGCAAATGTAAGAACTTTTTTTGCAGCGGAAAAAAATATTTAAAACTATAGCGCCGATTTAAAACAAATTTTGAGTTTTGAAAGAGCAATCTAACAGTTCAGAAAAGTACCAGTGCTCATAAAAAGAAGCTGCTCTCAAACATGTTGAGAATCCATCAAAACATTTTGAGATACAGTTCTAAAATTTGTATTATCTAAAAAAAAAAAAAAAAATAAATAAATAAATAAATAAATAAATAAAATTTGTATTATCTAAAAACAAATACATCTAAAGACTGGTCTGGAGATAATGAACAGGAATCTATTAGCAAATTTACTAATCAGGGTTACATCTATGCTTTTATGGAAACACTAAACATTTATTTGAAGTCAAATCTCTTTAGCCAACTACCGTGAATATTGGCTGCCTGTCAAAAATGATGTGCCCAAATTTCATATGTTTTACATCTCCTGGTAGTGATCCAGCCCACGCAGTATTTTTATATAATGACAGCTGTCATGAAAGCAGAATATCGTATATATACATTGGATTTTGATTAATGAGCTAATGGTAGTTCCCGGTCGAAGTCATTAGGTCGTGTGTGGTGTCTGGCATGCTCAGAGTTGATGATGTCGATGACGTCAT
Source organism: Panthera onca (assembly GCF_046562875.1). Classification (NCBI taxonomy): domain Eukaryota; kingdom Metazoa; phylum Chordata; class Mammalia; order Carnivora; family Felidae; genus Panthera; species Panthera onca. The sequence goes on from NC_138339.1 coordinate 220,174,764, forward strand.
CCATGTGTTAGGATGTAGCTAAAATGAGCACATTACTGATAGCCATTCTTTTTTAACGGCAGATCACAACCTATTACTAGGGTGTGAAATTAATTTAGTCAGTGCTATCAGCGTTGAATAAAGAACAGAAACCTAATAGACTAGAATTAGAGTCCATTGAACATGATGCAAGTAAGTATTGGTTTGGGAAAAGTTTCAGTTGTGTGTCTGTCCTGTGACTGCTGGGTCATACTGTAGAATGTATTTCTTACTGTGGGTTACAGTGAAAATAGTTTTTTTATGTTTATTTATTTTTGAGAGAGAGAGAGAGACACAGCGCAAGTCAGGGAGAGGCAGAGAGCGAGAGAGGGAGAGGGAAACACGGAATCTGAAACAGGCTCCAGGTTCTGAGCTGTCAACATAGAGCCCAAGGCGGAGCTCGAACCCACAGTCCGTGAGATCATGACCTGAGCTGAAGTTGGACACTTAAGCAACTGAGCCACCCAGGCGCCCCCAGATGTTGCCTTTTTTAATGAGGCCTGCTGTGACTTCTTTATTCAAGACTGCAACCCTCCTCATACTCTTTCCTCGTAACCCCCCTTTCCCTGCTGATTTCATTCCTCCATAGTACCAGCCACCCTCAGTCGTACTATAGAATTTATTTATTATGTGTATTGTTTGCCTTTCTCCCTCTACTAGGTGTAAACTTCAGGAAGTCAGGTATCCTTGTCCCTTGTATTTACTGACAACCAGAACAGGGTCTGGCACATTGCAGGTGTCAATAAATATTGTAGAATTAATTTAGATTGGGCCCACATCAAGAGAGACCAAGCATCAAATTCAAAATTATCAGATGGATTTTGCATTCATAGGTTATTTTCTGCATTTTATCAGAAACTTCTAACCCTTCTTAAAAAGCAGGCATTCTAACTTACATTTGCTCCTTATAAGGCTCAGTCCACATCTGGTTCTATAAGCCATTAGACCAAGAGCCTCTACTAACTTCTTAGAATCCATCCCAGAGGAGTATAGCATAAGAAATGAGCCTCTGGTGATAATTTATAGATTTAATACAGCTAATCTAGGTAAAATCATCAAAACATGTGCCTCTGCTGAACGTGCTTATTTATCCAACATGGAAAATGAAATAGTAAAGGAGGTCAGAAAATAAATTACAGTGTCACGTCGTTTACAACTTAAAACTTAAGGAGAAAAGTAACCGGATCAAGGTGATGGGCCCTGAAATTTTGGTTCCGAAGCCATCCAGTTCAGGGAATAAAGGCACCCAGTTCAGGGAATAAAGGTCCCCAGTTCAGGGAATAAAGGAGTTGGCTCTGCCACCCAGGTAGGAGGGTTATGTTGTTGGTATATTTCATTTATCTTTCACCTCAAACTTTCCAACATAGAAGCAGGGACTACTCCTGGCATCTAAGGGAATCACCAATGCCTTTTTGTACTTATTCCAAAACAAGTTACCTTGATCTGGTGAGTGTTATGAGCATCACATATGAAGTAGTTTCCATTTTTAAAAAGCTGGAAGATGGTTGGGGCACCTGGGTAGCTCGGTCGGTTGAGCGTCCGACTTCGGCTCAGGTCATGATCTCGCGATCCGTGAGTTTGAGCCCCGCGTCGGGCTCTGTGCTGACAGCTCAGGGCCTGGAGCCTGCTTCGGATTCCATGTGTCCTTCTTTCTCTGCTCCTTCCCTCCTCACACTCTGCCTCTCTCTCAAAAATAAATAAAGATTAAAAATTTTTTTTAAATAAATAAGTAAATAAAAAATAAAAAGCTGGAAGATTATGAAATAAATAATTTCTGGAAGAAATGATAGAAATATCATTTTGGGTTTGTACATGATTGCAGTATGGATGCCATTTATAAAATGGCTCACAGAAGACATATTTGATGTTAGAAATAACAAAAGGAGACTTCAAATAGATTGATATCATATAAATAGCGAAAAACTCCAAAACAAGTGCGCCAGGGTGGCTCAGTAGGTTAAGTGACCATCTCTTGGTTTTGGCTCAGGTCATGCATGATCTCATGGTTTGTAGGATCGAGCCCCATGTCAGGCTCTGAGCTGACAGCACGGGGCCTGCTTGGGATTCTCTCTCTCTCTCTCTCTCTCTCTCTCTCTCTTTCTCAAAATAAATAAATAAGCATTAAAAAAAAACCCTTCCAAAACAAAATATAACCAAACACTTCACAAAAGGGATGCCTACACATCACTTATTTTAATCATTATCTTAATTTGTGCTTATTTATTTACCACACTGTTGTGAGAAACTTAAAGCTATATTATTTTTCCTTTTGTCCCCAAATCTATCCCCCCTTCCTCCCAATCCGTACTGATATTTGAGGAATTTGAACATAAACTCAACTTGAAAGCTTTCTTCTATCTCAGTGTTTATCTCCAAAGCCAGAAGAATTGCACCAAATCTTATTCATACTTCTTAATATTGTTTTTATTTTAAGCTACATTTTAAATAAATGGAAACATGTCTGCATGGTTCCTGTCTACAAGAAAGATGACAGAATCTGTTTCATTATAGGCTTGTCACGGTTCAGTCAATATTGCCAAAGCTGTGGAATAAATATTGCAGCCTTTCAGTGTAGGGCAATTCTTTCACATCTTAAATCAATGTTAAACTTTTAAAATGTCTCTGTTTTTTTTTTTTCCCAACTCCAGAACAAGGGGTACTTACTTGGTTACAAATTCTTCACCTCTTGGCATGATCTTGATAAGAAATACATGGGATTAGGGGCCCCTGGGTGGTTCAGTTGGTTACGCATCAACTTCAGCTCAGGTCATGATCTCACGGCTCATGAGTTTGAGCCCGGCATCGGGCTCTGTGCTGACAGCTCAGAGCCTGGAGCTGTTTGGGATTCTGTGTCTCCCTCTCCCTTGGCTCCTGCCCCACTCACACTCTGCACTCTGTCTCTCCCTCTCTCTCTCTCAAAAATTAATAAACATTAAAAAAATTTTTTTAATAAAAAAAGAAATACATGGAATTCATTTGTTTTGTCTAGAGGTCTTGATAGGTTTTTTTTTAGTGTGTTTCATATTTACACTAAAACGTAGAAAAAATATATAAGCACTTTTAAAAGATAATCATTTTATTAATTTAACTAAGTTCTTAAAGAATTAGGGATATTTATGAACTAACAACATTCATTTGTTCTGTCTTGAGACCTAGATGATTTTTTTTCGTAAATTTTCTTCATGGTTATGCTAAAAATAGAGAAGTTATAAGCTCTTTTAAAAGACAGTCTTTTTATTAAGTTCTTAAAGGATTAAGGATATTTCATGGACTCTGAAGAAGACTCTAAAACCTAAGAAAAGTTACATGGTCAATGTAATTACAAAGCTTAATGTGAGGGATGCCTGGGTGGCTCAGTTGGTTAAGCACCCAACTTCAGCTCAGGTCATGATCTCATGGTCTTGTGAGTTCGAGCCCCTTGTCAGGCTGGGTGCTGACAGCTCAGAGCCTGGAGCCTCCTTCGAATTCTGTGTCTCCCTCTCTCTCTCTGCCCCTCCCCTGCTCTCTCTCTCTCTCGGAAGTAAATAAACATTAGAAAGCTTAATGTGAAATTAAATATCCTGTAGAAGATGCAGAAGTTCCTCTTTAATCAATATTACTAATTTTTGCTGTTGAGCAAAATGTCGGGTGGACGTCACACTACCAGGAAAATTGTTCATCTTTGGTGATGCATTAGTCATATTTGTCAGTTGCAGTTCCTGTTTTCAGATGGTCGGACAGGATGAGTTCCTAAAATATCTCATTACTATTTGAAGAATATTTTACTTGTAGGCAGAGGGCAGCAGAAATGTACTGCTTTGATGTAATCAGTGAACGTGTATCCTCAACCCTCTTAATTGTGAGACCATTGGTAAAGGTAATCGAGACCAAAAGGGAGTAAGAATGTTATTCTTTAAACAGATTGGAGGGGGGTGGCCCTGGGTGGCTCAGTTGGTTGAGTGTTCAACTTCAGCTCAGGTCGTGATCTCGCGGTTGCTGAGCTCGAGCCCCGCGGCGGGCTCTGTGCTGACAGCTCAGAGCCTGGAACCTGCTTCACATTCTGTGTCTCCCTCTCTCTCTGCCCCCCCCCTCCCCAGCTCATGCTCTGTCTTTCCCTCCTCAAAAATAAATAACCATTAAAAATAACAACAACTACAAAAAAAAAAAAAAACAGATAGGAGGAAGCACAGAGTAAAATGAAACTAGAAATTAATAATATATTTTTAGAGTACATTATTTATTTAATTTCAAGTTAGTTAACATACAGTGTAGTATTGGTTTCACGAGTAGAACCCAGTGATTCATCACTTGCATATGACACCCAATGCTCATGCCAACAAGTGCCCTCCTTAATGCCCATCACCCATTTAGCCTGTCCCCCACCTACCTCCCCTCTGGCAACCCTCAGTTTGCTCTCTGTATTTAAGAGTTTCTTTTTTATATATATTAAATATGATTTATTGACAAATTGGTTTCCATACAACACCCGGTGCTCATCCCAATGTATTTAAGAGTTCCTTAAGCTTTGCCTCCATCTCTGTTTTTATCTTATTTTTCCTTCCCTTCCCTTATGTTCAGCTGTTTTGTTTCTTAAACTCCACATGTGTGAAATCATATGATATTTGTCTTTCTATGACTGACTTACTTTGTTTAGCATAATACACTCTAGTTCCATCCACGTTGTTGCAAATGGCAAGATTTCATTCTTTTTCATCGCCAAGTACTATCCCAGTGTGTGTGTGTGTGTGTGTGTGTGTGTGTGTGTGTGTATACCACTTCTTTATCCATTCATCAGTCAATGGACATTTGGGCTCTTTCCATATTTTGGCTATTGTTGATAGCACTGCTACAAACATTGGGGTGCATGTGTACCTTCAGACCCGCATTTTTGTATCCTTTGGATAAATACCTAGTAGTGCAATTGCTGGGTCATAGTGTAGATCTATTTTAAATTTGGGGGGGAACCTCCATACTGGAGGTTCTGGAATCACATTCCAGAGTGGCTGCATCAGTTTGCATTCCCACCAACATTTCAAAAGTGTTCCCCTTTCTCCTCATTCTCACCAACATCTGTTGTTTCCCGAGTTATTAATTTTAGCCATTTTGACAGGTGTGTGGTTGTATCTCATTGTGGTTTTGATTTGTATTTTCCTGATGATGAGTGATGTTGAGCAGCTTTTCATGCGTCTGTTAGCCATCTGGATGTCTTCTTTGGAAAAGTGTCAATTCATGTCTTCTGCCCATTTCTTCACTGGATTATTTACTTTTGGGGGGATGTTGAGTTTGATAAATTCTTTATAGATTTTGGATGCTAATCCTTTATGTGATACATCATTTGCAAATATCTTCTCCCATTCCATCGGTTGCTTTTAGTTATGTTGATTGTTTCCTTTGCTGTACAGAAGCTTTTTATCTTGATGAGGTACCAATAGTTCTTTTTTGCTTTTTTTCCCCTTGCCTCTGGAGATATTTCTAGTAATAAGTTGCTGCAGCCGAGGCCAAAGAGGTTGCTGCCTATTTTCTCCTCTAGGATTTTGATGGTTTCCTGTCTCACATTTAGGTCTTTCATCCATTTTGAATTTATTTTTATGTATGGTATAAGACAGTGGCCCAGTTTCTTTCTTCAGCACCATTTGCTGAAGAGACTTTTCCCATTGGATAAACTTTCTTGCTTTGTCAAAGATTAAGTTGGCCACACATTTGCGGGTCCATTTCTGGGCTCTCTATTCTGTTCCATTGATCTATGTGACTGTTTTTGTGCCAGTATCGTACTGTCTTCATGATTACAGCTTTGTAATACAGATTGATGTCTGGAATTGTGATGCCTCCAGCTTTGGCTTTTTTTTTTTCAACATTACTTTGGGTCTTTTCTGGTTCCCTCCAAATTTTAGAATTGTTTGTTGTAGCTTTGTGAAGAATGCTGGTGTCATATTGATAGGGATTGCATTGAATGTGTAGATGGCTTTGGATAGTATAGACATTTTAACAATATTTGTTCTTCCACTCCATAAACATGGGATGTTTCCCCATTTTCTTTGTGTCTTCTTCAGTTTTTTTCATAAGCTTTCTATAGTTTTCAGCATACAGATCTTTTACCTCTTTGGTTAGGTTTATTCCTAGGTATCTTATGGCTTTTGGTGCAATTGTAAATGCGATCAATTCCTTGATTTCTCTTTCTGCTACTTCAGTGCTGGTGTATTGAAGAAGCAGATGCAACCAATATCTGTACATTGATTTTACATCCTGCAACTTCACTGAATTCACATATCAATCAGTTCTAGCAGTTTTTTGATGGGAGTCTTCCGGTTTTCCATGGACAGCATCACGGCATCTGTGAAGAGTGAACGTTTGACTTCTTCTTTGCTGATTTGTATGCCTTCTATTTCTTTTGGTTGTTTGATTGCTGAGACTAGGACTTCCAGTACTATGTTGAGTAATAGTGGTAAGAGTGGACATCTTTGTCGTGTTCCTGATCAGAGGGGGAAAGCTCTCAGTTTTTCCCTGTTGAGGACATGGCCTTTGTGATGTTGAGATATGTTCCTTCTATCCCTACTTTCTTGAGTGTTTTTATCAAGAAAGGATGCTGTATTTTGTCAAGTGCTTTTTCTGCATCTATTGAGAGGATCAGATGGTTCTTATCCTTCCTTTTATAATGTGGTGTATCACATTGATCGATTCGGGAATATTGAACCAGCCCCGCAGCCCAGGAATAAATCCAACTTGATCATGGTGAATAATTCTTTTAATGTACTGTTGAATCGGATTTGCTAGTATCTTGTTGAGAATTTTTTCCTGCAGCTTCATCAGGGATGTTGGCCTGTAGTTCTCCTTTTTAGTGGGGTCTTTGTCTGGTTTTGGAATCACGGTCATGCTGGCTTCATGGAATGAGTTTGAAAACTTTCTTTGCATTCTACTTTTTGTAACAGTTTGAGAAGAACAGGTATTAATTCTTCTTTAAATGTCTGGAAGAACTCCCCTGGGAAGCCATCTGGCCGAAGAGTCCTGTTTGTTTGTAGATTTTTGATACCTGATTCAATTTCCTTGCTGGTTATGGATCTGTTCAAATTTCCTATCTCTTCCTGTTTCAGTTTTGGTAGTGTGTAAGTTTCTAAGAATTTGTCCATTTCTTCCAGATTGCCCAGTTTGTTGGCATATAATTTTTCATGGTATTCTCTTATAATTGTTTGTATCTATGTTATTTGCTCCCTGTGTGGCTCAGTAGGTTGAGCGCCCGACTCTTGCTATCAGCTCAGGTCATGATCCCTTGGCTCTGAGATCCAGCTCCGTGTTGGGCTCTACACTAGTGTAAAGCCTGCTCGGGATTCTCTCTCTCTCCCACTGCCCATCTCCCCACCCCTCTCTCTAAAAACAAAATAAAAATTAAAAAAATATTATCAAATTAAAATATTAACTGCACAATTTAGAAAATACACCAAAGAAAGAAAGAATGAAAGAACAACTCTGGTTAGATTTTAGCCACCAGTCTTTTATTTCTGTTATTCTTCTTAGTTGTGACCATACTTTCTGTACAAGTTTGTATCCTGCTTTTGAACATAAATATTTAAATGAAAAGTAGCCGATATTTGAAACATTCTCAATTTATTGACTTGCTAGGTAATTCATGGCTTAAAAACACACATCTCAAAAGCATTGTACTGCTGAAATATTAGTATTATATGAAAGTAAATTAAATGAGTAATGAAGACATCAAGTTATTAAAATTTTCTGAAGTGTATGATAATTGCTTCATCTGTCATGCAGCAAACTATGTAATTATCTAATTATCTGATTCATGTGATCATGGTAGCCTATCTTTACAGATAGTTCAGGCACAAAAGTATATTTTGGAGTTTGAGTTGCCTGAGATTTCTTGCTACCTTGATTTTATGTAAATATATATGATGTTTATAACTCCATATGCACACCCGGACTGGAATGTGTAAGCATAGTGCCAATAAGCTTCAGCCAAAGACTACCAGAAGCACACCTGTAGTTGAACAAGTTCAACTTGTCACTTGTTGCAGGGAGGGTGAATACACGCCATGGGAAATCATGGGTCTTAGTAAGACAGTGTTAGAAGGAAGCTTCAGTCGTGTGACCCGGGGGAGAGCCTAAGGAAGCAGACATGGCCTCCAGATTGGGTGCTGTTGGAAAGTGGGGCAATTGTGTGATTGAGGGTCTTAATGAATCTCATCTATAGGAAGGGAAAACTGGAATGATGATAAAGCTGTACATGGTAAAGAAGTAGCAGTCACTCATTTGGTCTAAGAGAGGGGAGGTGTGTGGCATTTTGTGGGTGGCACAGTGACCTGTTTTTGTCTGTGCTTGGCCAAAACCATGAAGTGGTCTGGCTTTGTCTCATTTTCTTCTGGTTTCAGGGCAGGCTTGTGTGAGGCTGGTATTCTGGGAAATTGTTTTTGTCTCCTGGCAGAGTCACACGGTCCAGCTGTGAGCCCCGGGCCAGCTTCTCAATGTCAAGGGTGGCTCTTCTTCCTTTCCTAATAGCTTCAGTCATTTTTCTTCTAGAACTGGCAGATCTCACTAGTTTACACGTGCCACACTGCCCGTCTGCAACAAGTATAATCCAATTTTAGGCTGGGTTGGATAAGAGAGTGAACATAAAGGAAACATTCTCCCCAGAAAGGATGGTTCACTACTACTACTCATTGGTCCCCTTTGTAAACAATTGGCTCTTTTGAGAGCTGATCCTTTTCTCCTCCCCAGCCTAGGCTCAATGTTGTTTTCTCTGTTGTCACTAGATGAACACTTGGCAACAAGACAAAAACAAGGCAACAGTCTTTTCTTATGGTAAAAGTGATGATAGATGTGAATTTTCATTTGCATTTTGTTTTGAAAGAAGCATCTCATAAGTTTTTAATAATCTCTAAGGGGAGAAAGAAATTGTTCTCTACGCCTTAGGTCAAGGATTTTCTGCTCTGGTCACCACTAAGCATTGCTAGAGGTCATTTGATTCTGAACGTCTTCCTCCCAGTTCCTTTTTTTTTAACTAGAAAATGAACATCTCTTGCTTTTGGCATTTAGAAGAGCTTCTGTGATTCTCTATTGAATTCTCTACCTGCTGTTTCTTTCTTATTCTTTGGAGAATGGCCTGCTTGACTTTTTTCATGTTAGCATGACTAGTATAAAAATTAATTTCTGGAATATTTTATGGTATATTGGAAAATCCATGTGTTCTTGTTTGTAAAACTTAGAAATACCAGAAGCCACACTATTACCATAACTGCCTATTTATCTACATACATATTTATTCAAAAGATATATGCTAAGCACACGGTGTGCCCATAAGCTTTGTCCTAGACATTGGACACCAGGGCAGGAGGGAGGAAGGGTGAAGAGCCATCTATGGGTTGGTATTCCTGCTCGGTCACTTGCTGGTTGGGCATGCTGAGCAATTAGTTATCTCTCTAAATTTACATTCTTCCTCTGTACAATGTGGGGATCCCACTAATACTTCCCCTTAAGGCTGCAGGAGGATGGAAAGAGATCATCTGAGTTAAATGTTTAGTACGGTGCTGTCACAGTTAGTACTAAAAGAAAGCCATTGCTATTTTTTGAGGATTAAGTGGTGAATAACTAGATGCTATCCTTCGTCAAGGAACTGGTGGAGGCTTGGGCTCCGCTACCTAGTGATGTAACTGGGAAGACTGGAGGCATCTCATTCTTGGGGAGGGTGTTGGGGGGCAGGCAGCAAGACGAGTGCTGTAGAGAAGGAATTGCCTAAATAAGACCTGGTGGGTGAGTAAAAGTTGACCAAGCGGTGGTGAAGAGAGAGAAAGTGAAGGAATGCGGCTAGTGGAGAGCAGGGTGTCCCTGCAGTGGGAACACAGTGTCAAGTGCTCGATGTGACAAGGGCAGTTCCTCGTGGCTAGACTGTGGACAGGGAGGGAGGCAGTGGGAAGTGTGGTTGGAGGGGCAAGTGAGGACAAGATCTCAAGGTCCCTCTGTTCAAAGCTTAGTATCTTGGACTTTATTTATCCTGAGGACAATAGGACTCTGGAGTCAGTTTCCTGTATCACCACTGGTACCCCTTCTAAGAAGGTACTCAAATTAAACATTTTAAGTGGATAAAGGAAATCGTTTAGAAATGTTTGTTGGAACAGATTTTTAAAAAATGTTTTTATCCCTGGACGGAAACGCCAGAAAGTAAATTATACTCTCATTCATAAAACATAGTGACAGTCGCCCATGTGTGCCCTGGCTCCTCTCTGATTTGACTTTTCTTGCCCCCTCATTCTTTACCTGTCCCTTATCCCATTACCCTCCATTTTGAAGATGCCATTCCTTATGTGTTCCATCCATGGTCTTAAAACTGCATGTATCCTTTTAAAAGATAGAATGTTTTAAGTGGGTTTTATTTTTTAATGTTTATTTTTGAGAGAGCCAGAGAGCAAGAAAGCATGAGCGGGGGAGGGGCGGGGAGAGAGACTGGAGACACAGAATCTGAAGCAGGCTCTAGGCTCCAAGCTGTCAGCACAGAGCCCCACGCGGGGCTCAAACTCACCAACGGCGAGATCATGACCTGAGCCGAAGTCGAACGCTTAACCCACTGAGCCACCCAGGTGCCCCTTATGTGGGTTTTTGACTTATCTACTTGGTATTCTATTAGCCCTGCATCTTTTGTTTTCCTCTTGATATGAAGCATCCATGTTGCTGTGTGTACATGTAGTTCATCATATGAACATCTAGTCCATTGCTTTGAACTGTCGCAAAGTCCATGTATAGTATGCATTGTAGCATCATTTATAATAACAGTTTGAAATAACCTAAATATTGCACACTAGGGAATGGCTAAGTAACCTCGGTACATTAGCAGTATGAAATAATGCCTCCATTAACAATACTCTGGATGCCATGGGAAACATGTTTATATAATGTTAAAGGAGAAATGCAGACAAAATTGTCTTTACTCTGTGCAAACTACCTCCTAATAAATACATATTCATACAGCCAATGGCCGGAAAGGATCAGAGAATGAAAACAATTCTGTATGTCAGAGCAAGGGAACTGTGGGTAACGTTTCTCTTGTAGCTGTTAATAGCGATTATGGTGTGCCTGGGAATTTAGCCTACACACGCTTTTCCCCTAGTATAATCTTGGGGGAGGGAAGAGATCAGAGCAATACTAATCTGCTGCCTGTCCCAGCGTTGGCATCTGGATGTCCCTCCTGAGGCAGAAGGGTGTGTCCTCCAATTTCAGCCGCATTTGCCACCACCACTCCCCATGGGAAATTGGACTGAAATTGAAACTCCTTTCAGAAGGCTGAGATAGATGGAGTTCTGCCAAAGTTAACTATCTTCAAGAAAAGGGAAGTGCATTAAGCTATGTAAAATATTATTCTTCCATTCGTGCAAAAAGACACGGACTTGTACGTGCATGGAAAATTTTTGGAAGAACAGACAAGAAACTGTTAACAGCAGTTGCCCCCCCTGGGGATGGAGATTGGGGATCTGGGGTAGGAGGGAGACCTATTTTTCTTTAAAGTATAAGAGAAGTATTTATTATTTTCTTTTAAGAAACCCTGTACCAGGTACCACTTTTTCAATTAAAATTTTATTTTTCAAAGTTTAAATCACCAAATTTCATGAACTTAACTTTTAAACATCCCTTTGATTAAAAAAAAAAAAAAAAAACACAAACTTTTTACTTTATTTATCTGTTTAGAGAGAGAGTATGGGGGGGGGGGGGTTGTGCAGAGAGAGGGAGAGAGAATCCCAAGCAGCCTCCACACTGCCAGTGCATGCAGGGTGAACTTACGAACCCTAAGATCATGACCCGAGCGGAAACTGAGTCCCACGCTTAAGGACTGAGCCACCCGGGTGCCCCTTAAATATCCCTTTTAAAATGTCTTAAATTTTTAACTCGTTACAAAGATTCTCCCCAAATAACAAATTCGTATTTTGAGCACCTCTTTTTAGTGGTGAGAGCTAAGCCCAATTCGAAGACTACTTACAATGCATTATGAATCCACAAAGCACAAAATACTGTGACCTTAATTCCAACGCAGAATGCAACCGACAAACAAGATAGACTAACAAGAATGACATCAGGATTAGAATCTGATGGCAGTTGTCCTTAACACGGATCTGCTGCAGGCTTTTTCCTCCACGCTTGGTGTTCGCGTTCCCCAACCCTCCGGGTGCGGCGGCCTCATCTGTCCCGGGGCCCCCCCGCTCCCGGGGGGGGGGGGGCCGGCCTCGCTCGCTCTCCCACCTGGGACTCCTTCCGCCGCCGGCCGCGCCACCACTTAGCGGGCCGAGGCTCCCCCGCCCGCCGCCGCGTCCCAGGGTGGCCGCCCCGCGCGCCGCGTCACTCCGCGCCCTCGGTGAGGACCTACCACTGGCCGCGCAGCGGAGGGGAGAGGCCGCGACCCTTCCCCTGCCGGCGGGCGACGCGCCACCACTCGGGTCGCCTCGGCCTGGCGCTAAATTTAAAACCGTTCACAGGCGCGGCCGGCTGGCTGCGGAAACGAAAGTTAATTCGTCCCGCGGGCCGCCTCCCGGGCTCCGCCGGCCCCTCCGCGCGCCGCGCTAGCGGGGATACACCCTTCCCCCGCCATCTTCCGCCGGCTCCGGGCAGGTCCCGCGCTCCGCGGGTGAGGCCTGCTCGCGCCCCGCGAAGAAGGCGGGAGGCAGGGACGGCATGGACGGCGGGGACCGGGCTCGCGCCCGGCAGCACGTGTTCCTGCTTCCAGGTAAATACGCCCGCCCCGAACGGCGGCGCGCCTCGCCCGGCCCTCCGCCCGCGCGGTCCGGCGGCGGCGGCGGCGCGCGGCCGGACTTCCACCTGGGGCGGCGGGGCGCGCCCCACGTCGGCTCTCGGCGCTCGCGGCCCTGCGCGCGCACCCCAGCGGGTCCCACTCCCGCGCGGAGCCCGGGCGCCGCGGGCACGGGCGCTGCGCGTCCCCGGGCCCCCGGTGTGGGACCAGATTCTCTCCCCGACGCGTCGCACCCGCTCTTGGTCACTCCTTACAGCTGGCTGCGGGGTTTGCAACCCAACGCCGAAAGCGCAGAAACGGGCCGAGCGTTATTTCTCCGGCTGCGGTGGGCTGCAAGGAGCGGCCCAGGCCTGTGGAGAATGACGCGGGCTCAGGGTCTCGCGGCACGCTGTGGGGCCCGGAAGTGTCTGTTTCGGGGGGCAGTTTGCTGTCCCCCTCTCTCTCCCCACTCGGCAGCTGGCCCAGCTCTGGGTTCCTGCCGGATAGGATCCAGTGAGCCCGGAAAGGCCTCAGACGCTGTGCACCTTTCTAACAAGGCCCAGATGATGGTAGGGGTTAGGACAAGTCTTCAAAGAAAGTCAGGTGGGTAGTTAATGACATAAGTGATGGAGCCAGGCCCTTTTTCAGCCTCCCCCTAGGTGGTGAGGGGCCATCCGGGGTCTGCAGAGGATTGGAGAAATAGATAGTGAGATACCGCACGCGATGGGCTCCAGGAAGTGTCAGAATCAAAGGCGTTTGGGACTAGGGAATGCAAGCCCGTCAAGTTTGGCCCTCTTGTAGATTGATACTTTGATATGATGGCATAACATTGGAAATAAGGAGAATCCTTGGTTCACTGTGTTTAATTTTTAGGTTTAGCTCAGCAAATGCAGTGTTTTTACACCAAATCATGGTCTGATGATGTTATAGGTATGTAGCAATCTAGACTTTCATGATGAATATTGAAAATTCTTACCTGACAGTGTGTCAAGAATATTTTTGTGTGTATGTTTCACTTTCTCTCCCTTTATAGTTATTACACACAATACAGTATACAAATTTAAGTGTGCAATTCAGCAAATACACTCATGTATTTTCATTGTGTACATGTATGTGTACACCCCTGTAATCATCCCCCAAGTCAAGATGTAGAACTTTTTCAGCAAGCTCATGCTTGCTGCTAGATAGCCACGGGTCAGTGCTGACCTTTGTCACTAGAGATTTGTTTTGCCTGTTTGGGTAAGTGTGTACTCCTGTAGGTCTGGCTTCTTTCACTCAGCAGTATTTCTTGAGATTCATCCATATTATGTGTAGCAGTGGTTTGGTTTATTGGTCGATTTGTGTTTTCGTTGTTGTGTGTATTTTATTGTATGAATATCCATACTGTTTATTTCCTCTGCTGTGGGTGGACATTTGGATTGTTTCCACTTGGTAACTATTGTGAATTGCACTTTTTTTTTTTTAAGTTTATTTATTTTGGGAGCAAGCAAGAGAGAGGGGGAGGGGCAGACAGAGAGGGAGAAAGAGAGAATTCCAAGCAGGCTCTGCACTGTTGGCACAGAGCCCAACACGGGGCTCAAACTCACCAACCTTGAGGTCATGACCTGAGCTGAAACCCGAGAGCCAGATGCTTAACTGACTGAGCCACCCAGGCACCCCGTGAATTACACTTCTAAGAACATTCTTTTATGAGGCTTTTGGTAGAAAGAGGCACTCATTTCCCTGGCGTGTGTACCCAGGAGTGGAATTACTGGTTTTGGGGATCTGTATGTTCAGCCTTAGTAGATGCTGCTAACGGTTTTCCCAAGTGGTTATACCGATTTACACTACCACCAGCCGTGTGTGAGAGTTCCCATTGCTTCACATCTTCACCAGAGATTTGTATAGGCAGTTTTTTAAAAGTTTTGTATTTGAGAGAGAGAGAGAGAGGGAGGGAGAAAGGCAGAGAGAGAGGGAGAGAGAGAGAATCCCAAGCTCAACATGGGGCTCCATCTTGCGACCCTGAGATCCGGACGTGAGCCAAAATCAAGAGTCCGACACTTAAACAACTGAGCCACCCAGGTGCCTGGAGATGTATATATGCTACAACCATTAAAGCAAATTTCAGGGTTTTGATAGAATCTAGCAAAGGCCTACTCGTATACATGTTTTACATTAGAAAAATCTTCTTCTTGTTTTTGTCGCATCAATTCAGTGAGATTTTAAGGGTAGGAACTCCAGTTCTTTCACAATCAAGTGCATTATTATTATTTGGATACACACAACGGCTGCTGATAATTTGAGTTTCTTATTTTGTTCTGTTTAATTGGTATTGACATTTTCATTCTTGAAAATGCATATATCCTCATCGTATTAAACACAAAAACCTGGGGCGCCTGGGTGGCTCAGTCGGTTGAGCTTCTGACTTCGGCTCAGGTCATGATCTCATGGTCTGTGGGTTCGAGCCCCGCATCGGGCTCTGTGCTGACAGCTCAAAGCCTGGAGCCTGCTTCAGATTCTGTGTCCCCTCTCTCTCTGACCCTCCCCCGTTCATGCTCTGTCTCTCTCTGTCTCAAAAATAAATAAACATTTAAAAAAAACCCACAAAAACCTTCATTAACTATTGCATCCCTGAAAATTAAAAAAAAAATGTAATGTTTTACTTCTTTTTGAGAGAGAGACAGAGACAAAGTATGAGCAGGGAGGTGCACAGAGAGAGAGAGAGGTAAACACAGAATCCAAAGCAGACTCCAGGCTCTGAGCTGGCAGCACAGAGCCCGACGCGGGGCTCGAACCCACAGACCATGAGATCATGACCTGCACAGGAGTGAGATGCTCAACCGACTGAGCCACCCAGGCGCCCCATATCCCTGAAAATTTTAGGTTTAATGTGTTTACTGCTGGACTGTGAGAAGTTCAGTCTGCTTCCCGTTCAAAGCTGAGATGTCCTGTGGCCTATGAACTCATTGGAGAGGGCTGAGCCAGCTGCTCAGGAGCTGCGTTGTCTGGCTGGCTTGTTCTTTACCACTACTTGAGCTTCCTGTTCCTGCCTGTCCGGCCGGCCTTTAGTGCCACCTGCAGGCTTTGAGCGTACAAACATTGGTGGTTTCACAGTTCCTGCAGTGCAACAATGCCACTCAAACTTGAGGGCATAGGTCACCTGGGGAACTGGGCCCCACCCCCAGGGTTTTTGAGTCGGTGGCTCTCCGGAGAGGCCTGAGAATGTGCATTTCAAACAAGTTCCCAGGCGACGCTGATGCTGCTGGTCTGTGGACACCACTTCGAACCCCCGCACTGAGACAGCCCTTGGGAGTGAGTAGAGAGGAGTAGGAATGGCCAGCCCCAGGTTTAGCTCTCTTTTCGTGGGCCGGAATTTGTGTCCTCAGGGGTGTGCGTGTAAGTCCAGGGTATAAGGCCCATTTTCACAGACACATATTTGTGGGTTTTTTCTAGCAGATGAGAAATCAGCTACGGTAAGCTATGCATTTGAGACAAGGAGACTATATCCTCCTTGGAGTGAGCACCATAGCGCCAGTCAAATTGGGCCCTTAATTAAGAAAACAAAGATTATAGAAGATTTTTCAAGAATATTTGGTGGAAGCCGTTTGTACTCAGTTTTAGGACATTTCTGGGATCGGAGGAACTTACTCTGTTACTGGAACACAAGCTCATTAACCAACAGATGAATAGAACTTTAGAGATTTACCCATGAGGCAAATGCAAAGCCACTGGTCCTTGGGATGACACTTTTTTCTTGCCATTTAGTTCATGTTGTTTATCAAGTTGTCTACAATAACATTGTGTTATACATTGAAGGATATATTAAAAAGGACTATTTAGGCCTCTTGCTTTTTAATTCCTCTGAAGAAGTCAAAATTCCCAGAGAAACAAAAACTGAAACTTGGAAAGGATACTTGTGAGGTAGTAAGGCTTAGGGCCTTCCTTGACTTTCATAGGCTGCCAGGGACAGAACTGCCTCCCATGCAAGCAAGACAAGCATTTCTTGTAGTTTGGGATGGCCTTCAGTGTTTCTCCAAAAAGGCCTGTGGGTTCTAGCCTATTCACAGTTTTAGTTACTGTAAGAGACCATTAACATCTCTATCTTTTAGAATTTGGTATAAGTTTCTATCTCTCTTTGCTGCCCTAAAAATAAATGTTTAAGCCATATTCTTAATATTTTTCTCTAGTCTAAGTTTTGTACACTTGTCAACTCTACTAGGTTGGGATAGACCCTAACGTGAAAGGTGGGCTGGGAACCGATTCACCAAGTATAGAAGTCTGTGTGGATTGTTTGTGTGGCTGCACCCTGTAGCTGGACCATCTCCAAGGAGATGTCAAAACATTGGAAAACCCTAATGTTGTGTGAGGGAAGAAAGGAAGGACAGAAATGATCTCAGGACCAGTAAATTGATTTGGGTTAGCTTAGGCTGAAAGCATCCCTCATTCAGCCCCCTGATTAAAAAGCCCCCAGATCAAGGTAGATGCCACATCACATTTTCAGCTGTAGACAAGTTTTGCAATAAAATTATTCACCTTTATCTCCAGAAAACACACGTTCAAAAGCATTTTAAGAAGAATTGTATTTGTTACTTCTTTCCCCACAGCATGAATAGTGCCAGCTTTTGCACGGTAGAGGATGGGTTGCTTTTGGGGGGGAGGTAAGAATCACAGGCCGGCCGGCCTGCCTGCCTACCTTAGACATTCCAAATACATTAATGAGCCTTTTATGAGAGGCAGCATGATGATCACAAACAATACGATCCTCTTTGTCTCTCCAAATAGAATACAGAAATAGATTTGAAAGCATTGTGAGAATGCAGGCTTTAGAACCATGTTCTAATTAAAGGATTAAAAAAAATCAACTTTAAAAGGCAAAAGTAGTTTTTGTAATTAATGGTAGAGACAATTTATATTAATGTTATTTCTGATTCGAGTCTTGTAACTTTTTAATAAGCCCACAAGAAACACCTCTTATTTGAAAAAAAATAATAATAATAGTGTGAAGTATGTGGTAAAGGAAGAATTGCTATAGACCCAAATGACTTTTTTTTCAGTGACCCTAAAATGCATAAATAAATAAAACTTTTTTCCTCCTTTACCTAAAGGCACATGGTTAATGTCAGAAGAAAACTGTAAGCAGATTTTTTTTTTTTAACATTTATTTATTTTTGAGACAGAGATAGACAGAGCATGAACGGGGGTGGGTCAGAGAGAGAGGGAGACACAGAATCTGAAGCAGGCTCCAGGCTCTGAGCCATCAGCACAGAGCCCGACGCGGGGCTCGAACTCACGGGCCGTGAGATCACGACCTGAGCCGAAGTCGGCCGCTTAACCAACTGAGCCACCCCAGGCACCCCAGATTTTTTGTTTTTTTGTCAACACTGTTTACATGTATGCATGTTTGTGTTTGGAAATCTAGCTTGTGGGCTGAAAGCTTCCTTATTTTCAGAAGAGCTTATTCACAGGGCAGGAACCTGTACTGTACTTGGTAGGAGATGGGGCACAATTCCAGCACTGGTTTTAGACAATCTCTGAATAATTAAGCTCCGCTTCTTGGGAGATTTGTCTTTTACTGAATAGTCTTCTGCAGGCCGTCAGCAGCACGGGAGTCTCTGAGTTCCCCAGCATAGAGCATGTTTAACGTTTTCCACACAAATCCTGAGGCTGGTTTTGTCTTTACGAGGCTTTTTTTGGTGGCAGTTCCGCCGACCTTTTCTCAGACGGCCACTGGATCTGCCCTATCTGAGCACACTCTGAAGCGGGTGGACTTAGTCGGTTGTCAGTTGTGCAGTCAAGCTGAGCCTGATACTGTCCCGCTAGTAATTGTTCCGAAAGATTTAGGATATTTATAAGAACTTTTAACTCTCACACATTTATCCTCCAGGGCAGAAAAGAGTTTTCATAAAAGGAAAGTAAGAAATGTTCACAATTTTTATTTGAGTATGGTTGTCACCTCATGTTATGTTAGTTTTAGGTGTGCAACATAGTCTTTCAGCCACTCTGTGCGTTATGTGTGCTGTGCCCACCACGAGTGTAGCTGCTGTGTCACACACCCTGCAGTACTATGATACCATTGGCTGTCCTCCCCATACCCTACCTTTTATTCCCATGACTTGCTCATTCTGTAACTGATACCTGGATCTCACACCCCCCTTCACCCCACCTCTTCTCCTCTGGCAACCGTCAGTTTGTTCTCTGTATTTATGGGTCTTTTCTGCTGTTTACTTTGCTTTGCTTTGTTTATATTCCACATGTAAGTGAGATCATACGGTATTTGTCTTTCTTTGTCTATTTCACTTAGTATAATACCCTCTAGGTCCATCCATGTTGTTGCAAATAGCAAGATTGCATTGTTTTTATGGCCAAGTAATATTCCATTGTGTATGTATGTATACACACACATTTTACACACACACACACACACACACACACACACACAATCACATCTTCTTTTTCCATTCATCTATTGATGGACACTTGGGTTGATTCCATATCTTGGCTGCCGCAAATAATGCTATAATAAATATAGGGATGGCCATAGCAACCTTTTTCTAGATAGGTCACCTAAGGCAAGGGAAACAAAAGCATGTCAAAATAAAAAGCTTTTTTAAAAAGTTTTGACTACATCAAAATAAAGAGCTTCTGCACAGTGAAGGAAACCGTCAACCGAATGAAAAGGCTACTCACTGAATGGAAAAATATATTTGCAAATAATATATTCAATAAGGGGTTAATATCCAAAATATAGAGAGAACTTATACAACACAACATCAGGAAAACAAATAATTTGATTAAAAAATGGGCAGGAGACCTGAATAGGCATTTTCCCAAAGAAGACATCCAGATGGCCAATAGACACATGAAAAGATGCTCACCATCACTCATCATCAGGGAAATGCAAATCAAAACCACAATGAGATGTCACCTCACAACTGTCAGAATGACTAAAATCAAAAAGACAAGAAATAACAAGTATTGGTGAGGATGTACAGAAAAAGGAACCCTCATGCACTGTTAGTGGGAATGCAAACTGGTACAGCCACTGTGGAGAACAGTATGGAGGTCCCTCAAAAAATTAAAAGTAGAATTGCCATATGAGGGGCACCTGGGTGGCCCAGTCGGCTAAGCCTCCAACCTTGGCTCAGGTCATGATGCCTGTGTTTGAGCCCTGCATTGAGCTCTGTGCTGACAGCTCAGAGCCTGGAGCCTGCTTTGGATTCTGGGTCTCCCTTTCTGTCTTCCCCTCCCCCACTGCACTCTGTCTCTCTCAAAAAATAAATAAACATTAAAAAAATAAAAAAGAAATACCATATGATCTAGTACTTCCACTACTGTGTATTTACCTAAAGAAAACATAATTTTTTATTTGAATAGCAGAAAAGGGGGGCACATGGGTTTTTCCCATATCCTCTAAGCTTTTACCATGATGTTAAGACACAAACAACTTATCAGTATTTTCTAAAGTGTTGTAATAAAACATACCTAAAACTAGATTTATGCTATTTATTGGCTCTGTGTCCTTGGACAAATTGCATCTTCTTTGTAAAGCCTCAATTTCCTCATCTCTACAGTGGGGAGAACAGCTCTTTCTCCTAAGCTCCCCTTTGCACCCCAAGATCTTAGTCCCAGACCTGGGACAGAGTAGGCATTCGGTAAACATTCACTGAAGGATGCATGTCTCACGTGCCATTTTTTCCTGCAGTCTTTGCTACACTGCCCTTTGTCCTCCTTTTACACTTCTATCCAAATCCTACCCCTTTCTTCAAGGCCTGGTTCAAAGTTAGTTTCCACAAAGCTAAGCCATTTGTATAGACCACAAATGAATTCCAGTATTCTTCAATTTTTCTCATTTTTCTATTTCTGCCTTTATTTCACTCTGCACTCACACTCCTCACTAAAATACTCAGGGTTATTGGGGTTATACAACATATCTCTGTTTGAATGCCCGTGACTTTGGGTCTGCCTGGACTCTCCTGCCTGCTCGTCTTCACGTTCTCTGCCTGCCAAATGCCTGCCTGTCTCTTAACCTCAGCCCCTGGCTCCTCCAGGCAACCTTCCCTCCGAGCCTCTCCCCTGTGAGTGTGCGAGCTCGCGGTACCTTCTCGGCCACCTACGCATCTTGTGATTATTCTGTCCACTATCCTTTTTATGTAAAGATGTATCGAACCCCCAGTACATGCCAGCAGCTGGAGAGAATCCACGTGCGTTCCGCCTGCATCACCACCACCAGCTCCTCAGTGCTGGGCACCTTGGCCTGAGGCTCCAGAGCCCTCCCCTGCCCAGTGCCTCTGAAAGCAGAGGCGTGCCACTGAGGACTTCCAGCCTTTTTGTTCAGAGGTCCTTTATCCGTGCCTTTTAAATATCTGCCTTTCTAGGTATACCTTGCCTTTCCAGGTATGACTGTTGCTAAAGTGGAATGGGCTGCCTGCTGGAGTGGTCAGATCTGCATGTTCTGATGCCTGTTTTATCATCCGCCTCTGAAACGCCGAGGATCCAAGCTGGCCGAGGTCTCTAGGCGGAGCTAATTTCTCTGCAAGAGTCTAAGACATTTGGTGAGGCTCTGCTTTATCAGTATAGAATAGTATAGATTAGACTATACTGTACTATACTATGCTATACTATACTGTATATTTTAATAGTAGAATATTATTAGAACAGTAATACAGACCCAGTGCTGTATGGAAACTTTACCCAGTTCCCAGTATGGAAACTTTAGCGATGCAGAAAAATATAAAGAAGGAAATAATTTATCTATCATCTTGCCACTGAGAAATAACAATTTTGGAAATATTTCTTTCCAGTCTTTTTATATTGTATGTATCCTAGTGTGAACTCCGTGTTTTTCATTTTTTTTTTCTCATTTTTCTATTTTTAACTTTATCTCACTGTTTATTCTTTCTACTTATACTATGAATTTATTTCTTTTTTAAGAAAAAATTTTTAATGTTTATTTTTGAGAGAGAGACAGACAGAGCATGAGCGGTGGGGGAGCAGAGAGAGAGAGAGGGAGACACAGAATCAGAAGCAGGCTCTAGGTTCCAAGCTGTCAGCACAGAGCCCGGTGCGGGGCTCCAACTCACAAACTGCAAGATCATGACCGGAGCTGAGGTCGGACACTTAACCAACTGAGCCACCCAGGT
Source organism: Panthera onca (assembly GCF_046562875.1). NCBI lineage: Eukaryota > Metazoa > Chordata > Mammalia > Carnivora > Felidae > Panthera > Panthera onca. Next base: position 220,196,595 of record NC_138339.1, read on the forward strand.
GCCCCTGAATTTATTTCTATTGTAACAAATATACCAAATAGGTTTTGCTTCAGGGCACCGAGGTGGCTCAGTTAAGCCTCTGACTCTTGATTTGGCCTCAGGTCATGATCTCATAGTTTGTCCCTGCATCAGGCTCTGTGCTGTCAACGTGGAGCCTGCTTGAAATTCTCTCCCTCCCTCTCTCTCTCTCTCTGCCCCTCCCCTGCTCATTCTCTCTCTCTCTCTCTCTCTCTCTCTCTCTCTCAAAAAACAATTAAAAAAAAAAGTATTACTTCACAGCATAGACTGCATATTTTGAATGGATTATCTTTAACAGTGGGTAAAGACTGAAAATACAAATAGATGCAGGACAGGTGAACGTAAATTCACAGAACCATGATGGCCACAATGGCAAGCTGGGATTCTTTGAAAGCCATTTGAGGTTGAAGTTTTTAGGACAACCATGGCCTCCTGCAAACGTCCCTTGGTGTGCTTACCATAAATAGGATGCCAGTTTGAGTAGACCATGAATCTGGCTTGGTATGGAAATTACTATGCATTTAATGTTGAGACCTTCATCCTAACTGTGTTGCAAAACCTGGCTAGCCAGTTCATTGATCCCTGGGAAGGGCTGGCTGTGTGTTGGGGGTAGAGGCGGGGTAGAGAGTATACAAGCATTGGGACTCGGGTGTTGCAGCGCTTAGAGGTCCAGGGCTTCTGTCCCCCTGAGAGTTTACTTCCTCTGCTCAAACCAACTTCCTCCACTTAGTAGATAATAGGCTGCACGCTGCACCCACGCCTCAAATCCCCCAGTGTCTACTGGGAGAAGCTGCCCCTTTTCTCTTCTTCTCTTACAGCCTTTTGACTGGCCCCACTGTGATCACATGCAACCCCAGCCTCACCCCCCCGTTAGCTGTAGCCTTGGAGGGGCAGCCTCCACTACAGCACCAGGTGGAGACGGGGAGGACAGAGGGGTTCTGGAGGGTAGGGAGCACTTTTCCAGAAGAAGGAATGGCGAGGCTGGGCAGCGCAAGAGCTAGCTGCTGCCCTCACCCCCCGGTGTGCCTGAGCTCTGGCCCGAAGCCTGCACTGCGTGTGACGGGGTGGTCTCAGCTGAGCATTCTCAGTTTCCCAGTTCTTGGGGGTCTCTTTGGCTAGATGACGTATAGGTGGGGCAGAGGTTTATCCTATGAAGAAGTAGATTTGGGCTGTAACTTGCTCTCTTCTTCGTTTACCCAAGGTTTGTGTAATTTCTAGGAAGCCCATCTTCTAGGTCCTGTGTCTTCTGGCTCTTATACCTTTGCAGTACACTTTGATGTCTGCTGTTGTATTTGACCCTCACGATGGCCTTGGGAATTAGTCAAGGCAAGCTTTATCATCACCATTTTACAAGACTTGGAGAAGTCAGACAATCTGTCCCAACACCCCACAGGAATTAAATGGCAGACACTCCAGGCCCTCCCTGGGTGTCTAGGACCCCTGCTGTAGGCCAGAGGCCACTCTGTTGGCCGAATGGTGGCATCCCACCAGGATGGGAGAGGCGGGAGGATCAGAAAGGGCTGGGGTTCCCTCTGTTGTCAGTTTGATGACGAGGGACCAGGCACACCGCCTGTCCTGGTGCCAGCCCTGGTTATCAGTAGACATCCCAGTCGGGTCTGTCCTTTCTGCCTCTCTAGAATATTTCTGCTTCGCAGATATTTCAAAAGCTTAGCTCCATCTGTACGTGTCGTTGGTCTTCGTGACTCTGAATTGCCCGCCATCCTGAAGTTCTTCATCAGTTTCTTCTTCAGCGCACAGGTCCGTCCTAGAAACATGGCTATTGATAGGGGCAGCCTTGAGAAAATGGAAAGTTTATCATCTATGGCCTTGGTGAAGGCCGGTTTTTGGTTTTTTCTTTTTTCTTCAAAGCTTTAAAATTAAAAAGACATTCTTAGAGGAACCCATTACTTGAGAATTATTTTTCTGGTGCGTGCCTCTGTCTAGCTTTCTTGGTTTGCCTCCTGTGGTGTTGAAGGAAACAGAGTGCCCCAAAGCCAGGAAAGTGACCCAGATCTCTTTGATGGCAGTGGTTAACATCTTGGGAAGGGAAGACATATAGTCATTGCTTAAATTAACATTCCTGGAAGTGGCAAGTAACTTAAAAATTATGCTGATTTGTCTTGCGTGCATTGCAAGTGTCCTAGCCAAGTGTTCCCAAGGAGCTGTCCCTGGCGATCAAACCAAAAAGAACCAAGGGGGGTGAATATGTTCTAATGGCTGATGACTGCAAAAAAATGAACCAGAACCTACTTAGGACAAGGTATTGCATGAGCATGAGAGTGATGCTCTCATCTTTTTTTTTTTTTTTCCTATTAGATCTTCTTAAGAAAACTGAATAGCCTTGATATAGTATCTAAAAATAGAGTAAATGGTGCTTTGATGTCTGTCCTTTCTTCTCCATGTAACAGCGGGTGTGTGTTTCTCAGAGCTTATCTGCTGTGTGCCAAAAATCAGACAGGGTCACGGACAAATGTCCGTTGCTTCCAAGTCATAAGAACACTTGGCAAAAAGGTGGCTCTTTCTCCTGTCTCATGTCTTTGAACTTTAAATGATACGAAGCAACTTGTCTTAACCAAGAGAGGGATAAGAAAGAGCTGCCAAGTTTAAAAACTGGTTGATAAGTAACTTCGTATCAACGGCACAGCCCATACCATGTAGTCTGAAGATGAAAAATAATGTTGCATTTTGGCTTCTACAAGACTTCCTGACCAACTTTTCAATATTACATAATGGTTAAGTCTGTGCAGTGATACACGCTGTGCACAGGCAAGTTTTCTGTGAAAACTTGGGGGTGTATGTAACTGTGTAGAGGATGTTGTATTCTCTAATGGGAAGAGCAGTTTCCTTTTCTTACCTTTGGTCAAACTTCTTTATCTGTTTTTATCGCCTGATGTTTCTTGTTTCCCACGACAGATTTCTCTCATCGTTTGTTCGTATATTTTTTGATCCAGCCCTTTTTGTCTCTCTCGCTTTCCCCAGCACCCCCGCCCCTCTTTTCCTTCTGCCGCACCCCTGGCAGTGTGGGAAGCCGGCTGGATTGGAGTGGGGGCAGCTGATTAGACGACCCTCTGGTCCTCAAAGCTGAACAGGACACAACAAGAGAAGACAAATGGGTCTGCGACGTCTTCGTTGTAAGAGAACAGGCGTGCAAGATAGTCACTGCGCCTCAGAGCTGCAGTTTGTGTTTTCTGAGTTAATGCGGATGGGATTTGAGATGAAGAGTTTCTCTCAAGTGTCTCTTAAATCTTGGCTCTCTGTCCAGCTACATAGCTCTGTGACCTTGAACAGGTTTCTTAACTTTGGGCAAGTTTTCCACCCAAAAGAGTGGGAATCAAAATAGCACCTACCTCATAGAAATAGTAGAAGGATGACATCATGTAACTTGTGTCAAGGATGTTGCCTGGTGTGGTGGATGCCCAATACGTATTAGCTATTATTTGCTGTTTTACATTCATCGGACACAGTTGTCTCTTGATCACTGGTATGTTTTCTTTAAAGTTCAAATGTCAGGAAGGTAGCAATGAGACTTTCCTTTCTGTTGAGGTGTTTAGATCGGGATGGTAAACAGATGGAGAATTTGCTGCTAGAGTTAATGGTGACCAGTGGGACATAAAATTGGGTCTTTGTAGAAAACACAAAGGCCATAAGAAAACTGCCGTGGAATTGGTTAGACAAAAGCTAGCAGGGCTTGAGACAATTGGCAATTAGCAAGTTTGAGATATCACTGAGTCCAAAATGGCCCAAAATACCAAGTACCTATGTCTGAATTTTTTTATTTTTCTGAAAACACTTTTGGCCAGCATGGCTTAAGTCATCTCTTACATAAGAGAAAACAGTCAGAAAAAGAAGGGTGGGAAGCTTACTCTTTAAAAAATGTAATTTGAATCTTATTTTATTCAGCGTAGCTTTAGGTGTTTCATATGAGTCAATTTTCTAGATAAATGAAGTTCAACTTGTTGGTTATCAAAACTTGTTTTACTGTTTCTTACTGAGCTTTTTCTAAAGTCAAACAACGCATTCATGTAACGTTTATTGAGCACATTCCATGTGCCAAAAACTGCTGGGTACTTTACTGTATGTTGGATTATCTTCATTTTCGCCCCTAAAATGAATATTGTGTTTTGGCTTTTAGAAAAGGATATCCTGGTCCTAACTTAGTCTCTTCTTAAAAAGCTAATCATTAAGCCCTTAGGTAATTCTGTGTTTAGAATTTTTAACCTTTATATTTTGATCTTATTATTCCCTGCATATTCTTAATGTTTCCATGTCACTGAGAGAAAGGGAACTGATTTTTAATTGTTTATTACATGTTCTAGGCACTTTGACATATACTTAAGTTTAAGAAAAACTTATAAAATTTGGGGGCGCCTGGGTGACTCAGTCAGTTAAGCGTCCGACTTCGGCTCAGGTCATGATCTCGCGGTTTGTGAGTTCGAGCCCCGCGTCAGGCTCTGTGCTGACAGCTTGGAGCCTGGAGCCTGCTTCGGATTCTGTGTCTCCCTCTCTCTCTGCCCCTCCCCTGCTCATGCTCTGTCTCTCTCTGTTTCAAAAATAAATAAAACATTAAAATTTTTTTTTTCTTTAAAAAAACCTATAAAATTATTTTATAAATGAAACAACTGAGGCACACAGTTCATACTGTGCCGAAGTTCATACTGCTGAGCAAGAAAAGGAACTGAGAGTGGGTTATGCGGACCTCTTTGTCTCTGGATCTTGTACTCTTTTTTTGTGCTGACATTATCAAAGAAATAGGCCTTAGTTACAACTAGGTTAATAGAGGACAACCCTTTTCCAACTCCCACTCTCATACACTTCTTATTCTTTCTAAACGCAGATTTTTTTTCCTTCCTTAATTAATTTTGCTATCCTTCAGCTGTGCTAGATGCAGGTAAAAGTTAGAAAAAAGATAGAACTTTTAAGCTTGTGGGTAAGGAAATAGTCCATAGGATGACCCAGAATTTTCCAGATTTAAATGAAAATAAAAACACTGTGACTTTTATAGAGCCTTTAATTTATAGTCACAAGTAACTTTGTGTGCCTAAGGCCAGGTATAGACTAAAGAATTTATCAGAAGTCTTATAGCAATATGAGTTCTTTACTCATGCTAAGCCTTCAAGATTCAGTGGGGGTAAATCCACCCCTCCATAAAAGCAATGAAAACATTGGCAAAGATGGCCAAAATCAACTTTTTCAAAACTCTTGAAATTAGCCAAAGTCTTCCAACAATCTGAGAAGTGTTTATTCAAGAAAAACTGCTGAATCTCATTAAGCAGGGTTTGTGGCATTGTAACTTGAACTGCTCACATCTCCCTCTCTCCAGGTCTACAGGAACCTTGAAAACCAACAGTCTTGCAAACATGGTGCTTGTAAAAACCAGCAGCATTGCAACCCCTGGACGGGACAGGCCTTGTTGGAGCTTCTCCAAATGTTCCATTCCCAGAGCATTGTCCCTATTTGACCTGTCTTGCAGTTCCCTAGAAAAGCTAGATTGGAGCTCAGAACTTGCTCTGCAGGAAATACCCTGTCCCCAGGGCCTTTGTCAAAAATAATCAGTGGCAATTGTTAATATATCAGCTCCTGAGGGAGCAATTGCAGTTGGGCAAATAAGAACCTGGCCAAAAACTTAAAAGAAAGGTACGAGGAGAAGATATCCATAAGGGACTTTGAAAAGCTCTGACATATTCCTAGGAAATTAAAAGGCCGAGCACATATTCAGGACGGTATGCATGCCCAGGAGAGACCTGAGAGGGCCCTAATCTCTCACATTTAGGTAAGCAGTAAATAAAAGGTAAGGTAGAAGTTTAAATTGGTTGAGTGTTGAGGGCATGTCCCAAAACACATGCAGAACTCCTTAGCAAATGTTGGAAGGTTTATTTGTTCAAAACATTTAAGGGAATCTCTGACTACTCATTAGCTAACCACTAAACTAACTGAGACATCAGTGGTTACAAGCGTAACAGACTTTATAGGATTAGTCCAGGAAGGTCACTAAAAAAACAGCAACAACTACAATGATGACAAAAAGCAGCAACAACAATAAATCCTAGGGACTTGGTGCAGGGGGTTCTGATTTTCAGAATTGTCACATCAATCATTATATTATCTAAAATGTCTAGCTTTTTGTTTTTTTTTTTAAGGGTGTGGGACACCTGAAGAAATAGGAAAGTAGGTTTGTACACAGGAGAAGAAAAAAGTAGTCAATAGAAACTGTCCCTGAGGGGACCCAGTTGTTGGACTTATTCTGTGAAGATTTTAATCAGCTCTTATAAATACATTCAAAGAACTACAACCAATTATATCTAAAAAATTAAAGTATGATAATGAAGTCTCACAAAATAAAGTATATCAATAAAAAGAGATAGAAATTATAAAAGAATATATAAATTCCAGAGTTGAAAAGTATAATAACTGAAATGAAAAATTCATGAGCAGGTTCAATAGCAGATTTGAGCTGACAGAGGAAAGAATTAGCAAAACTTGAAGATAAGCTAATTAAGATTATCTAGCCTAAGGAACAGAGAGATAAAAATATTAAGAAAACTGAACATAGTCTCAGAGACCTATAGCATACCACCAAGCATAGCTGACATATGTATAGTGGGAGTCCCAGCAAGAGAAGAGAGAAAGAGGTAAAAAGAATATTTGAAGAATGGCCAGACCCAAATTTGATGAAAAACATTACATATCTAAGAATCTCAACAAACTCTAAGTAGGATAAACAGAAAGAGATCCATGCCTACACACAGCATAGTCAAACTGTCAAATGATGAAGAAAGAATCTTGAACGCATCAAGAGCAAGTGATTTATCAAGTACAGAGATCCTCAGTAAGATGAATAGCTGACTTCTCATTAGAAATCAAAGAGCCCAGAAGTTAGTTGGATGGCATATTCAAGATGCTGAGAGAAAAAGATACTCAACCAAGAATTCTGTATCTGGCAAAACTACCCTTCATAACTGAAGGATTCTCAGATACAGAAGAACTGAGAGAATTCATCACTAGTAAACTTGACCCTCAAAAATCATGAAGTTAGTCCTTCCAACTGAAAGGAAAAGAGACTAGATGGTAACTTGAATCCACACAAAGAATGCAGAGCACTGGTAAAGATAAATATAGATAACTACAAAAGACAGTAAAAATGTACTTTTGTTTGTAACTCTTTTCTATCTGATTTAAAATATAACTTCATAAGCAAAAAAATATAAAATGGTTGATGGGCTTATCATAGATAAAGATAATTTGTGTGTATATGTATATATGTACACACACACATAGATATATGGCACATAGTAATAGCACAAAGGAAGGAGGGGAAAAGGAATATATTGTGGGAAAATTTCTAGATACTATTGAAATTTTCAAGTTAATATTAATTTGAGCTACATTGTTGTAAGTTAGGTTGCTAATTATAACTCTCAAGACAACAGCTGAGAAAATTGCTCCCCCAAAAGTATGGTAAAAGAAATGACAAGGGAATTAAAATAATGCCCTAGAAGATATCTATTAAACACAAAAGAAGGCAATAATAGAGGAATACAGGATCAAAACCATATGACATATAGAAAATAAAGTTAAATGGCAGATATAAATCCTACCTTATCTGTAATTACATTAAAGGTAAATGCATTAAACATTCCTATTAAAAGGCAGAGATTGGCACAATGGGGAGGCATGATGCAACTATATGTTATCTACCAGGTGCACACTTTAAATTAAAAGACACACATAGGTTGAAAATAAACAGATGGGAAAAGGTATAATGCAAACAGTAACCAAAGGAGAGTTGAATGGCTCTACTAATCATATGAAATAGACTTTAAGACAGAAATTGTTGCTAGACACAAGAGTAGATACTTTATAATGATAATAATGTTAGTCTATTATATAACATATATACACCTAACAACAGAGCCCCAAAATAGACAAACCAAAAACTGATCAAATTGAAGGTATATATACACAATTGAATAATATTAGTGGGAGATCTAAATAATCCATTTCCAATATGGCTAATACAACTAAGAGGAAGATCATCAAGGGAATAGAAGACTTGACCAACACTGTAAAACGACTAAAGAGACATCCATAGAACACTCAATAATTGTGGAATACACATTCTCCTTAAGTGAACATGAAACATTCTCCAGAAATGACCATATCACAGGCCATAAAACAAACCTCAGTAAATTTAAAAGGATTGATATTATACAGAATATGCTCTCCAAAAACACTGAAGTGAAAATAGAAAGCAATAACAGAAACAAATTTTGGAAATTCACAAATACGTGGAAATTAAACAACACACTCTTAAAATAACCAATGGATCAAATGAATCGAATGAAAATGATACATTATATATCAAAAACAGAAGAGATGCAGACATATGAGTGTTTAGAGCAAAATATGTAGTTGTATATGGCTATATCTAAAAAGGAGAAAGATCTCAAATAATCTAAACTTCCAGTTCAAGAAACTAGAAAAAGGAGAACAAACCAAACCCAAAGCAAATAGAAGGAAAGAAATGAAGATCAGAGCAGAAATAAACAAAGGAGAGAATAGAAAAACAACATAGAGAAAAATCAATGAAGCCAAAGTTGGTCCTTTTGAAGAGATCAATGAAATTGCCTAATCTTTAGTTAGAATGACCACAAAAAGGGAGGGGAGGGGAGAGAAAGAGAGAGAAGATTCAAATTACTAAAATCAGGAATGCAAGAGGGGACATCACTAATGATCTTACAGAAATTAAAAAGGACCCTGGGGAACGCTATGAACAACTGTATTCCCATAAAATAGATAACTTAGATAAAATGCACAAATTCCTAGAGTGGCATAAATTACCAAAGCCAACTCAGGAAGAAATAGACAATCTAAATGGACCTATAGCAAGTAAAGAAGTTAGTAAATTAAGTTTCCCATAGGAAAAAAAAAAAAAAAGCCCAATCCTACATAGCTTAACTGATAAAGTCCACGAAACATTTAACATATTGGGGCGCCTGGGTGGCTCAGTCGGTTAAGCGTCCGACTTCGGCTCAGGTCATGATCTCACGGTCTGTGAGTTCGAGCCCCGCGTCGGGCTCTGTGCTGACAGCTCAGAGCCTGGAGCCTGTTTCGGATTCTGTGTCTCCCTCTCTCTCTGACCCTCCCCTGTTCATGCTCTGTCTCTCTCTCTGTCTCAAAAATAAATAAACGTTAAAAAAAATTAAAAAAACATTTAACATATTAATATTAATCCTTTTTAAACTTTTCAAAAGGAAAAAGAACATTTCCCAACTCATTCTGTAAGGCCAGTATTACTTTCATACCAAAACCAGACAAAGGCATAGGAAAAGTATAGATCAATATCCCTAGCAAACATAGATGCAAAAGTGCTCAACAACTAGCAAACTAAATCCAGGAGTATGTAGAAAAGGATTATAAACCATGACCAAGTGGGATTTATCCTAGGAATGCACGGTTAGTTCAACATACTGAAATCAATCAATATACCATTTTAATAAAATAAAAGCCCCAAACCACATAACCATCTCAATAGCCACAGAAACAGCATTTGAAAAAATACAGTACTTTTCATGATTAAAAAAAAAAAAAAAGTTAAAAAATTAGGAATAGGGAACTTTCTTAGTCTGATAGAGCACATCTATAAAAAACAGGTAACATGCTAACACATTTCACACGAAAGTGTTTTTTTTTTAATGTTTTTTTTTTCAATTTTTTTTAACATTTATTTACTTTTGAGACAGAGAGAGACAGAGCATGAATGGGGAAGGGTCAGAGAGAGAGGGAGACACAGAATCTGATGTTATGAAAATACTTTAGGTATATTGGGTTAAGTAAAATATATCATTGACACTCATTTTACCTATTTTTAATTTTTATTTTACCGATTTAAAATTTTCTAAGTGACTCACATTTGTGGAATGCATGTTATTTCTGTTCTGGACCCAGGGCCTCCAGGTTCTGGTACATGTGGGCCCTATCCCCTGTCTTGTAGCATTGGATGATTGAGAGGTTAAGGGTAGAGCATGGGGATTGATGAAAATGGGTGGAGAAGAAGTAGTCGGAGATAAAGGGGTGTAATGAATGCAGTCTTGCTCTGAGAACTGGGGCCTTGTTTTATTCACAGCTGTATCCTCAGTGCCTAGGTTAATACCTGGGCTGGTAACAGAAAACTGGTTATAAAATAAAATAAAGATTGGCAATAAAATAAAAAAGATTCGGTAAGAGGGTGGTGTCTATTACTAAATGGTTATTTATTCAGCACTTGATACTTGTTAGGTCCTGCTGTGGGTACACAGAATCTAGCAGACAAGAATGCAGTTCAGTGAGGACATATGTGGCATCTGTCAATGGTCTGACCATGGGATGGATGTACGAGCTGCCCTAGGGGAATACGGGAACTAGAGAGTGGTAGTTGGGGTTTCACAAAGTTAGCTTGTTGTTGCCAGGTTTCTTTGATTGCACAAGGCAAAATCTTTGCCTAGTAATTTTTTTTTTCACGTTTAGGGAAAATATACTTAATTTGCAGTCTGCACTTTATGTAAAATCACCTGATTTCCGAATATTGGCACCTAAATTCAGATTTTTTTTAAAGGCACACATCAAACAAAACCCTTCTGTGGCTTGGGTTGGGCCCAGGAGACAAGGGAAGATTTAGCTGGTGAAGTGAATGCATAATTCCTTTGACTTCTTAGCCATCAAAGCAAAGTACTTAACCATTGCTAGGCACCGGAGGCCTTAGACCTCCTCGTCTCTGTTGTTATCCTCTGTCTTAAGGTCTCAAGTTCCATGTTTTTTTTCATCTTAGCAGCTGTTATATTTGGAGTCCACATTTGTGTGATAATTTCACCCAATATCTTGCTCTTCCATGGAAAGTCCAAAAGCGTCTCATGAGTAGAGGCTGGGTCGGCTTTGCTAATCAATAGTTAATAAATGAATGACTGAAGTAGGGAGGAGAGATTAGTTTTAAAATCCATTGTGTCGTTGAAGAGGAAAAACAACCTGAGTATAGCATCTCACTTGGAATTCTGTGTTGAAAGATTGAGTCCAACAGCAGTTCATTTTATTGGCACGACTGAGAAAAGATGACTTTTCTTCCCTACCAAATAGACATTTCAGCATTATCTACACTAATACCTCTCAAAGTATATTCCAGAGAACCCTGGCATTTGCAGCAGAACACATTGTCAGTATTTATTTGTGCTTAGTAAATCCAAAGTTCTTACAGTTTGACATTTTAGGCCATACCTAATCCTCGGACTTAGCGCTCTTCCTGAGAAAAATGGAAACAGTGCTTCCCTTGTCTAGTTGTTAAAAATATATTTTTCGGCCCTTTGGTGTTTGTAAATTTTAATTATTTTAAGCTCTGCAGGAATGGGAAGGCTGAAGGAGACCTGGCAAGAATCACCACAACTGGCACTTTCTATTAAAAAAAAAAAGGAAACAGAAAAAATCAATAATGATTCACCGAGTTAACGGTGAAAGATTTACTGTGGTATTGATATAAAATAAAGGGTGTATTGCCGAAAGAGAGAGGTCGCCTTTTCTGTGCCTGGAGACACAATGGAGATAAGCAAGGCTGGACAAGTGAGAAACGGCAGGGGCAAGGAGGGAAACCAAAACCTGTTTTCGTTTTGTGGAAACGTTTTTAACAGTGCTAAACTTTATCCTTTACATTTTTACAAGTTGCAGAAAGGAAAGTCTTAAAAGATTCTTAAAATTAAATCGGTATGGTTCCATTTGTATCACATTCTCCCAAAGCACAAAACTGTAGAGACGGAGAACAGATTTAGTGGTTGCCAAGGGTTGAAGATGGGGCAGAGGGTTCTCTGAGGGTTGGCACATCCTGCGGCTCTGTATTTGTGAGCGTAAACATTTAAGATGATTTCCTCTTGGTCTTTTTCTCATTGTGAAATGACATGACCGGCTTTAAAAAAAATATTTTTTTAAATTCCAGTAGAGTTTTATTGGCACATACATACGTTAGTTTCCGGGGTACAATACAGTGATTCTACAATTCTATACATTACGCAGTGCTCATCATAGTACTTGTATTCTTTGTCCCCATCACCTATTTCACCTATCCCCCAACCCACCTCCCCTCTGGTAGCCGTCAGTTATCTGTAGTTCAGAGTCTGTTTTTTTGTTTGTCTCTTTTTATCTTTTTTCGTTTTTTTAAATTCTAAATATGAGTGAAATCATATGGAAAAGGGTATGGAGTTTCCTCAAAAAAATTAAAAATAGAATCACCGTATGATCCAGTAATTTCACTACTGGAAATTTACTCAAAGAAATGAAAACACTAATTTGAAAAGATACGTGCCCCTGTATGGTTATTGCAGCGTTATTTACAGTAGCCAAGATACGGCAGCAACCCTAGTGTCCGTCGACTGATGAGTGGATAAAGAAGAGATGATAAATATATGACGGAATATTACTCAGCCATAACAAAAGAATGAAATCACCATTTTCAGCAACGTGGATGGAGCTAAAGGGTATAATGCTAAGTGAAACCAGTCAGTCAGTGAGATGACCTTCTCCGTTCCTGGTAATATTCTGTGTCTGTTATTAGCAGAGCTATTTCATCTTTGTTTTTATAAGTAGCATGATAAGGGTGATGTATCTTCTTCCTTCATTGTAATCTGCTAGTGCTTTCAAGTATGTCTCTTACAGGCAGCATATGGTATTACCTAACGTTTTTAACCAATCTGAAAACTTCTGCCTTTGAATTGGGGTGCGCAGAGGTTTATGTCACATGTGACGATTAATAGGGTTAGGTTTGCGTCTGTCAGCCTCTGTTTTCTCTGTATCTCATCTGCCCTTTGTAACTGCTTTTACTCTCTTTCTGCTTTTTTAAGACTGAGACGGCATAAGAAACTCACAACAGTATGCTTTCATTTCCCCCATCCTGGCCTTCGTGCTATTGCCGTCATGTATTTCATTTATATGTAGGTGGTAAGCCCCACACTAACTTGTTATTTTTGTTTAGTCAGTGATCTAAAGAGATTCAAGTAATAAAACAATTCTTATTGATTTGCCCCTGTAGTCACCATTAACGGCACTCTTCATTTCTTTGTTTAGATTCATATTTTCATCTGGTATCGTATTCCCTTTTTCCAGGACTTCTTTTAGCATTCCTTGGTAGTATGGGTCTGTTGGTGGTTATTGCTTTCAGCTCTTGCTGTCCGAAAAAGTCTATTTTAATCACCCTCATTTTTCAAGGGTATTTCTCTCGAGGATCATCATGTTTTCTTTCAGTGCTCTAAAGATGTTTCTGTTGTCTTCTGGCTTGCATTATTTCCAACAAGAAATTTGCTGCCATTTTTAGTTTTGTTCCTCTGTACATAAATGTGTCCTCTTTTCTTCTGTCTGTTTTTAAGATTTGTCTCTTTATTACTGGCTTTGAGCTATTGATTATGATGTATAGTTTATTCCTCTTTCTGTCCTTTGGGTTTATTGAACCTCATGGATGTGTGGGTTTATTGTTTTCATCAGATTTGAAAATATTTAGCCATAATTTCTTCAAATATTTTTTCTGTTCCCCACATCCCCTTTCAGAACTCCAGTGACATGTATATTATTAGGATGCTTGAAGCTGTCCCACAGTTCACTGATACTCTATTTATTTTTCATTCTTTTTTCTCTGTGTTTTCATTTTACATAGTTTCTATTGCTATGTCTTCAGTTCATTAATCTTTTCTCCCACCGTTAATCCCATATAGTGTATTTTTCATTTTAATTTGGGTCTTTAAAAAGAAAAAAAAACTATGTCTCTGTATTTAATTTTTTGTGCATGAGGAATACGGTTCTTATGCCCTTGCCTGTTCATTCTAACATCTGTGTCTAATATCAGTACCCTTCTCTCAATATTGATTTCTTTATTTTTCTCATTACAGGCCATATTTTCCCGCTTCTTTGAATGCCCAGTAACATTCGATTAGATGCCAGACATTGTGAATTTTACCTTTGTGGCTGATGAATACTTTTGTATTCTTATAAATAATCTTGAGCTTCATTCTGGAGCACAGAGGAGGTACTTAGAAACAGTTTGATCCTTTTAGGTCTTGCTTTTAAAATTAGTTTGCTGGGACCACAGCAGCATTTGGTCTAGGGCTATCTGCTCCCCACTGTTGAGGCAAGGCCCTTTTGAGTGCTCTGAATTGTGAGGTTTTCCAGTCCATCTGGAATTTGGAGCCCTGAGTGAGCGTGAGGTCCTGCTCCCTCTAATCCAATGCGGGTGGCTCGTCTCCTGGCCCTCAGGTAGTGTCATCATATGCATGCACTGATCAGTACTCCGTTGAGTACTCAAGCAGTACCTTTGCACATCTATGGCGTTTTCTTTCTTTGTAGCACTCTCCTTTCCCGTAAACTGCCCTGTGAACTGTAGCCGTGGTGTCTCTAGAACTCTCCGCTCCACCTCTAAAAGGGAGTCTGCCAGGCTTCACCGGGGGCCTTCCATTCTGCTCTGTGGACCGGAAACTCTCTCAAAGCAATAAGCTGGGGCATTCACAGGACGCACCTCGGTTGTCTCCCATCTCTCCGGGGTCACTGTCCTGCAGGGTTCAATGCCCAGCGTCTTGAAAACAGTTGTTTCATGTATTTTATTGTTGTTGTCATTGTGGTTACTGTTTTGGTTGTTTCAGGTGGGAGGATAAATCAGCTTCCTGTTACTCCATTTAGTTGCAAGTAGAAATCTCAAAATTAGGGTTTTTAAACCTTTATATATTTAGTGTTACTATTATTTTAAGAAGAAAGTTGTATTTTAACCATGTATGAGTAAGCCGATTTCTAATCATGCTTGCTGTATTTAAGTTTATGAAGATCCGAAATGGGGTGAAGGGAATGTGGGCCACAGAAAGAAAACACACCGAAGTGCCAGTCCTTACCCCAAAGCTCTCCCATTTGCTCTTTGGTAGGTTGTTGCTCTGCTCGATTAGTAGAGCCCCTTTGTTCCTTTTGGAGAGAGATTCTCCAAATGACTTCTATGAACGTGCATTTAAAACGTCTGGAAGAAATGTTATAAATAAAATTGTCATGATCTTTTGTGTTTCGATCTACACAATTAAAACTTGGACAGGAAAATATTGTAGAGGAAACATACCGTGAGAACTTACTTCAACAGGTAATAAAGTGCATTTTAAAGCCATAATAATTGAAATATTGAAGTAATAATGCTAAAGCAGACACAGATTAGTGGACCAAAATAGAATTTCCATAGACAGACTTATAAATGTATTTTAAACATTCAGCATAAAGGACTTGTTTCAGTAATGAGTCCTTCAGAAGATAGTGTTGGGACAACTGGACAATTCACTGAAAAAAAAAAACAAAAAACTGGATCTCCTCTCCATATCTTACACCCAGATATATTTCAGATAGATTGAAGATACAATGTTAAGGTGTTTGGAGAAAATACAGGTGATTCACATAAGCTTGAGGAAGAGAAGCCTCTCTAAGTATGACCCAGAAGGTCCAACTCTAATGAAGTTAAAGGTTTTACAAAGAAAACCATATAAACAGAGGGAAGAAAAACCAAGTAAACTAAATAAGGTAAGCAACAAAGCAAATGCCCTTTAATCTTACAGACTCATTGTTTCTTTTCAGAATATTTCAAAGATGCTTCAAAGAAGATGAAAAGTGGGCTTATGTTTGTCAAACTGGTGAACCCGTGTTCAGGTAAGCTTTCCTCCTCTCTCTTCCTCACCGCCTCCGAGAACTGTAACTTTAATGTTTTTTAAACACTGCTGCCCCAAAGTGTACATACTTATTACCGTGTATGTTTGTCCTTCCTTAATAGCTTTGAAAGGTAAGCTGGCATTACTGGATGATCAAAACAAGCTTGACCTAAACATTTTTGTTGTTGTTGTAATTTAAATCTGTAGACCATTCACTCGTCAGAAATGCACGCAGGACAAAAAAGTGGCATGTTTGGTTTCTCTCGGAAAACGGACTAATTTTCTTTAGCTTTCTTAAGCCAACTCTTCTTAGAGTAGTTATCCAACATTAGCCTCCACTTATATTCATTTTATGTTGTAAAGTAAAATAAACAACCAGAGTGAAAAAAAAAAAAAAGTTTTTACTTGACATGCCAAGATTGTGAGTGGTTTCATTTTTAGCGGTACTTTCCTTATTTTGTTCTGACCAAAAGGCAGTATATTCGTTCCCAGTCAAGGGGCGAATTTTTTATATTAAAAGCATTGCATACGGAGATACCTATTTTATTGCAACCCGTTTCAGTTTAACTTTATATTCAGTGCATTTTGTTTTCTAATTTTTAGGCAAAAATGTTAAAGTGTACCGTAAATATACTGTAATATTGATATTTGTCTTTATGTGGGATTGTTTTTTCATTCATTTATTTTACAAGGTTTATGTTATAAAGTTATTTTATAAGGCTTTGAGTAGACACCTAATACTTAGCAAATTAGA
The DNA here is from genome assembly GCF_046562875.1 of Panthera onca. Classification (NCBI taxonomy): domain Eukaryota; kingdom Metazoa; phylum Chordata; class Mammalia; order Carnivora; family Felidae; genus Panthera; species Panthera onca. The sequence goes on from NC_138339.1 coordinate 220,213,038, forward strand.
GCATTGTGCTGGCGGGTACAATATTGAATAGTGAAAGCAAGGGAAAGCCAATGGGTAGTGCCTTGTTATTATTGTTGATGGAAAGACATACAAATAGAAGCCACAAGTGAGGCAGAATTTCCTGGCTTCCTCCAGTTTTCTTTCCTCAAGATGAAATTGAATTTGAATTGAAAATGAAATCAGTCAGCTACGTTATGTGGCACTCCTCCCTGGATGTGAGACTAAGCTGAGGTGGGCAATTTTGTTCAAGAGAAGTCTTAGGTAGTGGTAAAGGTTGTACAGAATCAAACGAAAATAAAGGTATAAAAAAAAAAGCTAAGCTTCTTGTAAAATTTCCATTTTGTCTAAATTGTCTGTAAACAACAGAAGAACAAATGTTTGCATCTTCTACATTGGCTGTGGAAAAATAAAGGCTAACATTTGCTGAGCGTTTACTATGTGCCGAGTACTGTTTTAGGAACTTTACATATATTCTGTCTTTCTACCCCTTACAAAAACCTGTGAGGTAGCTTCAGTATTGCTTCCGTTTTACAGGAATGGAAACAGAGGCACAGAAAGGTTTCCATAACTTCCCCAACGGCACACGCCAAGCATGTGGTACCCACGGTTCAAACTCAGGGTCCTTGACAGTGCTGTGGTTAGAAAAAGATTTCATGCATTGAAGGGCCCTCGCCTTTTCTCACTTCGAGCTGGCCCTGGGGTGTGTAGGATCCGTCCCTTTCTTGGGCCCTCTGTGTGCGGAGCCACACGCTGCACTGTTGACAAGGACCCACATGCCAGCTCAGTTCATCTGGCTGAACCATTAGGTTTGGGTAGTTTAATAATGGGCTTCCCCTCATGATCTAACGGAGGATTCAGTGAGAGGCTTTGTAGCAGTTAAGATGAATGGCTTGTACTTTTGTATTTATTGGTTTAAGTTCAGTGAGGATTATAGAGCTGGAAAACAAGCATCTGTATATAATAGCTATAAGCTTTCCTTGGAGTCAGTTTGTGTAGAATATATCTATGTATGTTTATGTTCATATTAGGAACATTCCTCAGAACTATTGGACAGTCTTTTGATTTTGTGTGTGTGTGTGAAAACTTACAAATAAAAAACAGATTTGTCTTAACAGGGGAAGGAACCATTTACTTGTTCAATATGTGTCTACAGCAGCTGTTTGAAATAAAAGTTTTCAAGGAAAAACACCATTCTTGGTTTATAAATCAGTCAGTTCAATCAGGTAAGTGACTAGCGTATACGTTTCCATTAACTAAACACATACTCTAACTTTTCCAACCTTCATGCATGGTGGGGGTGTGGGGGGTTGGTACAGGCCTGTCTGCCCAGTTTGGAGTCTGGTCCATGCCTTAGCCTTCCTTGGCACCAGAGCAGGGCTTAATCAAGGGGAAAGGAAAGATAATTTGAGCAAGTTTAAATCAATACCTACATGTCTTAGATAGTAGGAAAATTTAAACGAATGCCTCTGCTTTGTCTCCTAAAACATTGACATGTCCTTAGTCAGAAATTAGAGGATCTTCCTACCACGGAAAGTACAAATCTTTCATTTTCACTGCACATTGCGCAGACTGGGAACTCTTTCCTCTTCTGTTAGACACTTTTGAAGATTTTCAAGTTTTAACATCTTATTTCTTTGCAAATGGATACCGATATTGCTTCTAAAATAAGATAGAATGTAACAGATTTTTTAATGCTTTGTCACATAAATCACTGCTGCCCCCACCCCAACATACCCCCAACACACACATATACTCAACACCGAAGAAGAAAGTTCTGTTTCTTTTAATGTTCTAATTTGGGGGTAGTATTGACTCAGAAGGAAAAAGTAAACCGCATGTTGTTCTGATGGTTCTGGCAGTTGCGGGGGAGTCAAAGATAGTTGAGGCATTCTGTATTCTCTCTGCCTATTTTCTCATTGTTTCCAGAGAGTGCTTTCTGTTTCTTTCTAAGCCCTCTGCTTTCTGTTGACTGTGTATGTCTCCACTTAGTGCCAAGGTAGAAAAGCCACTTTGTCTTTCTTCTTCTCAGACATTCCAGAACAAGGGTTTATTGCTGGTGATAAATTTCACATGCTTGTGTGCATGAGAATATCTGAAATGGCTTTCAGTTGCCAAAATGCAATGGCAGTCTGTGTATAGTCTGGCAGGTGGAAAGTATATATTCCCTTTTATTGTCACTGCTATGCTTATTCATTTGGCAATATATGAGAGTTCTAACTTCTAACGTAATACACTTGCAGTTGGGTTTAGCTCGATAGACACAGTAATATCCAGATGAAATTGGGATACATTGGGAGGCAGTGATTGATCATCTCTCCCTCTGAGCTGGTACCTGCTTTTTTTTTTAATAGATCTTATTTATTTGAGTGGTTTTAGGTTCACAGCAAAGATGTCTGCTTTTTTCATCATTGTCTTCTTTTAAACTTAGCCTTGAAGAAAGAGCTGTTTTTAAGAATAGCCACCAGGATATTAGAAACCTGTTCCTAATTTCTGACTATCATGGATGCCTCCTATAAAATGAGCTTACAGTTTGTTTTCATAAGTTTCTCTTCTACTTTTAATAAAATAATCAACTAATATAATACGAAATTACTTTCTTAATTTTTCTTTTACTTGCTATGAAATGGATTCACATATATAATTTAGGGTTAGAATTTCTTGGCTGTATAGATACGTTGTTCTGCTAGGGAATAAAAGTAAGCACATGTGTTTCTGAAACCAAAATAAGGATTGGAGATAAAGGAATTGTTTATTGTTCCATTTGATGAAATACCTCTTCTGGCTTACTCCCATGGGAGAAGGAGTCTTGGATGCTTGGAGGGGGCTGTGACAGAGGAAAGAAAAGTGGGGAATAGGTAGGCTAGTTTGTTTGATTCGCCTTTTTTCCCTTCAGCCTGGATGGTAGAGTTAGACTCTTACCACAGAGTTTCCTGTTTCTTATGCTCAGTCTTGTTAGATTCCTTTCCTCTTGCCTTTTCTTCAGGAGTAGGAGGATAGGGTAGGATGTGGATAGGATAGGGTCTGGGGTGGGGAACCACCTTCTGAGCCTTCGATCATTGGAAGTTCCGAGCTGTGAACCCACAGACCATAGAAGGAGCTATGTATGGAGAGAATACTATTGCTTGCCCATGACCTCATCCTCAAAAGCATAGGAAATTACATTTTCCTGCAGCTTTATAGATAGACTTCTACAGGTTTCGTAATGTTTTACTGGTTCACGTTCTGTCCATATTTCCCCCAATTCTTGCCTTTTTAGGGGTGGTAGGAGGACCTCTGCTAAAAAATGATTTCTAAATATTCCACACACACACACACACACACACCCTATCTTCTTTATTCATTCATCCTTCAGTGGACACTTAGGTTGTTTCCATACCTTGGCTGTTGTAAATGATGCTGCAGTAAACATCAGAGTGCACGTATCTTTTCAAATTAGTGTTTTCATTTTCTTTGAGTAAACACCTAGTAGTGGAATTACTGGGTTATATGGTACTTCTATTTTTACTTTTTTGAAGCATCTCCATAATGTTTTCCACAATGGCTGCACCAATTTGCATTCCTGTCAGCAGTGCACAATGGCTCCTTTTTCTCTGCATCCTTGTCAACACTTGTTATTTCTCATATTTTTGATTCTAGCCGTTCTGACAGGTGTAAGGTGATATCTCATTGTGGTTTTGATTTGCATTTCCCTGATGATGAGTGATGTTGAGCATCTTTTCATGTGTCTGTTGACCATCTGGATGTCTTCTCTGGAAAAATGTCTGTTCAGGTCTTTGCCCATTTTTAAATCAAATTGTTTTTCTGGTGTTGAGTTGTGTAAGTTCTTTATGTATTTTGGATATTAACCCTCAATGGGATATATCATTTGCAAATGTATTTTTCCATTCAGAGATTTCCTTTTTGTTTGGTTGATGGTTTCCTTCACTGTACAAATCTTTTTATTTTGGTATAGTCCCAGTAGTTTTTTTTTTTTAATGTTTTTATTTATTTTTGAGACAGAGAGAGACAGAGCATGAGCAGGGGAGGGGCAGAGAGCGAGGGAGGCACAAAATCCGAAGCAGGCTCCAGGCTCTGAGCTGTCAGCACAGATGATGACATGGGTCTTGAACTCATGGACTCTGAGATCATGACCTGAGCTGAAGTCGGACGATTAACCAACTCAGCCACCCAGGAACCCCCCAATAGTTTATTTTTGCTTTTGTTCCCTTTGCCTGAGGAGAAATATTTATATACAATGGAATATTTTTTTACTTGATTTGTTTGGGGAGAGAGAGCACAAGCAAGGGAGAGGCAGAAAGAGAGAGAGAGAGAGAGAGAGAGAGAGAGAGAGAGAGAATCCCAACCAGGCTTCATGCTGTCAGCACAGAGTCCAATGTGGGGCTCGAGCTCACGAACATGAGATCATGACCTGAGCCAAAATCGAGAGTCAGACGCTCAACCAGCTGAGCCATCCAGATGCCCCTATATACAATGGATATTAATCAGCCATAAAAAAGAATGGGATCTGGCCATTTGCAACAACATGGATGGACCTAGAGGGCACAATGTTAAATGAAATAAGTCAGAGAAAAATAAATATCATATGATTTCACTCATGAATGGAATTTAAGAAACAGAACCAACCGACAAATAAAAGAGACCAAAATAACAGGCTCTTAAATACAGAATGAAAACTGGTGGTCACCAGAGGGAAGATGGGCTGGGAAGATGGGTGAAATTGATAAAGGGGACTAAGAGGCACACACTTCCAGTTGTGAAATAAAGAAGTCACAGAGATGGAAAGTACAGCATAGGAAATATAATCAGTAAGAGTGCAGTAACGTCATTTGGTGACAGATGGTGAGCACTGAGTATAACATATGAGCACTAATGCATAGAATTGTTGAATTATGTTGTACACCTGAAACTGATAACATTGTATGTGAATTATACTTCAGTAAACAACAACAACAAAAAGATGTCTAAAGACAAAAGGAATTTAAAGATCAGTTTCATTGTCTTGGCTGTCCTCTCCACGTACGGATTTGAAGCTTTTTGGAGTAGAATCTCATGGACCGCATCCTGCCTTTTGAAAGAGTCGTGTAGAATCTTGGGCTTGTGGAGGAAAAACTTCTGAATTTGGAGTTTCACATATATTTTTCTTCTTTTTAAAAAAAATTTTTTTAATGTTTATTTCTTTCTGAGACAGAGACGGAGCATGAGTGGGGGAGGGCAGAGAGAGAGGGAGACACAGAATCTGAAGCAGAAGACACAGAATCTGAGCTGTCAGCACAGAGCCTGACACGGGGCTCGAACTCACAAACTGTGAGATCCTGACCTGAGCCGAAGTCGGTCGCTCAACCGACTGAGCCACCCAGACGCCCCTCTTCTTTTTTTTTTAGATGTTTATTTAGTTTTGAGAGAAGGCACAAGCAAGGGAGGGGCAGAGAGAGAAGGGGACAGAGGATCTGAAGCAGGTTCTGTGCTGGCAGCAGAGAGCCCAACGTGGGGCTCGAACTCGTGAGCCATGAAATCATGACCTGAGCCAAAGTCGGTAGCTTAACTGACTGAGCCACCCAGGTATATTTTTCAGTAAATGGTTTCCACACTGGGATTAAGATGAAATAACTAAGTTGTCTTTCCAAGACATTTAATTCCCTTTGTTCTCTTTTTAATCTATAGGAGGTCTTCTCCACTTTGCCACACCTATAGACCCTCTATTTCTGCTTCTCCACTACCTCAGAAAGGCTGATAAAGAGGTGAGTTCCCAGTTTGGGATATTAACAGTGAGGGAAAGAATGCACTGTTTTGGCTTGATCTTCTCTCTCTCCTTTTAATGATCCAAATGTAGATTCCCCACAATTCACATTTGATTCAATTTAATTCAGGTTGGTATAGAACACCTGTATCACATGTGCTGGTATGGACTCGATCACTGACTCAGATCTGAGAAGCCGCACTAATCTCAGACTAGTTTTCCTGTGTCTTCTGAGAATCGCCTAGCCCTCCATGCTATATATCTTACTTGTTTGACTCAGCCTGACAGTGAAACTTTTATCATTAACTACCCTTTGATACTACTCCAAAAATCAACAAGGAGTAGAGGTTTCTGAGAAGTTAGTTGCAATGTGGAATCTGAAACCCTGTTAATGAACTTCTCATGCTCTGTTCACATGAAAATCGATTGGCCTGTCTTGCACTGAGAATGGATTTTTTTTTCCCATGTATGACTTTGTAATGTCATGCATTGATCACTTAGAAAATATTGTTTCACTGAATTATGCAGATCTTACAAATGTTGACACATCTCATTACACGCACATAGATTCTCCTTCTCTCTCTCTCACATTTGTTAATATTACCACTGGTCTCATCAGAAACCTATTATTATTATTTATTAGGAAGCTGTCATAGTGGCAGATATAACTTTTCTACAGTTCTAATTTTTGCTTAGAATTTAAAGTTGTATCATTGATTATAAGCATTGTCAGTCTTTTCCTTGAAGTGACAGGTTCACTTCTTTTATGTTCTATCGAATTCCTAAGTCTAAATAGCCATTGTCTGTAACGTTTCCTTTTTTTTCCAGTTAAAAATGGTATCCTACAAAAAATGATTATTTTTGCTCGTGACTCAGTGACGCAAGCACTTTTCCTTGAGGTGATCACTGTGCCTGGGTAGTGACAGAAGGACTTTAGCATCTGTCTTAACACACAGAGTATTTAAGTTTATTTATTTGTTCTGAGTGGGGGCAGAGAGAGAGAGAGAGGGAGAGGGAGAGGGAATCCCCAGCAGGCTCTGCACTGTCAGTGCAAAGCCCGCCATGGGGCTTGAACTCGCGAACAGCGAGATCATGACCTGAGCCCAGATCAAGAGTGGGACACTCAACCAGCTGAGCCACCCAGGTGCCCCTAACACACAGAGTATTTAAAAGATTTGTACTCAGGTTCAAGGTTTAACTAAAAGTAGTTGCTTTTACTCCTTGATCAAGGATATCCTTAAAGTGAAACTGGCTTTTTGAAAAAAATTTTTTAACTGCTCTGCATGGCCATGAGGAGAACAGGGACTCCTAGGACAGTTTGTTGGCATGGCCGTGACTGGTGCTAAGGAGCCTGCAGTTTTACCCACCTTTGCACCTGAATCTTCAGTGCAAGTGTCAACACAGTGAAAATGCAGATAGCATCTTCTTAGCATTATTGTGAAGATTGTTTTGAGTTTGCGGACCCCCTGAAAGGATGCTGGAGACTCCCAGGGATCTATCAACCACAGTTTGAAAATCTGTGAATTAACAACTTTAAGGAGTAAGTTGTTATTTAAACTGCTTAGAAGAATCTGGATTTTCGTACCCTGGTGTTTACTTACAGTTTAAATGTTTATAGCTCATCTTATTTAGTCCTTAGACCAAATTTCCAAAACTTCCATATCGTAGGTGTGTCAGTTTAATTTGCCATAAAAACTGAAAGTAATAAAACTGATTTCAAACTTTTCAAGTCCTGCTTTCTCCTGATGCAGCTTAACTTCTTTTGTTCTCCTCCTTTCCTACATCCTCTGTCCTTTAGTGTGGATTAGTGAAGTTGTATTCCTTACTTTATTCATGGTGCTCATTATCATGGAGCCAGTCTATTTAAGGCATGTAAGCAGTGAGGCAAGTAAGTCTTATATCTCTAACAAACAGAAATGGTTCTGGTCACCACCACGAAGGCCCTAGTAGTATTCAGGGAGGAAGCTGAAAACTTCCATTGGCTCCCATTTGCTTTCTAAGATACATTAACAGAGAGAAGGCCGTGAACCAGTACCTGTAATGATGCACATTTAAAGTGCCTCCCCACCGTGTTGTAGTGATGTTTCCCTAAGACCATGACTGGGGTGAATTAACTCTCACCTTGGCCATCTGTGAGTCCTGAGTGTGCTGTGGCTGGTTCAGAATGGCATAAAATGAAGAAATCCTGCTCAAAGTGGTGGTTGGCTTTCATTGTAAGCCATCTTACTTCCTCTTCTGAAATACTTGAAATGCCCTATAAAATAACTCATGAGACATTTAGGTATTTCCTTCCCTGCATTTTAGACATGGTCTTTTCCTGTTTAGTTAAAAAATATCGGTATGCACTTTTAAAATGTTGACCATGGCGCCTGGGTGGCTCAGTTGGTTGAGCGTCCAGCTCTTGATCTCAGCTCAGGTCGTGATATTGCAGTTCATGAGTTCAAGCCCTGCATGGGGCTCCGTGCTGACAGTACAGAGCCTGTTTGGGATTCTCTGTCTCCCTCTCTCTGCACCTCCCCTGCTTGTACTCTCTCTCTCTCTTTCGAAATAAATAAATAAACTTAAAAGAAATAAAATTAAAATGTTGACCTAGTCTTTTTTTTTTTAAGTTTCTTTCTTTCTTTTGGGGAGTGGGGGCAGAAAGATAATTCTAAGTAGGCTCTGTGCTGTCAGCACATGGACTATGAGATCAAGACTTGAGCCAAAATCAAGAGTCAGACACTTAACCGACTGAGCCACCCAGGCACCCCAGACCTAGTCTTTTTTAATCCTGAGATTTAACGTCAGGAAATTTCTTTTTTCTAGCTGTCCCAACTGTTGTTAACTTTATATTCAAAGCAAGTTGCTATTACATTTCCCTTTGGGGCATGTATGGTAAAGAAAATGAGAATAAAACGTTAGTTAATTATGAAATTATTATATCATAACTGTGTGGCAGTCCATTGTATATAATTAGAATATTTTTTTAAATTGCTAAATATTTAAGGTATTGGTTGATCATGGGATATAGATTAAGGTAGAAGTCTAAGAGAAAGCCACTAACCAGCCTTAGTACCTATAATGATGCACATTTAAAGTGTCTCCCTCCTGTGTAGTGGTGATGTTTCCCTATGTCCCCTTAAGACCGCGGTGGGGGGGGGGGGGTGCGGAATTAACCCTCACCCTGGCCGTTTGGAAGTCCTGAGTGTGCTGTGGCTGGTTCAGAAGGCACAGAATGAAAGTAAAATTAAGTAAGTAAGTGAAAGTAAGACTTGGAAAATCCCTGGATTATTCTTACTATCTGAAGGAAAAAGATAGCATTTAAATTGAGGCACTTCTTGCCACTTGTTGACCTAAGAGAAAGTATGACAAGCTTTCACATGTGCTGCTGAATGAATGAGATTTCATCTCAAAACCAAAGAAAGCTGCATTTGCAGAAAGAAAAACGATCAGTTTTTCTGTCTTCAAATGGAGTTGTCACTAAAACAGAAAAGCATAGCGAGCTAAAAGTGGGACATGGGCAAAAGAATACATTTTTTATAAAGTCTGGTATCGTTAAGTCAGGGAACTAATCATTTAGACAGACTTCACCCCTCCATGCCCCTGTACAGTTCAGTAAAAATAAACCTGACTGAGAAGAAGAATGTTCTGAATTCCTATGTTCTGCCTTCTGGCCCATTGGCTACCAGGCCTTATACACGTATATAGATGAGCCTGATTTAATATGCATGCACCTTCACTGTACTCATCCATCCGGCTATCTTTTCTTTTATTACGGTCTGCATTTGGAAGTACTTCAGACAGCTCTGGCAGGAGTGGGTTCATTTTGATAATTTTCTTCTTGCTGTGGGATTTCTTTCTTCAACCTGGAGTAAGGATAGGGAGCGAAGCAGTTTGCTCCGGGCACGATCTGGGCTTATTCCCGAGTGGTGGTCAGGACTCCTGCTCTGTTCACTCGGCTGGTTCTTCTTCATGTTGAATGGGTCGGAACGGCCCCAGGTAATATCTGCCATCTTCGCAAGCTTCCATGGCTTCTCGCATTTTTTTCAGAATTTTGTTCCCCTCTTTTATCCAGTGGCTGTGCCTTTGATGTGGCTTGTATGCTGCTTGGAACCCCGGTGCTTTCAAGAGCTTGCTGAGGGGAGCTGAGAGTCAGTTCTGGCACCAGTCCCAGTGTAGGGGTTCCGTAGGTGGAACCAGTGGCTTTGAACTTAGTTTAAAGGTTCAGTTACAAGACGATGCATCTTTTCCTCTTTTTTATGTGTGAGTTTGCTGACTGGAGTGCCTACATTCTGACCGAATAAAGTCTTTTTTCAGGGCAAGTTCCAGCCCCTGGACCAAGTCGTGGTGGATGACATGTTCCCAAACTGCATCTTGTTGCTGAAACTTCCTGAACTTGAGAAGTTACTTCAACATGTGACAGAAGAGAAAGGTATAGTACATGGCCTTTGAAATGAGGCTTTGGCTGCTGGAAAGGCTGGGCGTCCGTCCCACCGAATGTAATACTTGTTCTAGTTTGGTCATAGGAGAGGCTGACACTCAGACTTGCTTCCCCTTGTCAGTACTGGTCCTCTATTCTGGATTGTTCAGCCTGTGAAATTCCAACCAGTGGAATACAGTGGCCTGTCTCCTACAGGGCCAGGAATCGTGAAGCTTGGGCTTTGGTCTCAGTTCTTCTTTTAACTAGTCTGTGACTTTAGTTAAGTTTCCTGCCTACTTTCTGCCTTGGATTTCTCACTTGTAAAATTACATAAAATCTATATGATCTTCACCGAATCAAGATGTGTTTATTGAGGGCCAACTAAGAAGCATATGTTGAGCACTAGGGTTAGACTCTAAGCTAGTTATAAATAAGACATCATCCTTTCCCTCACTAAGCTTTGAGTCTGCTGGGGACAAATGCAAGTAGGGCAATGACAGCAAGGAGTCACAGGAGTGAACTCTCGGTTTTCTGGGGATGCACAGGACAGATTCATACCCTGGCAGGTAGGGAGTGCAGAAAGTTGGGTATTGTGTTGCTCTCCTGGGGGAAATGACCTCTAAATGGATCCCTGAAGTGCTCTTAGAGCTCTAAGTGGAGCTCAAAGAGTAGCAGCATGACAGGGGCATCAATTTATGGGAAAGTGTCATGTTTAGGAAGCTCCAAGGGGTTCAGGGTAGCCAGCGTATAGGATGCCTGGGATGCATTTAGGTTGGTAAGGAAGGAATGGGGTAGGATGTAGGGCAAGGGCTCACATGGTGAAGGGTCTTGTATGTGTCTGACTCTACCTCGTGGTAGTGGAGTGTCGGCAGAGTTGGAGCAGGGCAGAGCTATAACGTGGAAAACGTGCTAGAGAAGCCAAGCCCAGGTCCATGGAGGCTGCCGCAGCGGTCTCGGCAGGAATGGTGGTGGCCTGAGCTTAGCACCTGCGGAAAGCAGCGCGAAAGGGAAAACCGGCCTCATCTAGTGTTGGGTGGTAGTCAAGGAGAAGGAGGAGTCAAGGATGACTGTAGAGTTGTGCCCTGACCCGCAGTGAGGTTGGCGTCCTGGAGACACAGGTGAGAGGAGCAGGCTGGGGGTAAAGAAGAGATGAGTAGCAGATACTCTTCATTTGAATTCTGAGAGGGGGAAGTGAGTCGATAAGTTGATAAGTTAGAAACACTACAACCTTAGTGTCAGTGTCTCAAAAAAGTCATCCAGGTAGCTTCAGGGTTAACATGGAAATATAGCATGGGAACCAAAACAACAGGCTGATGAGCTGTGGTTGTTCGGGGTCACGGTCGGTTTGGCAACTATGACGGATCTGAGACCAAAGTAGCCGTGCTTCCAAGAAGTGTAAGCTTACTGTGGGAGAGGGGAGAACCTTACTGACTGCATTTCACATTTTAGGTTCTGCTAAATTCACATTTGGCCAGGCCCAGGGCTCCATTCTGGATATGGTGTGTGGCACCAAGGTTTTATCAAAACAGGCCCGTTAAAGACATTCCCTGATGCTGAGCTCGGAGAAGATGTCCATTGTTTTGTGGATGACAAATAGCCATTTCTGAAAGCTTAAGTAGTGGCGAATAATTACAAGTCATTTTAATTTTGCCAAGTTACCGGAAATTGAAAATGCAATTAATTCATTATCCCAGATTCTTACATTAGCTGAATAAAGAACAATTACCTTAAACCCAAACCCAGAAACCCAAATTCAGAAGCAACGATAACACACTGGCATTTGTTAGCTTACAGCCTGCATTTCAAAGCAAGATCTTCTCTCTCTCTCATTCCTTCCTTCTTGTGTACTGAACTTGTGACCATTTACTGAGTCATTATCTGAACTCCTGTCGTCATCTCTTTCTCTCCTCGACATCACCTGATCATTGGGAGTTCTACTGCAATAGAAAGTACATGCCCTACACTTCTCTTGTTTGACCAGCTCTAAATAAACTTCAAAATACGATGCCTTTCCCTTTGGATCTTCCTGGAAAAAGATGTCTGACTCAGTATGCTGTCCTTGTATTCAGAACTGATGTAAAGAAAATATTTCACATATTTGTGTTCTGGATTAGGGGTGAAATAAGTAATGTGAGATTGCTTATGTGTATTTTGATGAAGAGGCCTTTTTGAGGGTGAAAAATAAGAGATCCTACTATTTTCTTTTTTTGTATTTGTTCTTAAAATTTTTGGTGTTGCTTTTAAGCCTTCCATTATTTTAAGATTTACAGAATGCAGTTCTTTAGGGGAAGAATTTGATTATGAAGAAACTGTCAAGGCTTTTAGAGAATTTCATACATCTTTTAGTATATGAAATGTAATCTGAATTACTTTATGTTTTGCCTTAATATCACTGAGACAGAAAGAAAAATTTGAGGCCTGGAATGTTTAGAAACCTGGTTTATGTATAGGCTGATACTATATCTGCTTTGAAAATGAAAGCACATGGGCAGGTAAAATAATTATTTTAATTAAAAAAATCAAAGATACAGGAAAAACTCAAGAAAAAAAACTGCAAATATTATTTGTACCCAACCCCAATAATCAACAAATGTTAATATTTTGATACAGTTGCTTCAGATATTTTTGAGGAAAGAATTTTTTAAGAACAGTCTGGTAATCTGATCTCAGGATCTGATGGCTTGCAAGAAAAATTAGAAGTGTATTTACTATATAGTTTTGAAGAAATCGTTCAAATTTTTCATCATCTTTGGTTTGTAAGATGAAGAGTTTGAAGGGTTGAGAGTACCCCTCATACATTGTATTTACTACTTTGCAAAGTTGTTCTAAATCACAAAATACAGCTTTTTGCTCTTAGCTTTATAGCATTGAGATTACTGAATGACCAGGAATGACCAGAATGTGAACATTCTTTAAATATTGCAGTTAATAGTGTCTGGTATCTACCTTAAAGAGATGTGCCATGTCCTACAAGTAACTGAGTGCCAAGAGAGTACTGAATATATAGTAAGTGCTCAATAAGTGTTCATACTGTTAAGGCTGCTAAATTAGAAATTTTAAATTCTTTGCTGATGTTTAAGTACTATATACACTGATACCATGTGTTTTTGAAGGTCCATTGCTAAATTATATTCAAATGGTTTAAGGAGAATGGGGATAATCAGATAACAATAAAAAATATCTACCCTATAATGAGAAATTATTATGTATCATTTCTGTGCCTACTGCTCTACATATGTTATGGTATCCTTACAGTAATTTCCTTTCACTATTATTACAACCTGCATTTTTACAAATGAGGAACAGAGGCTCAAAGAGTTGAAGTTACTGGACTAGAGTCACAGAGGTAGAAGTGGTAGAATCGGGATTTGAACCCGTGTCTGACAGCAACTCTTTCCTTTCCTTCTTGCAACTGCAAAACACTTCCAGAACACTCCATTAGAATTGTCAGTTGGTGTCTCCTATAAAAATAGAAACATCTGAAAAATCTTGTATACCCCGTCTTAAAAGGCAAAAAGAGATAGGAAAGAAGACAGAGAACTTCAATAACTTAAGGAAAAGACGTCTAAGTTTCTCATCCCAACAATGAGCTTTCTTCCGTTCTCAGGTACCCATTCCCCTCTTTTTTAGTCATTGCCTTGGCTACTGGTTGCTTGTTTGAGTTTGGCTTACTGTCCATTTATAAGTTAGTGTTTGGTTCTGTTCTGTGTTTTACTGCTAGGATTTTCAAAATAAGTAACAAAAGAGGACTGCTAGGGAGTGGTCAGGTGATATCCATGAGAAGGAGCAAAGATAAAGAAGAGAGCTCATTATCTTTAATGTCCTTCTTTCCCCAGGCACTGTGCAGACAGAGCAAAACCTGAAACACTCACATTCCCCAGCCAGATGTTTTGATATTAGACTCCAGATGCTGTCTCAAAAGTCTATGGCATTAAAGACCTGGTTAAGCCTGCTAGGTTTATGAGAACCTCCCCCTGCTCGCGTCGTCCCTGCTGTCCCTGTGTCCCTACCGAGTAAACCCAGCCATGGTCGTTTGCATCCCAAATGATGATGGTGGTGACCTTAGTTAACATCGCCTGCTTTGTTAGTGAAGGAAATGATGTATCTCTGTTTGCTAGCTCTGGGGCCCAGTATATTTTTTGCCAAAGAAGCTCACATTCAGTGGAGGGATGACAGAGGAAAGGCCTAATAAAGGCTTATGAACTTCATCTTGAGTGTAACACTGTTTCATATTGCAAGCCAGAGCTGCGCTGGGCTGTCCGATGTGATTAACAGGAAGAGCCAGGAAAACTTACCTGATTAAAATACCCCAAGTACAGTTGCCAAGTTTCTATCCCCAAGAGGCAGGAAAAAAAAAGAGACCATATGAGTTTCTCTGTTATGGAAAACATTGAGAAAGTAGATGTGAGAATGTGCTCTAGGCAGTTTGTTCAACAATGCATCAGGGAAATTCAAGATTGTGAGCCGATTACCCAATTGCTGAACATGTTATTTAATTGTGGACTCACTTTTATTCCATCTTTATTTTGTAAACCCAATCTTTCCAGATGTTCGAGACCAGTTTTATCGGCACCAGACACATTAGGGAAAGAAACCTTTCCAGCATGTGCACGTACTATCTAACTCACCAACTCTTGCAAATATTAAATTTAAGACATGAGCAGACATGTTATGTTATTTTTCATAAGTGTGGGTAATTCATAATTGTGAGCCTTCGTGGATATTTTGAACTCCCTTGCTTATCAAAATTTGATAATTTCAAAATTAAGCAGTAGTTCAGCACTTGATCCTTTTGTAGCATTCTGGGATATCCGAGCTGGATGTTTTTTAGTGACCATCTTGTCCTGGGAATGTTTAATTAGAAACAAATTTATAATTAAAACCTTCCTAGAAAAACTCCTCCAGGCCCAACTAGCTTCATTGGCGAGTTCTGCCATACTTTAAGAAGAAATAATACAATGGAATAAAAACATACCATTCATAATATTATCAAAGATCATGCAGTCTTAGAAATAAATATAGCACAGTATGTGTAAGACCAGTACACTAGATATTATAAAATATTGCTGAGAAATTAAAGAATTAAATAGAGAGATATACCATCTTCATGAATTTGAAGACTCAATATCGTTAAGATGTTCATTCTCTCCAAATTGATCTATACATTTAATGTAATGCCTATGAGGCTTTTTTTGACGGGGAGTAGAAATTGATGAGCTGATTCTAGAATTTATATGAATTTGCAAAAACCTGCAATATCCAGAACAATTTTGAAAAAAGAAGAACAAAGTTGTAGAACCTACACAATCTGATGTCAAGACTTACTCTAAAGTTATAATAACCAAAGAGTGTGGGGCGCCTGGGTGGCTCAGTCGGTTAAGCGTCCGACTTCGGCTCAGGTCATGATCTCGCGGTCTGTGAGTTCGAGCCCCGCGTCGGGCTCCGTGCTGAATGCTCAGAGCCTGGAGCCTGTTTCAGATTCTGTGTCTCCCTCTCTCTCTGACCCTCCCCCGTTCATGCTCTGTCTCTGTCTCAAGAATAAATAAACGTTAAAAAAAATTAAAAAATAAAAATTAAAAAAAAAATAACCAAAGTGTGGTATTGGTTTAAGAGTAAATATGTAGATAATGGAACAGAATAGAGAATGTAGAAGTGGACCCACACTTATATAGTCAATTGAATTTTTTCAGTGGTGTCAAGATAATGGGAGAAAAGACAGTCTTTCCAACAAATGATCTGGAAAAACTGGATATTCATACAAAAAACAATGTTAACCCTCACCTCACAGTCATACAGAAAAATTAACTCAATATGGATCACTAACTTAAATGCAAAAATCAAAATTATTGAACTTCTAAGAGGAAACTTTGTGACCTTGGGGATAGGCGAGGATTTCTTAGGACACAAACCCACTAACCATAAAAAAAAATTGTAAATGTAACCATAAATTACATTTCATCAAAATTAATATCTCCTGTGTTCTGAAAGATACCATTAAGAAAAAAGAAAAAAGTCATAGTTGAAAGAAAATGTTTACATGGCACATCTGATAAAAGATATAAATATATATATTTCAAAATATATATATATATTTTGAATCTCAAATATATAAACTCTTAACATAGTAATAATATACATATACAGCCTAGTAAAAATTCAGCAAAAAGTTTGAACAGACACTTGGCAAAAGAAGATTTATAAATAGCCCATAGGCACATGAAAAGATGTTCAATATCATTAGTCACCAGGGAAATGTAAACTAAAACCACAAGGAAATGTCATTAGCATTCACCAGAGTGGTGTGAAATAAAAAGAAAAACTATAAATTGAGGAACAACTGGAACTCACCTACCTGGCTGATGGAAGCATAAAATAATATAACTACTTAACAATTTCTTATGACTCAGTAATTCTAATCCTAGAGATTTACCCAAGCCTTACAAAAACATATCTCCATGTAAAAAGACTTGTGCAAGGATGTTCAGAGCAGCTTTTTTGTTTTTATAGCAACTTTTTCAAAATAGCCCCAAACTGGAAAAAATCGAATGCCCTTCGGTAGGTGAGTGCGTAAACAAAATGTAGGATATCCATACACAGGATACTACTCCATAATACAAAGGAAGGAACTAT
Source organism: Panthera onca (assembly GCF_046562875.1). NCBI lineage: Eukaryota > Metazoa > Chordata > Mammalia > Carnivora > Felidae > Panthera > Panthera onca. Next base: position 220,229,804 of record NC_138339.1, read on the forward strand.
TCCTAGCTGCAACACAATGGGTGAATCTCACAGAAATTATGTGGAGCAAAAGAAGATGATCACAAAAATATACTTACTATATGATTCCATTTCCATGAAATTCTAGAATCAAGCAAAAACTCAGCTCTAATGACGGCAGATCAGTGGTTACCTGAAGTCTGGGTAGGTGTGAAAGAACTAACTACGGAAGGGCTCAAGAGAACATTTTGGGATGACAGTTACGTGACCATATGTATGCATTTGGCCAAACTCCTCAACTTGTACACTTAAAACGGGTGTATCAACCATATGCACATTATTCCTAAATAAAGGTGATTTTTAAAAAACTAAAGTAGTTACTGATCCAGCACAAGAAGCTAAGCCTCCTCATTTCTGATACAGTGTGTTTTGTGTTTTGTTCTGTTTTGTTTTGTTTATCCTACCCCACAGCTCCCACAAGGTAATGCTGGAATCCAGTGATAGAATGTGGGAAGCAAGGCAGGAGTGAGTAATGGCTTTGAGATTCAAGCCTGGTTGGCCAGGAGGATGGTTTGGGAGAAAGCTGAACTGTCTGTCTTTGGATACAGAGCCTCAGCTCAAGCCTTTGGACTTCCTGATTGGGTTTGTTTAGTCTGAAACAAAATGAACTCCTCCCCCCCGACCCCCCTGCAGAGAAAGGTATAGTTAGCCTTGGAGCAGCGGGAAGCAGAGCCAGGAAAGAATCAGAGGAAAAGTCATCAAAGACAGAAGAACCAAGAGGAAAATTTTTGTAGAACCTAGAACCATGGAGGAGTTCTTCCCACAAAGAACAAGGTCAGAAATACTGAGAAGGGTGAAGACCTAATCGATCTCAATAAAATGAGTATTAGATCCACAGCTCTGAAGTCATCTGGAGTAGGAATCTGGTGCCTCTGCTTACTAGCTCAGTGACTTTGGACAATCTAGTTAACTTCACTCTAACCCAGTCTAGGAAGGTAGGGACAAACAATGGTTTTGACCTGAGATCCATTCTGAACATTCAATGAGAAATGTATATAAAGAACTTACAAAGGCTTGACTGTATATTTGTTTCTGATGCTGTTATCATTAACAAGCTGTCATTTAATCTTTTTTTAAAGTAATATTAAGTATTTGTTACATGCCAGGTGCTGTGCTATTGGCTTTGTGTGGATCGTGTCACATAATAGGTGACACTGTGCACTGGGTGGGTCGGAACCCAGGCAGTATGGCTCAGAGCCTGTGGTCTCTGCTTCTTCTGGTAGAGTATTAATGAAGGGCCTACAAGGGGCTCAGGGAGTGGGAGAGAGGAAGGAAACTGTGGCAGATTGTGGAATGTTCTTGCAGGAAATGCGGAGGTGGAGGCCAGAGAGAAGTGAGCAGCCGAGTCAAGGTGGGATTTCTTAGGCGAGACCTGCACGCTGAGCTTCTCTGGAGATTTGTCTCGGGCAGTGACCAGAGCTTCTTTAGAAGTTTTAACCCATGCAGCAGCATACATTTATTAAGTGATTGCTGTATGCTCTCAGAATGCCCCTTACTCTTGCACATGGGTAGGACACTGTCTCCAGGGAAGTTGAGTCCAGCCTCGCCTGGTTCCACAGCAGACTGTTGGCCCCGGTGGTCCTGGCTCCAGCATGACAGACTTTGCACCTTGGAATTCTCGAACTCCTGTCAGTGCCACTTGCGGCGGTCTCCTTTTCATTACACCAGTGACACACGCCGAGGGGATGGATGCAAAGGCCCAGCCCGTGCTCCATCATGCCTCCTGTTGCCCACAACGTGAACAACCGAAGGCTGCAATGGGGAGGAAGACTACAGGTGCTGAGGCCAGCCCCTCTCCCACCTAAGCCGTCCCACGGAATGCAAGCAATTTAACAGACTGCAGGAAACGATCCCTCCCTAAGCATTTCCACTTCCCACGATGATTATGGAAGAAAGAGAAATTGTCATTCTGCATGGCTAGCAACAATACATGGCGCAAGTCTGCATCTGGCTTTAGGATATTGAAGCGTCCCCAAGATAACTCCTGCACTGGGCAGGAGGCTGGGAGTGCAAGCCCCGCCTCTGCGGACTGCACAGAAAGCAAGAAACTCCATGAATGAAATGTTACCAAGGAACTAACAGCTCAGGTCACAGTATGCAAAGCTGGGTGGATTGTAAGGGGGGGACAGTATAACTTACAAGAGGGGAACCTTTTATCCCCCATTACGGGCCAAGTCAAGCCTATCATAAATCTAAATTCCCCTGAATAGCTATGGTTAGACTGGTGATGTGTTCAAAGATACGCATATCTTTTCTTCCTTCTCACTAATCCCACCAGGACAGTACTAAGTAGTTAACGAGATTTTTTTTTTCCTGAATGTTTGCAACACACTTCATATGCATCTCCTTTTAGTTTTTGTTTTCTTTCTTGGGATTTCCATTTTTATTTTAGAAAAGAAGTCTTTCGGGGCGCCTGGGTGGCTCAGTTGATTAAGCATCTGACTTTGGCTCAGATCGTCATCTCACGGTTTGTGAGTTCAAGCCCTGTGTTGGGCTCTGTGCTGACAGCTCAGAGCCTGGAGCCTGCTTCAGATTCTGTGTCTACCCCTGTCTCTGTTCCTACCCCTCTGACACTCTGTCTCTGTCTCTCTCTGTCTCTCAAAGATAAATGAACATTAAAAAAATAAATAAACATTAAAAAATATTTTTTAAAAAAGGAAGAAAAGAAGTCTTTCATTGAAAACACTGAGGTAAGCTTAAACTTATGTCGACAAATGAAGGTTGCTTGGCATGTTCATTTGCTGAGTTTTAAAAATTGCAGATTTTCTACAGATTTGTTGGTAACCTTTTTTCCAGTTTTACTGAGAAATAGTTGACACACATCACCTTATAAGTTTAAGATGTACAGCATAATGGCTTGACTTACATATATTATGAAATGATCCCCACAATACGTTTAGTTAACATCTATCATCTCCTATAGGTGCAATAAAAAGACAAGAAAGAAATTTCTCTCTGGGATGAGAACTATTAGTATAATTTGATGATTTTCTTAAATTCCCATTCATTTAACGGTTGGATGAAACCTGAGTCACCCAAGTTCTGGCTTGGGATGATTTTTTAACTTCTCAAGTATGTTCTCAGGCTTAGAGATTGACTTTTTTAAGAATATAAACTGTTACAAAACATTTTTAAATGATTGTGGATGTTACATACATATCTTGTATACGATATAACCTTATGAGTCTTTTTTTTTTTTTTTTTTTTTTTGCTTAATCCACGCTTCTGTTTTGTTTTGTTTTTCTCTTTAATCCAGAAATAGACAAAAAGAAATATTACAAGTACAGCAAGGAGAAGACGATAAAGTGGCTGGAAAAAAAGGTAGAGTACGCCTCCAGTACCTTACGGCAGAAAAAGTTTTAATGCTCCTTTTAAAAAATATTTACAGAAGGAGGTAAGTGTGAATCTAAAGGGCCATGTTGTTTATCCAGCTAAAATACAGAAACTGTATAGAGATACCCAAATACTCTTCATCCTCCCTAACTCATGTATCTCTGGGTTTAGCTCCATGTTTTCCTTTGACCTGCATCCCCATTTCCCATGATCCTCACCCCTGAATGAAAGAAGTTCCCACCATCTGGTGATGGATATTTGAGTCTTACAAGCCAGATAATACCAGGAGTGACACGCACTTACTGCTTTCGGTCCCTGTCTCAGAGGTTGCTTTTGCTCACACAGCGAGGCAGGGGGCTGAGGCAGACAGGATTCAGGCCTAGGGGAAGTGTGTTTCACCTTCAGCATCCGGATGCTGGAGGGAACTTAGTGATCCTAACATCCCAGAACTAATCTCAGGTCTGGGGCAATGGTTTTCAAATAGATTCTGTGGGTCACAACCAGTATTTCTCTTGAATGGGATGGGATTGGGGTGGGATGGGATGGGATAGGGTAGGATAGGATGTATTAAAATGTAGCACAGAGTAAGGGCAAGTATTAAGTGTGGTTCTATGAAGCATATATATGTGTTGAAGTACTGGGTTGCTGGGTATTGCTTACTGTAGGTGTAGTAGAAACAAACTCCTTTGAAAGCCACTGGTCTAAGAATATTGTGGACTTTCATACTGATTAAGAATCTCACCAGTCTAGGTCTACTGATGACAGAGTTTTTCAAGTTCAGTATAGTACGGATTCTGAAGATTCTCTTCTGTCTTGCATGTGGAAAACACACTTGACGTACCATGTTACTGGGCACACGGGGAACCCGGAAACATGGAAGCGAACCTTGCGGAATTAATCAGGTTCCTACTATACAAAATAGTGGAAAGATTTTACAAGTGCCCCCCCATGGTTCAGTTTTCATTTGCATTAGTAGTAGGTGAAAAATAAGGGTGAGTGCTGAGCAGGGTCTCGGCATTTAGGTTTTGTTGTTAGCAAGTGATGATGACGTGAATCGCAAATTCACATGTATATTTATCAATTGTGTTTCTTTTCTTAAATTCCTAGGAAGTGGGATATTTATATGATTTATTCCATTTAGAAAAAAAATGATTGCATATAAACTTTGTGCCAGGCTCTTTTCTAAAGGCTCTACATATATGAACTCTTTTAAGCCTCACCACAATACTGTGCATTAGGTACTATTTTTGTCCCCATTAGATAGAGGCACAGAGAGGTTAAGTAAGTAGTCCATGGTCACAGAGCACAGCCAAGTAGCCTGACTCCGGAGGCAGTGCTCTCATACTGCGTAGGCATTTAGAGGTACATGTTTTGACATCATCCCCAAATGCTGCCGCTGTTGCTCAACTCCTGTCCAAATGTGCATCTCTCTCTCATCTTCTGGTATCTGGTTAAGACATTTCTAGGTCCTCAATTACTTCTTCCTGGATCTTAAATGGATCGAGGATCATCTGGAAGGCTGTGGATCTCTAAAGTTCCTTGGAAATACCCTGATGTTTCCCTTTTGGTTACTTTATAGGTTAATCAGATTGTGGCAGCCTTAAAAACCAATAATGTAAATGTCAGTGCCCGGGTACAGGCAACTGCATTTTTCTCTGGTGACCAGGCTTCCAGTGACAAGGAAGGTAAGGAAATCAGTTTTTTTAATATTATGTATTTATTTATTTATTTTTAATTTGAGAGAGAGAGAGAGAAAATGAGCATGAGTGGGAGAGGGGGCAGAAGGAGAGAGAGAAAGAATCTTAAGCAGGCTCGATCTCAAGAATTATGAGATCATGATCTGAACCAAAATCAAGAGTCTGACGCTCAACCAACTGAGCCACCCAGGCACCCCGGTAAATCACTTTATCAGAAATTACTTTTGCCTGGAGTAAGTTGCTGATTTACAGATGCCTGCCTCATGATTTTAAAATCTTAATGTCCCAGAAGCTTCGCATTCATGTCCATGTGTTCTCATAGATCTTGTGGCAGTGTGCATTTTGTTTCAGAACCAAGTGGTATTTCTACCATAGATCGCTGCTGTCACTAATCGATGCTTAAATAATTCCTTCGACAAGTACTTATTTTGCAAAAACAGTAATGGCCACCCTAACAACTCTGGCCGTCATTCGTTGAGATCATGTTGTGTGCCAAGCCCTTGGCTAATTTGCCAGTATACACACAGTATCCCAGCTAACACTCCCCTTAAGTCTCACTTTACAATGAGAGTCTGGAGGCTGCACCCAAAGCCACACAGCCAGTAAGTGGTGAAGCCGAGCCTGCCTGACTCTGGGGCCCACACGCTTCCCCTTTCTGTCATACTGCTGTGTGTCCCTAGGCTTCCAACGGGCTGCTTCTGTTTGCATCTTGGTCTCCAGAATTGTATGTCCTACCATGGATCTTAATATTTTGATTTTCGATGGAAATTGATGCCCTTGGCAATTTTTTTCTTTTAGATTCTTAAGGTACATTCTTTTGCTTTTTCCAGTGTAGCGTCCCCTTATTTTTGTATGTACAGTTGAATAAAAACAGCTGTATAATACAATTAACATTCTCAACCGTGGGACAGAAATTATTCTGGGGGCGCCCGGGTGGCTCAGCTGTTAAGCGTCCCGTTCTTGATTTCAGCTCAGGTCATGATCTCACGGTTCATGAGACGGAGCCCCGAGTCAGGCTCCGTGCTGACAACGCAAAACCTGCCTGGTTTTGCCCCTCCCCTGCACTCACTCTCTCTCAAAATAAATAAATAAACATTAAAAAAGAAAAAAACTTATTCTGAGTTTAAACTCCAATTCAATGTTCCCCTGTTCTAGACAGGCATACGACTCCAAAGCATCAGAATTTCATCATTAAAAAAATTAAAACTAGGACCAGGGATCTGTTTGTGATTGAAGGCGATTCAGGCAGTCCTTGATTTGCAGAAATCTACCTTAAAACACCTTACACATGTAGATGTTAGCAGGCTCCAGGCATTCAGGAAACGGTGGACAGCTCTGCTGAGCTGAGTTTACTGAGTTTACCAGCTATCACTGGTTTTGACTGGCTTTAACAAAAGAGAAGGGATTGAGTCAAATGGATGGATGGACCCCAGATTTTTTTTTTAAGTAGGAGAAGGGATGTTAGACATTATTTAGATAGACCTCATTTTAAAAGTGAAGACTCATGGTATCAGAGAAGGAGATGACTTATCCAGGGTCACCCGTCATAGCTAGTAGACTTCTGTCTCTGAATCCAGTGTTTGAACCAATCTCTAAAGATAAGAGTCTGGGTGTGGCTATCTCACCACTTGGGGTCCTAGCCATAAAGTAAGCTTTACAGTGTTTCACACCATTTCCTTTTTTTATATCTTTAGTTCAGTATGCTACCAGAAGAGGCAAACCAATCATGTGTTGGCTCTCTTAGTTCCCTTTGTCTCTTCATGACTTATTGGATAATTACTAACCTAGAACCAAGAGCACATTTAAAGAAGCATCCCATGATAACTTTCAGTTCTGTCTTGGGGGTGAGGGTCCCTCACTGAAGACTCTTTGAGATCCTGTGGTCTAGGCAGCACTTTAATACTTAGGCAAATTATTATCTTAGTTTTAAGGCAGAAGAGGAAGAAAAGAAGAAGCAAATGACTATCACAGCAACAAACCTGAGATAGTGCTTTTGGTAGTTTATATCCCCATACGTTGATCCCATATATCGTGTTTCATTATCCTCTAGTATTCTACCTAAAATACCAAACTGAAAAACAGGGTTTTAAAAAAGATTTTGTCTTATGTATTTCATTGATACCATAGCTTCATTTTAGTACTGACTGTCCAGGTGCTTTAGAATTCACGATTATACATTCTACCGAGGTTAGTTTTTTACATTTTTGAAGGCATTTTTCTAAGTTTGAGAGTACATATAATGTTCAGGACTCTTACAAAGCAAGTGCTTGACAGAGAGAGACACGTCATGTCTTACATCTCTTAGATGAACATATTTGTTACTGTTCATTAATTAGATTTACCCGGTATTGAAGCAGACCTAGAAAAGATTACTCTTTAAAAGACGTGAATATGTCGTCGTATTACCCCTGACTTGGAGCTTTATTTGCTTTCAAAGGCCCCAACTAAGACAACAACCCTGAATTTGTTTCAACTCTCATTGGGCAACTGCTGTGTTACTTGATCTCCTCATATCTTTGCTATCATCCTGTCACACCTCATCCATGAAGTCCCTCACTACCCTAACAGCTGGATGTTAGCATCCCCAGTTTACAAATGACGAAACTGACGGGGCGCCTGGGTGGCTCAGTCGGTTGGGCGTCCGACTTCGGCTCGGGTCACAATCTCGCGGTCCGTGAGTTCGAGCCCCGCGTCGGGCTCTGTGCTGACAGCTCGGAACCTGGAGCCTGTTTCGAATTCTGTGTCTCCCTCTCTCTCTCTCTCTCTGTTCCTCCCCACTTGTGCTCTATCTCTGTCTCTCTTTCAAAAGTAAAATAAACATTTAAAAAGTAATAAAAAGAAAAAGATGATGAAAAAGATCGGCCCCTCTTTGTTATGCCTAATTTTTCTACCTTGAAGTCACAGCATTCACATACCACATACCATAGCAACTATTAAAATATATAAAAACAGGGGCGCCTGGGTGGCTCAGTTGGTTGAGTGTCCGACTTCGGCTCGGGTCATGATCTCGCGGTCTGTGAGTTCGAGCCCTGTGCCGGGCTCTGTGCTGACAGCTCGGAGCCTGGAGCCTGCTTCGGATTCTGCGTGTCTCTCTCTCTGACCCTTCCCCGCTCGTGCTCTGTCTCTCTCTGTCTCAAAAATATATAAACGTTAAGAAAAAAAAATTTTTGTTTTTTAAATAAAAAAAGAACAAATGACGAAACTGAGGCTGTGAGCTTAAATGAGTCTCTAAGGCCAGCTAGAGCCAGAATTTTAACTCTGGTCAATTTGGTTGTAAAACTATCATAATTGTTACTAATTTTTTTTTCTTTCACTCTCCATTCTGTTTCTTTCAGAGGATTATATTTGTTATGCCCATGGTCTGGTATCTGATTACATCCCTAGAGAACTCAGTGACGACCTGTGTAAATATTTAAAGTAAGTATCATTCCTCTTCAGTCGTAATTAGGAAGTACCTCGGCGCTTTCTGGTCTCCCAGCAATAGGTCCTTTATGGCTCATCACATCACATCACTATTTTTTTTTTTTTAACGTTTTTATTTTTGAGACAGAGAGAGACAGAGCATGAACAGGGGAGGGGCAGAGAGAGAGACCAAGCCACCCAGGTGCCCCATCACATCACTATTTTTGATAAGAGAGTATTCTCGACTTACCTCCTGGACCGTGTGGTTTGAAGGTAATTTTTAGTGGACACTGGTGGATTGGAACAAATTAATTTGGTGGATACTGATTGCGGAAACTTGTGAATGTTAGGACTGGATTTTTGGATTGGTATGATTTTAGAGGGTAAACAGTATTAAAATTGATCCCCAGTTACACTTAACTAATTTGGTTCTTTGTGATGATTTTAAGAGAAATAAAGGTTAGAAGGAAAGAAGAGATGGCATGTGGAATATTCTTGAAAGCTACATGTAAAGGCTTTGTACCATATTTACCGTCATTGGATACTCACCAAATACCTTCATTTTGCCCAGCACTTGAAGTGGAAAGGATGAAACACAATCTGTGTCAGAGGGCGGAAAATGGGTTTAAGAAGGACCTGATTTGTGTTATGTCCTTCATAACGATATTTAATATACTATAAAGACTTTACCTTAGGCTGAAAAGAATGTGTTTATTTTCTAGATTTTAGCAACTATTGTTAAGATTTTATGGGTGTGATAATAGCTCTCCCTGATTCTTCTAGTAGCTTTCTCCTCTGATGCATAAACATAAAGCGACTTCTTAACAGATGCATAGTTGCTGTTTTTAGCAAATGACTTAGGTCCTATTTTAAAAAATAATCAGCGGGGCACCTGGGTGGCTCAGTCGGTTAGGCATCCACCCAACTCTTGGTTTCAGCTCTGGTCATGATCTCATGCATCGGGCTCTGTGCTGTGGCACAGAGTCTGCTTGGGATTCTCTCTCTCTCTCCCTCACTCTCTGCCCCTCCCCAACTCACGCTGTCGCCATCTCTCTCAAAAATAAACTTAAAAAAAAACAACAACAGTGGGAACTGGTTTCTAGTGTAGTTAAAGTGCTTGCAAAGCCTGCTTTCAATCAATAACCCTATCTTTCTGTTTAATATTTCCCTGTGTTTCTCAGTGCCTGTTTGTCTCATTAGAGACCTATGTCTCTGTACTCCCATTATTTTTTAGATTCTTTTCTTTACTCTGAAGTGTTTGAAGATTTGGGGAGAAAGATAGGTCAATTCAACTTCTCTTTAATTGAAGAAAAGTAAAGTTTGTGTGACTTTTTGTCAACAATTAAAATAATTTTCAATTTCATATATGTACTGCATTCGTCGTTTTTGAAGGAAAAAAATCCTACAATGCCAGAATGCAAATTTCTAGAGGCTAAAGTAAAGCAATTCCATTTCAACAATGAGTTCTAATTTTGTTTTTTAGTTCAGACAGTTTCACTACAAGGAAAATGAAGATTTCTTCATTTAGAGAAATTTCATTCCTTTCACTGAGGCAGTTGTACAGTCAGATACATGGAGGTGAAGCTATTCCCCAAAAGTGGGACTTGTAAGTCCTAAGCTGGCCCAGACTCTCTGTTTGCTTGTCTATGGAAAACAATGACTATGATTCTTATTTTTCACTCCTTAGGCTTCCAGAACCTTCAGCTTCATTGCCAAACCCTCCATCAAAGGTAAGGAGCTGTGACTAAGCTATCTTTGGGGCACTTGGAAAAATAATTCATTTTTACCACATAAGTTTCGTTTGTTTGGGTACATTTGAAAGCTTTTTTTTTTTTTTAAGTTTATTTATTTTGAGAGGGAGAGAGCACAAGCAGGGAGGGGCAGAGAGAGAGAGGGAGAGAGAGAATCCTAAGCAGGCTCTGAGCCATCAGTGCAGACCCCGACATGGGGCTCAAACTCACAAACTGTGAGATGGTGACCTGAGCCGAGATAAGAGTCGGACGCTTAACCGACTAAGCCACCCAGGCACCCCCATTTTAAAGCTTTCTAAATCCACCTTGCACGGACTGATGTCGTATGGATTAAAGATTGTAATGAGCTGTCCATCGGTATTTTTTATTTTTGTAGAGTTTACCTGAATGATAAAGTGCTGTGAAAACCAGATAAGAGTTGGTTTTAGCCAGATACCTACGTAAAAGTCTTATAGATACGTGACGAACTCTTCTTGAGTCAGCCAGATCCTGCAATTAACTTTATTAATCATCAGGAAGACTCCATGTGTAACTTAAACTCACTTTGCCAGATCTAATTGTTACTGGCACAAAGGTGAGCAGAGCATGATTTTTATAACACAGAGAATCCTTTGAACAAAGATAGCCAAACTTTTTTTTTTCCTCCGCTTGAAATGGTCAACGCAACTTTTGGGTTGCACAAAACCCTTCCTCTTCCAGCTGTTCTCCGACCGCCACCCACCGCTCCCCTGCTCCGTGGGCCGCAGCTTGTTTTTGTCTCCCAGATACAGAGAGTAGAGAAGGCAGCCATGAACCACACCTGATGGCACACTGTGACGTCCCTCAGTCCAGGCCTGATCTCAGACAAGCGAGCGCTGCTCAGAGACAGGGAAATAAACACATGCATCAGCTTGTCAGTGAGGCCATTCTCCTGCCAACAGAATAATGGATGCCCTGAGAATGTACAGTGGACACGTCATGGATGTTAAAGCACTTTGTGTCTTCCCGGCCTTCACGATGACCAACATACTCGGGGTCGTTTTTGTTTGTTTGTTTTTGTTTGTTTGTTTTGTATCATGTCCTGTTAAAGTGCATCAGTAGTAGCTATGGGCCATTTTCAGCAGATCGTCTGAGGAGGGGCATCCTTTTCTCTGGAGGAATAGCACTGGGCAGAGGTCAGTTGCTAAGGTCATTCTAGGTCAGACCCACACTTCTTCCAGTCTGGTAGTTAATCTCTGACAGTAAGTAGCTCTAGGGGACAGAGACATGATTGCCTTGCTGTAAGTAAGGAGATGGGCATATCCGTTTCTCTCTCATATTTCTCCTTCCAAAACCTAAGCATCTTTCTTTCTCCCAAATATCCGTCTTCCATAGTAACTTAGAGATCATTCGTGAACAGATCGAAGCCTGTTCTTGAAGCTGTTGGCCTCTGATAGCATCCGGGGTAATGCATCTCATACGTTTGCTTTTAACCCGGTTTTCTGTTTTCCTATTTTAATTTCCAAAATGTAAATCATTTGTGATGTCATTCATCATTTATGATTTAGATCGGAGGTCAGCAGACTTAACTCTGCAAAGGCCAGAGAGTGAATACTTGAGGCTTCGCGAAGCAGCTGGTTTCTGTCACAACGGCTCAGCCCTGCTGTGGTAGCACAGAGACAGCCACAGACGATTCATAAACGAAGGCGGGCGGCCGTGTTCCAGCCAAACTTCATTTATAAAAACAGGCGGCCGGCAGGGCTTGGCCTGCGGGCGGTTTGCCAAGCCCTGATTTAGATCTCCCAGTCCCGTTTCCCCTAAATCTCACCTTCATCTCCTGGATTGTTTAGTTGCTTTTTGAGGTCTCCCGGTCTATTGTGTCTTCCTGGGGCTCCGGCGTGCAAAGTGCGAACTGCACTGGATGATGTACCACGGCTTAAACAGGCTTAGGGTAATGTCTTCTGCTAGCTTTCTTGTCTGCGTCCAGGATTTGATTGATTTTTACAGTAATAGAGTTGACCGTTTTCAGGAAATACGTTCCAGTGGCTATTAGGTATCTTTGTATCTGTTTGTAATGATGGCACGAAGCCTGTCATCCTTAATATGTTTCACATTATTTTCTTACTATCACATGGTTGCCTGTATTGAAGCCCTGCTTCCACCCGTCGCCCCCTTCCATGCTTTGAATTTATCGCTGGCAGCTGGCAGAGCCGAATGCAGTCAGTAGGTTGGAGACGCTCCTGAGCTCCTTCTTGCAGCTCATTTGTAAGAATCAGACCATCGTAGCTAGCATGAATCCCTGTGGTACTCTTCTGTTTGCCCCCCTCTCTTTCCAGAACTGTACCCGCTTAGTCATACCCTTTGTTACTGTCTTTCTGAGCCCTTTTCTATTTCTTCTGAAACATCCCTCCAAACCTATAGTGATTTGGTTTTTTAAATAACAAAAATTCAAGTGAGTGTAACAACTATGACTCTTTCAAGCATATTCAACGTGAGCTGTGAATAACACTCAAGAAAATTCCAGGCAGAGCCTTCCACAATCAATTTCTGTTATTGTAAGCACTGATAACTGGTGTCTTGCTTAGCAGTGAGCCATTAAAACACCTGGACAAGTCAGTCATCTTATGAAACATTTTATATTTGTAAAGAAGCACTTTTCATCTTAACCTTTACCTTGAACATTTTTCATTTGACTTCCTTTTCCGTGAAAAGTAAATACGCCCAAGGGTTTATAATGACATCTGTAGAACATTTTGCCACAGAGAAGGAAAGCAAACCACCTTATAACGTTAAGCTTTTTGCAGTTTGCATCAGAGCCTTCATCGTTATTACCTGCGAGTTCCACTCTCCTGGCTGAAGAGACTTTTCTAGTAAAAATATGCATCACCTAAATACCCCTGATCTTAATTTAAGTAGAAACATGTATTCTTAAGTTCCTTGTATACATTCTTTGCTGGTAGGTAGTTCATTCGTGATAAGCTAGTCTTTTTCTTTTGAAGGTTCCCTTCTTAGATTGTGGTGTGCCCAAGAGAAGGTTTTGCCTTATAGATTTCCAGGATGCCCCTGTTTTTTTTTTTTTTTTTTGAGTGTCACATAATGTTATAGATTCCCAGGAGCGCGCCCCCCCCTCCCCGCCCTTGTTTAGAATGAAGTATTTCAAGACCTGTTGTTTTATCCCCTTGGGTTTCATTCATGTGCCAGGGTATCTTTTAGCCCTAGCCCTGCAGTTCTTTGTTTAGCAAAAGCTGGGATATGAAGAGGGAAGCCGGGAACAAATCTGCATTTCCCAGGGAAGAGTCACGTTAGATCTTGTCAACCCAGTGTCTCCACAAAGAACCCAAAGATCTATAGAAGACCAGGTTGTGGTCACTGTGCAGTTCTCTGTGTTAATCATCAAGACTTCCCTGCCCTGTTGTGTGCCTTTTACATAGTAAATGTGTCACGATCCCTTCTATAATGGGACCATTAAGGCCACAGTCTAGCTCTTGACAAGATTCTCCCATTCCTTGGTGCACGAGGCTCATGTGGATGGTGAAAATATGAGGTAGAGGTGGGCTTGGTTGCACCGGGCCTCATGGAAAGAGCACTTGTTAAGAAATGGGGATCCTAGCCCTTGTCCTCTGCTAGGTGGCCTTGATCATTTGTTTAGTCTCTCTGTGCTTCCTTCTGCTGGCTTCATGCTTTGCAAGGTTGTCCTTGTGTGGACAAACTGAGATAGTTCAGTTGAAAGGAGGTAAGAACATGAAGCTATACAAAAATGGTAACAACAGAATCATGGTGTGCCTTCTTCCTCAGTGGACGTTACACCAGCCCAGATGGTGAATGCAGTGGGGGTTCTGGCTGGACACCTGGCCCCCTTAAAGGAAATTCTTGTCTTTGACCACTGTGCCTGCCTTCACCCCGTTAGACTGTCCTGGAAGTCAGCAGTCACCTAGATGCCTCCTGGTCCTGGTACATACAAAATATGTGATCAGTACCACTAGACTGCCCAAGGGGCTGGGTCGTGGGCTCACCTGATCATATCCCCCCCCATCACCAAGGCTGCTTTTCAGAAGGGACGTGTGGCTTCATTCCCCAGACAATTGGCAAAATGCAAAGTAAAGCCCTTTGCCGGGTCTGTTGTTCCATTTGGCCTTGATGTGGGTCCAGATTGGCCCTGTTGTTTTCTTAAAAATGGAGTGATGTGTCGAGGTGACATTTTATACCACTTTACTGCTCTAACATTGCAGAAAGTAAAGTTATCTGATGAGCCTGTAGAAGCAAAAGAAGATTACACTAAGTTTAACAGGAAAGATTGGAAGACTGAAAAGGTATGTGTGTCCAGCTGTAGTGGCATATTCTTGGATCCCGTAGGTGATCCTGCATGAGGACACGTAGGAACAATTACATGCTTGATTGTGATTTTACAGTTTTAACCATGAAGAATTGTTAACTTGCATTTCTGCGACTCAGTAATTCAAAATTGTGAATGGCAATGGATATGTCAAGTCAAGAAGACTTGTGAGGCACGAAGGCAATATGCTTAGCAAGAGTGTGCCTACCCTTTGCTCTATATTAAGAGTAGGGGGGCACAAAGAGAGGGGGCCTCCACAGGTCATTTTTTGTCAACTCTACTGCCTGGAAGCTTCCCGGAACTTATGACGAGGACCATAATTACTAATATTAAATAGGGTACAAATAATTTTCTAATCTGTGTTTATCCTTTTCATTTGATTTTTTTAACAGCTTTAAGTTTTTCTGAGGATTAAATAATAGGAATTGTTTCTTCTTGTGATTTTCTCATTATTTTTATCCTTAAAAAGACCTTGCCCAATCCAAGATAAATTAACTTCCAATTGGACTTTAACATTTAACCCCCCCCCCTCACCTTAGCACTTAATGTTTTTTTTATAATTTTTTTCTTTGATCTATACGTAATTCATCTGGGCATGTGACGTCAGGGGAAAATCCAGGTTGAGATCTGGCAAGATAGCTGGTCACCTCAATGGCTTCTGTAAGCAGGGCAGGCTTTGGCATTCTCTGTGAGAACTGCTTCTGCCCCACCCTTGCAACTGCTGCTTTCTGTTGTATCTATTTGGGCACCGCCCCAGGGAAATGAGGGGCTGGACCCTGCTGTCTGTTAAAGACAGGGGATAACTTGTCTCGAAGAGACTGCCACTTTTCACCATCCCGTGAGGAAATAAGCCTTCTAAAATATAAGTACAGAATGTGAAAAGCAAGGTTTCAGGGATCAGACGCCGTGCCCTTAAAAGGTTCTCTGTCAATGACTATCTCACAGTTCACAGGGAGACACAGGAATTTTTTTCCTTCGCTGCTTCCCATCGCGTATGCTTCTGCTGAGAAGTTATGATGCACTGAAGGAAACTCGGCTACTATTTACCTCCTGCTAGTGCTCGTTCCAGGATGTGGCAACAAACCAAAACAAAACAAACAGTGACCATAAAGAGATAGAAATTTAAAAGGCAGAGTCACTTGAAGTCAGCTTTTTGAAAAGTTCTTAGTTGGAGGAATCCCAGGGCAGTGGTCCTGCTGGTCCGGGATGCTCTGCAGTACAGGTTATCTTTTGAATATTACAGTGTTGGCCTTGGTTTCCCGGAGAGCCTATGAATAAACTCCAACGGTAAATTGTTGTGAATTATTCATCGTGCTGTAATACCAGGCTGTAATTCCTCCTCTGACAACCGCAGCCTATGTCAGTTCCTTTGTTGGTGTTATTGCACTTAAAACACCCTCCAGAATTATTCCCCTAAAGTAAACCATTGGTTGCAACATTCCCCTCCTTAGAAGGCAGCCGTTTTGCGTCCTGCTTCTTTTAACGTATTTTGTGTCTTAGGTCTGAATTCTGAATAGAAATCAGAACTTTAAAAAAAAAAAATAATCATTCCCTTATGAAGCACGTTACCAGCAAATACTTCTCTTAATGAACCTTGAGACATGCGTGGTCTTGTTTGATTTGCATGTATGATTCATAAACGTTACATTTGTAACAATTGTTCTCTTATTTTCCTTCACAGAAAAATAACAAAATGACCGCAGCTCAGAAGGCTTTGGCTAAAGTTGACAAGAGTGGAATGAAAAGTATTGATTCCTTTTTCGCTGCAAAAAATAAAAAAAAAACTTGAAAAGACTTGAAACTTTCAAAATGAAATCTGGCAAAAAATATTCGCCTTTTCCACGTTCCGTTTTTGTCCTTCCTCCATGCCACTCTACCTCCTGACCCGTAATTACCACCTTTTGAAAAAATAAAAAAAAAAAAAGCTTTTTTAAAATGAGGGCAATTTTCAGAGTCGAACATTTCTTGGCATTTGATTTTTGTGTTTCTGAACAAAATATGGGAAAGTAATTGGGTAACTTCATGGCCTGTGGCCTTCAGAGTCTTGTCTGACATCATGAAAAGTCATCAAGTGAACAGAGCTGATCTGTAGCTAGCCTCACAGTTTCCTCAATAAACGAACATGTGACCATATTTGAGTGTATGCCTATAATTTTGCACAACTTTCCCACATGGTAGCTGTAGCAATCTGGTTTTCAGGGTAGCAAGAGAATTCAGATAACAGCTGTCAGAAACTACTAGTTTGCTAAAAGCCTTTAGTTTTTGGTAAATCTTTTGTTTAACACTGTCTGTTTTATGAGTACCTGTTCTTTGCAGAAAATAGAGAAAAGTATAAAATTAAAATTCGAATCTCCCACCTTGACACTGGCTGGAGATAATATGGCATGTGTTTCTATAAGAATAATTTTTTAAGGAATCATAGTAGTAATTTTATAATCTTTTTTCTTGACAACATCATTTCGTGAGCATTTTCCCAGGCTGCCAAAGTATTTTTCATAAATATGCTTTTTAAATGATGGTCATTTTAGGGGCGCCTGGGTGGCTCCGTCGGTTAAGCGGCCGACTTCGGCTCAGGTCATGATCTCGCGGTCCGTGAGTTCGAGCCCCGCGTCGGGCTCTGTGCTGACGGCTCAGAGCCTGGAGCCTGTTTCGGATTCTGTGTCTCCCTCTCTCTGACCCTCCCCTGTTCATGCTCTGTCTCTCCCTGTCTCAAAAATAAATAAACGTTAAAAAAAAAAAATTAAAAAAAAATTGTTGGAGTGTCAGTATTTTTCTTATGGACCCTAAAGATATTCTATAACTTAAAGGCATTCTTGTTTGTCCACTATATTCATTGTTAATTTTTTTCTTGGCCTGTAAATTGTCTTTAATTTTGTGTGTGACTTTTTTGTCATGCAGATGGTTTTGGTTTTTAAGTAGACGTGCGTGTGTGTGTGTGTGTGTGTGTGTGTGTATAAACTTTTCCTTTATATTGATGTTATACTTAGAAGGATGTTTCCCTTTGCAGGAAGGTTAACCACTTATTTTCCTCTAATTTTTCAATAATTAATTTTTTGTTTTATATTTAATTACTTAAATCATCTACAGAATTTGTGTTTAAATGTGCTGTGAGATAAAGTTCTAATTTAATTGTTTTCTCAC
The DNA here is from genome assembly GCF_046562875.1 of Panthera onca. Taxonomy (NCBI): domain Eukaryota; kingdom Metazoa; phylum Chordata; class Mammalia; order Carnivora; family Felidae; genus Panthera; species Panthera onca. Next base: position 220,247,437 of record NC_138339.1, read on the forward strand.
CTGTTTATTTTTCCATTGGATCTGTTGGATTATTTTGTCAGGTTCTAAGAATAAGCTCCAATGAGATTTCTATTGAGATGTTGTTAAATCAGTAATATTTGGAGACAAACAGATGTGTTTATAAAATTCATTGTTGTTATTCAGGCATGTAGTAGTTTTGCATATTTCCTAAAATCCTAATCATACCTTTCACTAACATTTGGTTCTCCATCTCCATATAGGTTCTAGATATTTCTCTTAAGGCATATCTCTAAGGTATTTTTGTTGCTATTAATGAAATCTTTTTTTTTTTTCCTTTAGTTAGATCTTCTAACTGGCTATTTTGTGGCAGAGTTTTACATTTTTACATATTTATCTTTTAAATGACCAATTTACTAAACTATTAATTTAAATATTTTTATTATATTCATATTGGGGTTTTGATGCATAAGATACATATCTTCAAAAAATTGTGTGTAACTCTAATTATTATATCTCTTATATCTTTTATGTCCTTTTACATGGGTTAATACCTAGAACAGTTAAAGTATAATAATGGTAGTCATTCTAATTTGTGATTTGATTAATGTACGTTTCCATTAATTCTGACACTAGCTGTAGTTAATATAAGGAATGTCTATTTTTGAAATTTCCTTTCATACTTAGTTTCCTTAAAGTTTTAATTAGTAATTGGTGTTGGCTGTTATCATATCTTTCTGGCATCTCTTGAGATGACAAGAGAGTTTTTATCACTATTGAACTGTACTTGAGTTCCTACCATAAATTCCACCTGACATTAGATAAAGAATACCATAGTGTATGCTTTCTATGTGGTTTAGCCATGTCAGTTTGTTTTTCTGGGCTTTTACTTAGAATTTTTGCATCTGTATTCAAAAGTAATATTGCTGTTATGTTTAGCGTTAGAATTATGCCACCTTTCCATATTGACCAATGTTCTGGAAGGAATAATTTTGCATAGGAATATTCTAGTATTGAAACATATTAAAGAAAACGTTTGATAAAACCACCTAGCACTGAGACTTCTTTTTCATTGTTGTTACAGTCTTTAATCTGGAAGAACTTCCCACCTTTTCTTTGTCTTACTTGATCTTGACATTATTGAATACAGGCCATTACTTGGTAGAATGTTCTGTACTTTAGGTAGAATGTTTGCCTAATGTTTCCTCTTGATTAGATTTGAATGATACCTAATGGGCACCCACGGAGGTGATGATGTGTCGTTCTCATTGCACCATATCAGGAGTCACAGTGTGACCCAATACCAATGATGTTCACCTAGATTAAGGTGGTGGTAACCTTTGATACAGGTTTATCCACTGTAGAGTTACTGTTTTTTTCTTTATAATTAATAGATAATTTACAGATAAATACTCTGGGATTTTTAACTATACTATTCCTCATCAAACATTCGCCCACAAGGTTTAGAATTGACTGGTGATGTTTCTAACTCCTTCATTTCTTCTATATTTATTTTTTTTATTTAGCTGGCATTTTTAAAATAAGGAATAGCTTTCCCTTCTCTACTTATTTTTCATCTATGAATTTATATCAGTATGGACTTGTAGATTTTTTACTTTGCCCACTGTTATATTAAATTATTTTGTTGTTCATATTGTCCCAGAAGGGCCAGTGGGAGCCCCTTCTAGCTGGCCTCTGTATCTTCTTGGTGTGTTTCTATTATTCTTTAATACTTCCTTTCTTCTTCTGTGACAGTGTATTCCAGGCTCTGGTACTCCTTCTGCCCAAGCCGTGAATCGGCCTTTTTCCTAAAAATCCAGGGTTCCTTATCATGGAGAATGGTATTTAGAAACCAAAATCTAGGCACAAAATGTGCTCATTGCTTCTATCAGTCGATATGCATGGTTTTTGTGGATTTCTCTCCTACCCCCAGTTCACCAAGAGTTTTGATCAGGAATGGGTATTGAATTTTGCCACATATTTTTTTCCTAATTTATTGAGATGATCATGTAGTTTTCCTTTAGTAGAGGAGTATCTCTTATATGTGAAGTATAATGATTGATTTTGGAAAATTAAAATATCGTTAAATTCCTGGGAAAAACCCTACTTGGTTTATTGTGTATTATTCTTTTCACATACAGTATTGTGTTTTACTTCCTAGTATTTTGTCAAGGATTTTTGTATCTCTGTTCATGAAGGATGTTGGTCTGTGGTTTTCCTTACCTGTAATAATTCTGTCTAGTTTTAGTGTCAGAGTAAAACTGACCTAAGAAAATAAATTGAGAAATATCCTCTCATCACCTATTTTCTGAAAGAGTTTATATGAGATTAGTAATTGTTGCTTCCTTTTATGTTGGACAGAATTCACCAAATGAAGCCATTTGGGCCTGGAATTTTCTTTCTGGGGAAATTTTTAATTACTAATTCAATTTCTGTAATAGATAGAGAGCTATCCTAATTTTCTTCTGTGTGTGTGCACCAGTTTAAGTAATTCCTGTCTTTCAAAGAAATATGTGTTTCATCTGTGTTGTCAAGTTTATTGACATAAGTTGTTTCTCATATTTTTATTATCTCTTTTATATCTGTGGATCTGTAGTGATTTTCTCTTTTCATGCCTGATTGGTCGTGTCTTTTTTTGTTTCTGTTTTTGTTTTGTTTTGTTTTGTTTTGTTTTTGGTTGATCCAACTAAAAACTTTTTAACTTCTTTGATCCCTTCAAAGAATCATTGTCTCGTGGCTTGTGTGATTTCTGACAAGACATCTGTGATAATTTTTGTATTTCCTCTAGCTTATGTAAAGTGTGTTCCCTTTCCTCCCTGGCCTCTTTTAAGATTTTTCTTTATTGTTAGTTTTCAGCAAGTTGATTATGATGTGTTGATGTGGGTTTCTTTGTGATAACTTGTTTGTGGGCCTATCGAGCTTCTTGAATCTTTGAATTTGTAATTTTTTATCAAATTTGGAAAATTTCTGGTCGGTGTTTCTTTAAATATTTTTCTGCTTTTTTTTTTTTTTCTTCTCACCCCCTCAGCTTCTAGGACTTCTATCTACACGTATGTTAGCCCACCAGTCCTCTCACTGAGTTTCTGGATTTTGTTTTATGTTCCATTTTAGACAGTTCTCCCACTGTGTTTTCAAGTTTACTTTATCTTATTCTGTGCCATCTTCCATTAACCTCAGCTAGTAAATTTTTATTTCAAATATGGTAATTTTCAGTTCTGGATTCTCCATTTGGTTCTTTTTTATGTCTTTCCATTTCTCTTCTCAAATCCTTCATTATAGTTACAGTAGTTGCTTAAATGTCCCTGTCTACGGGTTGCATCATCTCTGTCACTTCAGGGTCTCTTTCTCTTTCTTTTTTTCTTTACTTTTTAATTTTGGAATGATTTTAAATATATAGAAAAGTTGCAAAAACAATAGAGTTTACATATACTTTTCACCCAGCTTCCTCTAATGTCAACACCTTATGTAAACATAGTATAATGATCAACCCCAGGAAATTTACAATAATGCAATAGTATTAACTGATTTACCACCTTATTTGAGTTTCCCCTATTTTTACATTAATGTTTTTCTATTCCAGAATCTGTTGAAAAAAATTTTTAAGTTTATTTATTTTGAGAGAGAGACAGAGTGAGCAGGGGAGGGGCAGAGAGAGAGGGAGAAAGAGAATCCCCAGCAGGCTGTGTGCTTTCAGCATAGAGCCTGACGCAGGGCTTGAACTCATGAGCTGCAAGACCATGACCTGAGCCAAAACCAAGAGTCAGACGCTTAACCGACTGACACTCCACGGCTCCCTAGGCGCCCCTCTACTCCAGAATCCAATCCGCCATCACGCGTTGCATTTAGTTGCCCTGTCTCCTCTGATTTTTCTAACATGCGAGTCTCTCGATCTTCCTTTGTCTTTCAATGACTTGGACAATTCTGAGAATACTGGTCAGTTATTTTGTAAAAATGCCCCTCCGGTGTTGAAACTATGCTAATATCCTGTTTTTCATGTGATCATGTCATAATACTAAGACCTGATGATTCTAATAACCACGCACACTGTATAGCATTTACGTATTTCTGCTGTTCTGAGCACTTTACATATAATAACTCCTTGAATCCCCACGACAGCTACAGTCGTAGGGCAGGGTGACATAGGAGCCAGGATAGTGACGTCTAACCGAAAGAGCTTACTTAAATCTCTTGGTCCTTTGCTTCTGTTACTTAACGTTATTTATCTTTTTTGATTCATGTGCTGAGTTCAGGTAAGCTTCAAAAACTTCTGCAAACTATAAAACCACTTAGGTACTTACACAAGAGCCCCCGTTTTCACCAAACCATACATAATTCTGAAGCGGATCTCAGATTACCAGCGTTCTTTTCTTTTTTACGTCTGGTTTATCTTCCATTTAAATGTTCCCTGTACCCCGGCTCTCAGGCTCTCTCGTCTTTCGAGGCTTATACTTCTCTGGTCCTGCGTTCCCGAGGAGATTCTCCTCCATCCGCTTTAATGTGGATGTCAAGTGGATTGTGTTGTGTTAGTTCGGGTGTGTTGCTCGTGTGCTGTGCCCATGCCCAGGATCATGTTTCTCTCATGAGGAGACTTAGCAAGACACGAAGGCAATTTGGAAGTGAGAAACTAAAAAGCATCCATTTACTTACCCAATGTACAGTGTTGCTTTTGTTATATGCGAACTTATGACACTAACAGGAAACAGATATCTGAATCTGTAAAAATGTAATAAAGTGAAAAGTGACCGACAACCACCGTGTTTCCAACTGAACTAAAAAGTTTTAAAAAGTAAGAATAATTGGTCTAAAAAGACCGGTTAATTTACAGTAGCTGGATTATACTGTCCCTGGAACCTGCCTTAACTCTGTGGGCCCGGGAGCAAATCACTAGCTTTGCTGGCCCACAGCCGTGTCTTCCCTGTGAAAAGAGTCTCGATCAGTGAGTCCTTTTATGTCCTTCCCTGCAGTTGCTGCTGTGTGGGGAGCCTCAGCTCCTTTATACCCGGGAGAAAAATGCTTCAGAGTTAGTATCCATCCAGTACTTAGCATGCATCAGGCACTCCTCTGAGTTCTTTAAGTGGATTATCTTACCTGTTTGACTGGAAGAAAGTCTGAAGGAAACCTGCCAACATGCTCGTTCTGGCTCTTGCGGTGTGCCTGGTATAGACTTGTCTCTTTTCTTCATTTTCCTTAGATTACATTACCTTGCAGCAAAAAAAACCCATGAAGAACACCGTTTGGGGGAAGTAATAACAAAGGCTCACCAAGTGCTCAGCAGATGTTAAGCACTTTTCACGTGGATTTATGTGATTGATCCTTCCAGAAACCGTAGGGCACAATTGGTATTATTTCCCCCATTTTACAGTTGGAAAAGCGAAGGTCACCTTATGTGCCTGAGGTCACTCGGCTGATAAAGAGCTGAGCCAGAAGCTCACCTCAGGACCCTGACTCCCAGACCAAACTCCCTCTCTCCAGAGGAACGGACTTCCGTCACACTCTAGGAAGTCATGCCATCACTAGATTTGAAAGATAGTCTCCTCTCATGGTTAGGACGGACTTCCTCCGTTATTAAAGGTGATGGAACTTGCTAGACGCCGTGTATCACATACGTCCTCCCACAAGCCCTCTCTCCAGGACTAATGCAAGCTTTGGAGAGCTCCAGAGTCAGCTGCATTGAAGAGTCAAACCTCTCTGTAGAAGACAAAGAGCTCCTGGTCCAGGAAGGGAGGTGTACTGGTATTTTCTTAGTGTCCTTAGAGGATGGCCACAGGCTTTGACTCGTCTGAATGATGGGAAGAAGCGATCAGGCTTATACACTTTTCATACACTGGTGTTTATACACTGCTCAGGCTCATTAGACTGACAGAGCGGTTTCCTGCCTTGTGTTTGAATAGCCCTTTATGGTTTCCGCAGCCACCACTTATCAGTAGCTGCACTGATCCTTACAACAACCCTCTGACGTAGACCAGAAAGGGAGGGTGTCCCTGTTCCATGTCGGTCACGGTGGGTGGCACAGACTGAAAGTGGCTGAGCCCACCGCTGCCCTTTTACCCTCCGGCCCAGGCCTCTTTCCTTTCAGCCTACCTCAAAGGTACCTTATTCATACCGTTGTGTGTGTAGCTTTATGGCCGTTTCTCCTTCGCTAGTCTGTTTTAATCGTGAGTTTTATCTTAAGGAAGGGACAGTCAGATTTCCTGGGCTTCATCTTCTTGCCATATTCAAAACGGGTTCTGCATGTCCGTGCATCCTCAGCAGTGGTGAGCCAGAATTTAAGGAAAGCCTCTACTTAGCTGGTGCCTTTGCACATCAGATCTTCAATTCAGCCTCAGCATTTTAGCCTTTACTGTACTTTGGTTAATAAATGTTATTTTGATGGCCTCACGTTAGTCAAGCCCGAGTGAGAGGGAGGAAAAACACCATATGTGATTTATAGAGGAATCGACTTCTTCACACATGTTAAAAGAGGTGTTACCTTACACGTGTGTTTGAATCAGAAGATGTGTAAAGTTAAAGTTAGTCATGGTATTTGCTCTTTGAGAAGAGAAAAAAGCCAAGGGACAAGCACAGATCCATTTATTCCTTTAAAAACATATACCGAGCACCTGCTACACGCCAAATGTCCTGGGCGCTGGAAATGCTGTTGTCAACGTGGCCAACAAAAAACACCTGCCTTCAAGAAGTTTCTGGTCTGTGAGCAGAGAGGTGGGCGTGTCGTGTGGTGCCAGGGCTATGGCAGAAGGGGAAGGGAGGGTGATAGTCCTGGGGAGGCAGGTGCTTAGGGAAGGTCATCCCCCATTATGGCATGGAAATCTGATTTCCATTAACTTAAAAAAAATCTTTGACAACACAGCTCCAGAATAAATGATGTTTGAACTTGGACACAGAAAACAGCGGATCGTAATTACACGTGTTCAGAGTCAAGTCTTCTTTAGGGACGACAACTTCCGCCAACAAGTCTGTAGATACCTATTTTTTATACACTGGAGTCCACATAAGGCCTCCCACTGTCTCATACAAGGATCTGCGTTTAACAAAAAAGAAAGGAAAAGGCAAAGAGTAGAAAGGATTTAAGAATCATTCATCGTAGAACCTTGTTTTCATAGGTTTCTTATATTTTTTGCTAAAATGATGGTGTCCATTCCATAAATTCGGGTGAACTGAAGATCTCGTCTTTCACTCCATTTGAACAGTGGAAAGAAAATATGCTTCCTCCCCACCCCTGCTCCTGGAGGAGACTAATACTAGCTCCAGAAGGAGCTTGGGGATGGAGGCTGGCCACGACGGGAGCCCTGGCCCTTACCTGAGGTCTTCCCTCAGAAGCAGAAGTTTAACCGCTGCTGTTTCTCAGAACTAGAACAGCCCGCCTCGCTTTTCTGTTCTAGAAGGTGCAGATAGTGCTGGGGGTGTCAGGTGACTGCTTCTCCTCGGCGGAATACAACATATGTTTTCCTTTTCTCTCTAGGTGGCAGCACAAAGACAGAGAAGGGACAAGTGACAGCCGTTCCACTCAAAGCTTGGCTGCTTCTTCTAGAACTTCAGATACTCTCAAAGGGCTAAGACTGTTTCTTCTGCGCCTCCTGGAAATTCTCCAAATGCCAAAAGGTGTATTTTAAAGAACTACCCACTGATGATTCATTTCTTCTTTGACTGCTACCGCCCGTCCATTGGTTAATGGCATGCCACCCTGGAAGCAATTCCGTCCCTGGAACTTGAGAGCAGCCTCTGGGTGTGAATCCGCCTGGGGTCTGAGGAGCTCCGCCCCTCTGCCCGCAGCCTGTCTTCTCTTCCACAGCCTCGTGCTTCTGATTTCAAAGCACTGGGAGGAGAAGGCTCTTTGTGAGATTGGGGTCCTTTCGAAAACCTGACCATGCTGGCCTAGAAGTAATGCCTCCCTGGGGCCAGGTGAATGTGTTTTAGGGATGTGTGTGCCGACCATAAGTACTTGATTTCCACGCACTAAAAGCTCTGTTGAACCAAGTTTCTACCCTTACTTAAAAAAGAAAGAAGGGGGGGCGCCTGGGTGGCGCAGTCGGTTAAGCGTCCGACTTCAGCCAGGTCACGATCTCGCAGTCCGTGAGTTCGAGCCCCGCGTCAGGCTCTGGGCTGATGGCTCAGAGCCTGGAGCCTGTTTCCGATTCTGTGTCTCCCTCTCTCTCTCTGCCCCTCCCCCGTTCATGCTCTGTCTCTCTCTGTCCCAAAAATAAATAAAAAAAAAAAAAAAAGAAAGAAGGGGAGGGAAAGCCTGACTTTTCTTTACTCTTTATTAATTTGTCACCTTCTTCTAATTCAACGTGGTAGCTGAACATGGGTATCTTACGACCTGCTGGAGTTATAAACATTGACATTTTTAAAACAAGCCTAGTATGTGTGTTATGACTATTTTTAAAAGTGAGGACCTAAGACATGGGGGAAAGTGGCAAGTACCTGCCAGAAAATTTCATGGGGAAATCGATGCACAGTGAGTATGTTGTAGGGGGCAGTGGAGGGATTTGTGCAAAGACATCCAGGGATTTGAGCGGGCTCGTCCACCGGACACACAAGGGGAGCAGAGTAGAAGCCACTCGGTGATCTTCCTGCATTCAGACAGGACCCCGAACCTCTTCTTCTTGAAATAGCTTTGTTTCTGATTCTCTAACTCCAGCAGGTAAGTAGAACCTGGTTCTGGAAAGTACTTTGTAATTTTTTTACACATCTCCTTCCACACAGAGAAATTTGCATTAGCCTTGAAGGACTTTTAATATTCCCGTGCTCTGTAGTTGGTACGTGAACCGTCCTCTTCAGAAACCCAACTCTAGAGAGTCAGCTGTGGAACGAGGGTGTACTACAGGCTTCCAAGAGGGAGCACTTGGCAGAAATCACCTGTTTGGAATCCAGGCCATTTGGGTAAGAACCAAGAGCCTGACACCTAGTTCAACATACGGTTGTAGAATTAAAACCTGGCCTTTGCCGTCCTCCCCTTGCATAATCTCAAGCACTGTCCTTGGAGGCCAGTGTATATTTTGGCCCAGAGCAACTGCCAGCCCTGGAGTTTTATTGCAAAGTGTGCTATGTATCCGGGAGCAACTCGGTTAGCCTCTCAGGACCTCGTACCAGGGCAGGAGAGCCAGCGGATGTGACAGCTGCCCCTTCTCTCTTTCTCCTCCAGAAAGACACTGCTGGGAAACCTTGGGTGGGCACCAGGCTCCCACATGGACGAGGCTTCCCCAGCTTGAGAAAGTCTTGTTGGAACAGTTCTGAGTCTTCCACTGGATCCACTTATCAATTGTGTCCTTGCTCCTCTGCTTTCTTTTCTCCTCTTCTCCTCTCCCTCGCCCTCTCTGTCTCTCGCTACACACACACACACACACACACACACGTACACATACAAATACATACACACACAAATATACACACACACATATGTACACATACAAATACACACACACACACACACACACACACACACACTACCTCAAATATAACCCACTCCTTGGTGGCCAAAGTCATGAACACGGGTGACACCTAACTTGTCACCGGAAGCCCCACTCTCTTACCCGTGTCCCGACCTCATATTTCATTGACCTCAGAACTGTGAAGAACTACCATCACTTTAAATTCAACACACCTAAAATTCTAAACATTCGTCACCTTTTTAATCTTTACGCAGCAATTCATGAGACATTCCCCAAAAGTTTAAAAGACAAGAGAAGGTGAAAACAATCCCCACCCTCACCACTGCTCAGGCTCCTCTAGGTGACTGTTTCATTGGCCCTGAACCAGCTCCTTTTCTTAGCTGTTCAATTTCCAATATCGAGTTTCTAGCCTTTTCCAGCTGGCAACCCCACACTCACTTTTCATGCAGTCTCTTTCATTGTTTCATCTACGTGGTTTTCATGTCATATACTCATCAATGCCGTATATATTGTATGTTACTATGTTGTCTTATTGGTTCCTTCTTCAGAAATAGTTCACAGGAAAACTAAAACTAAAGTAGATCAATGGCACTAAAACCCCAGCACTTTCAAAAAAAAAAAAAGCCCATTCCTCCACACGCCCGCTGCCCCCAGGTTTAAGGCTGTTGCCCACCTGGATTGTCGGCAGTCTTGAGGGTAGAGACCATGTGGCCCGTGTCTCTAGTCCCCACAGAGCTGAGCGTGTCTCACGTGTTCCCCACTCAGTACAGGAGTCGCCGATGCACAAATACAAGGAGATCCTCCTTCTTCGTCAAATTGTCAAGGACTTTTAAAAAACAGTCCCGCGTAGAGCCAGAGAGGGTGCTGGAAGTGAACACTGCTGGGAAGAATATAAAAAAGGACAACTTCGGGAGGCCGAGTGGGAAAATAATATCAAAGGCCTTCAAATGCTGCATTCCCTTTGCCTCAGCTGTGCCCACCGTGAGCCACAGAAGAAATAATCACGAATGTGTACAAAGATTCAGCCACACTGTGTGACCCCCTCACTGGAGAGAGAGAGAGAGAGAGAGAGAGAGAGAGAGAAGCATGAGAAGCCTGCACAGGATTTCTCCCGACCACCTGTGTCTTTGTCCCTTATGATCTGGCTGTATTCCCTTCATATGCCACTGTAATGAATCTTAGCTGGGAATACGGCTATTTGCCAACTCCCGTGAGTCCTTATAGCAGATCTTCAAACACGGGAGTGGTCTTGAGGACTCTCCCAGCACCATTGTGTCCCCAGAAACTTGCACAGTATTTGACATTTATTAAGTGCTTTATTATCTATTTTTTAAATGAAAGTGAACATGACTTCAGAGGGCTGGGGCTTAATCTATCCTGTGGAAATTCTCAAAAGAACTAAGAAATATTGTAATTTATTAACTATATCCCCATGACCCAAATAAAGAATGCACAAACCTCCCAAAAAAGTGGAAGAAGAAATGATTCCGGAAATTTAATACAGTCAAAGCCAGTCAGAATGTTTTCTCAAGACAATGAATTTTCTGTGTCTAAAGTCGGGGGAGGCACGGGGAGCAATGGGCTAGAACCTTCACTCTGGCCCAGATGCGTCTTCCCTGGCTTTCCTGTCTCCCTGCTGCCCCACCACCCATTGGCTATCACATAGAGTGACACACAGCGTGGGGAGCAGTGAGTGCGTCCCAACTTCGACTGCGCATTGGGAATCATCTGGAAGTTTTAAAACACAATGACGCTGGGGCCTCTGCTCTAGGAATTCTGATAGAATTGGTCTGAAGTATAGTCTGGGCACCAGGATTTCAACGTGCAGCCCCTCCTGACACCCGTACTGCCCTTCTCCCCCCGCCCCCCAGGCCATGTTTTTTTGACAATCATATTTCACAAGGCCCAGGCTTCCAGTCAAGGCCAATTTATCCTTATTTTTGAAAGACTTCTTAAAACTTCTGTTTTCTGGCATCTTCGCTCACAACCAATAGGCAGGCACACTGATAAGAGGAAGAAATAACACCTCGTAATCTCAGCAGGGCAAGAAGAGGGCAACAGGACACGCAGTTGGAAGAACTCAAAACCATAAAAATCAGGACGATTTCAGAGTGGGTCACTCCTAAGAACATCCCTGTAGGGCTGAACATCCTTCGTGAGAACGTTGTGTTCAACAGTGAGCGGTCTACACCACCACTTAGTGCCATGCCCATCATACTACCTCACTTTACGTATAAGCTGAGGCCAATTAATTTTAATATTGGTTGTGAGTATTTGGCAAGAGCTCAATATCAGTAGTAAGGATGCGTATGTTACATACTGTCTTGGGGAAGCTCTCTCCTCCAGTAAATGTAAACCCATGCATTTGCTATTTTTAAACTTTTCTCTAGGGAAGACCGCAGACTACGAGGCGCAGCAGCTGTTGATTGGCAAAGCTGTGAGCTCTCCTTGCAGGACCCAGCATGGCTGCTCAGGGAATCCGGGAGCAACGTGTAGTAAATTGGGTGAGGTCAGGTTATCCAGCTCTTGAAAGCCAGGCAGAGGAGTTTGGCTTGGAAATGGATGGAAACGTAGGTTCTCAAACAGAACAGAAGAGCCACAAAAAGAGATACGGACTGTGGGATACAGACTGGAAGGTTCCATGGCGAAGGTGCACCTGAGCTGGGATGATTGGGATCTAGGCAGGTGCGGCCTGAGGCGAGGCCCCAGGGAGAGTGAACTGTCCGTGCGCGCGCAGAGACTGCGTGCGCCCCAGCCCTTCCTGAAGATTGAGAAGCAGATGAGAACTCAGGAGGAAACAGTCTCAGCACCTAAGGGTTTGGAGAACCTCTTTGGGATCTGATTTCACTTTTCTCTGCCTGGTGCCATGGCCTAAAGGTGGCAGCGATAATTCCAAGTTGAGTGGTGGTTCGAACCCGTGCTCCAAGGAGACACCACAAAGGCTAACAGGTCTGTGAGGAGACCTGTCCAGGGGCCCTGGAGTCGGGCAGGCCCAGGCAGGGCCCCAGGAGACCCCATCTACCCAGGTGCGGAGGAGGAGTCTGCTTTCAAAGCCCCTCAAGTCAGCTCTTAAAGTCAGCTCTGTTAAGCCCAGAGGTAAGTAATCACTAAATGGGCACTCATCATTTTACTGCTCATTTATCTTCCCAGGCAATGTTTTTCAACACAAGTGTTTATATTTCCAAAGAATAAAGACTTGTAAAAAGGGTAGTGGAGGTTATGGCTGCAGGAAACTGGCTCCCAGTTTCCTCTGCTGACAGGTTTATAAGGCCACGAAGTTCATAAGGTAAAAAGAATTTCTAAGCAAATGTATTTTGAGGAAATGAATTTTTCGCCTTTTTATTCTTGTAATAAACATGAAGGTTATTTGCATTGATTTCATTAGTGAACAATCAAAAACGGTCAAAATGAGGTATGTAATAGTTTTTAAATGTGAACAAAAGTACCGATGGGTTTTTTGTTTGCTTTGTCTTGTTTTAAGAGATGAGCTCCGTGAAAGGTGCCTTGGGTCTTCTAATATATGTAGTTTGTCTCGTTTAAAAATGGCTGATTTGGCTTAAAATTAATTAAAGTTTTAGTAAATGAATACCGTGTTGTTTAGAATATAGTTTCCAGAGCATTAGCCTGAACAGGCATGATGTAGTTACCTTAACACAGCCTAGATGTGGCCATTGGGGGATTAATAGCAGAGTGGGTCCAATTAGCTTGGTTGCATCCATGATTATATCAATATGATGTGTATTAAAACATCTGGTCTTTTAAATAATTACCATGGAGACGGGACGGAAGGCAGGGAAGCAGAAGGCCTTAGTGACTGGGAATGTTACCACGGCCCATGCATTTCAGGCAGGACAGGCCTGCACACCAAAGAGAATTGCTCTAGAAAGAGCACTGAGCTCCAAAACCAAGAAGGTCAGGATTTCTGTCTTGGTTCTGTCATCTTGAATAAGTTATCCAACCTCTTAGAACCTCATTTTCCATGACTCTAAAATGGAGCCGATAATAATACCTGCCCCCGTGAACATTAATGTATGTTAAGTTCCTAGCACAGAGCCAGGCAGATGTTAACTTCCCTGTATAACTTAATTCTCCTCTACTTCAGGGCCCCAAACTTCTCCCCCATCCAAGTTTCCTCATGCCCAAGTTTCACCGCTAGTCATTAATTTCTCGGAGTTAAGCCTTGGGTTGTCCACTCTGTCTTAAGGCTTTAGAGATCCTTTCCCTTCATTGGAGAAATGAGGTCCAGAGAGATAACTTGCCCAAATGATAAGCTAAGGAAATGTCCTGAATACTTTAAACCCATCTTGAGACTTCAAAACATCACATGCTCTGGAAAGTGAATCCCGTATTGTTTTTCCTTAAAAGATTTTCGAAATTAGCTGCTTTAATCCTTCAGACTGTTGGCATTGAATCTGAAATATGAATGTCCATGAACTTTTCTTATAGGAGTGTAAAGATGAAAGGTCTATCTGTCTCTCTCCCTTCTCTGAAGTTGTGGAACGCAAAAGTAAAATAAGAAATGAAAATAAAATACCCATTTGCAGCAAAAGGAGGAGGGAGTTAAGACTAAGAACAGCAAAATAGAGGGAAGGCCTGCAAATACTGGAGAGCAGGGAAGGGGAGAGAAGAGCACGTGGCTTCAAATACCAGGATGAATCAGTAAAATACGTTTGTTAAAAGGGCACAATGAGGTGAGGAACAGAATCTGGGGCTCGTGTTTTCCTACAGAGGGAACAATGTACAAATAAGGGTGGCAAGAACTTTCTGGACCCAATTTGGTTGTGATAAGTAGAAATGATGGGGTTAACACACACACACACACACACACACACACACACACACACACACACTTGCAGGGAAAGCCCTATCTGCCAGCAGCAGGAAAGAGAGGAGCTTTTTGAAAACCCTACTGCTGCCTGTCTTTATTGGCTGGGGAGACTAGATCTAAAACTCATGCACAGGGGCACTTGGGTGGCTCCGTCGGTCAAGTGTCTGACTTCGGCTCAGGTCATGATCTCACAGTTCATAGGTTCGAGCCCCGTGTCGGGCTCTGTGCTGACAGCTCAGAGCCTGGAAACTGTTTCCAATGCTGTGTCTCCCTCTCTCTGCCCCTCCCCTTTTCACGCTCTGTCTCTGTCTCAAGAATAAATAAACATTAAAAAAAAAATTTTAAACTCATGCACAAACTCTTAATTCATAAAAAAAAAAAAAAATTCCTACTAGGCTTGGATGGGACCCTGCAAATATTTGGTACAAGAAAAACTCACTGGCTCCAAAAGTGAGACATCAAAAAGGACCCACCCAAATTATTCCAGAGACTCAAGACATAAAACAAGATCAGGAAAAGCAAATGGCAGATAAAATGTTGCCAAAGAGCAGATGAAAATAGTATAAAGTATTGTACTACAGATGTGAAATATTTAGCGATGAAGTCACCTCTACAAAGTTGGGGCACAACGCAGAGGCACAGCCCTCCGTTAGCAGTGACGGCAAGACAAGAGACCGAGAATGAGCTGGCGACATCCAGGGTAGAAATGGAAGAAAAAATGAAACATCAAAGAAAGAAGGATGAATTGGGAGAGAAAATGGATAATAATAAAACATAGCAAGGAGCTTAGAGGGTCAAAATGAGAAAAGCAAACAAAATGAAATGGATATGGGTGTAGAAAAGACGTATTAAGAAGGACACAAAAGTGAGCATAATATTGAATTTAAAAACCTGATAATAACTGTAATTTTTTTAAATGAAATAATTTTAAAATACCGATGCAAAAACACAAAGCAAAGTTCTACCGAGTAGAGTCAAGCAACTCCTTAAGAGAATAGTATAGCATGAAAAAGTGGCATTTATTCCATGCAAAGATGGTTCAATTTCAGGAAGTCTACTTATATGAATTCACCATATAAATGATCAAAGAAAAGAACTATGTATTTATCTCTTTAGGTGCTTTGAAGATATGTAGTAAAATTAAATTTCCATTCTTGATCTAAAAAATTCAGTGAAATAAGAATAGATGTGCACCTGCTAGGATAAGCCAACTTGAAAGTCAACATATGTTTAAAGGAGAAATACCGGGGCTCAGTCAGTTGAGCATTTCTTGATTTCAGCCCAGGTTATGATCCCAGGGTCTTAGGATTGAGCCCCACTTTGGGGTCCATGCTGAACATAGAGCCTGCTTGGGAATTCTCTCTCTCTCTCTCTCTCTCTCTCTCTCTCTCTCTTTCTCTCTCTTTCCCCCTCTGCCCCCTTCACACTCATGCTTTCTCTCTCTCTCTAAAAAATAAATAAAGTGGAAATACCAATATCACCCCTACTAATGTCAAGAATAAGCTAAAAATGTTACAAACAGGAAAGAGAAATTAGACACAGAAAAATTGAAAAGATATAAAATTATCATTATTTGCAAATCATATATTTGTATTTTTGGATGTCCCAAGAGGATTATGTGAAAAAGATTCTGAAAATAAAACTTGAGTAAGGTGGCTTAATATAAAATCAATATATAACTTTCAAAAGCTTTCCTTCATTTATGCAGCCGATTAGGAGACGTAATGGAAGGCCTTTTTACACTTAGCATAACAACAAAAAAGCTAAAATAACCAAGAATAAGCCTAAGAAATGTTCCACATCTTTATGAAACAAAAACTTTAAGCTGATCCCGAAAGACACAAAAGCAGTTTTAAACAAATGCAGGCATACCATATGCTTGGATAAAAGGAGTGACTATCTTCAAGATGGCAAATCTCCCTCAATGAAATCTCCCTGTGTTGTAATTCCAACCCATATACTGCCAGATTATGTGTGTAACTTAACAAGTTGACTCGAAAGCTCACGTAAGAAAATAAGTTAAGAAGAACATTCAGGACAATCCTTTGAAATAAGAATAACAAGACACGGGGCGCCTGGGTGGCTCAGTCGGTTGAGCGTCTGTCTGACTTCGGCTCAGGTCACGATCTTCTGAGATCTCATGGGTTCGAGCCCTGTGTCGGGCTCTGTGCCGACAGCTCAGAGCCTGGAGCCTGCTTCGGATTCTGTGTCTCCCTCTCTCTCTGCCCCTCTCCTGTTTGCGCTCTGTCTCTCTCAAAAATAATAAACATTAAAAAAATTTTTTTAATAAAAAAAGAACAAGACATACACTAGCTGTCTCACGTATTAAACTATAGTTCTATGTTACAAAAATTAAGAGTGCAGTAGGAAATGAATAGATGATAAAGAATCAGAATAAACATACTACGGGTAGACCTAAATGCGTACTAAAACTTAGTATATGCTAAAGGTAAAATTTCAAATCAGTAGCAAAAATATGGATCTATTTCATACATGATTTTAAGACAAGTAGCAATTTAGAAAAAACAAAGTTAGATGTGTGCATCAGGATGAATTCTAAATGGATCAAAGGTTAAGTGATAAAAGATCAAAGAAATGAAAGAAATACGGGAGACTTAAAAATAGAATTCTTCCTGGCAAAAATCAATATAAGCAAAGTCCAAATACAAAATAAATGGGAAAAACTATTTGTATCTCATTTCACAAAGACCCAAGTTTCTAGAAACTGAGAAGTAAAAGAACAAGCCAATAGAAAAATGCACAAGGAATTGGCACGTTAAATGAATGGAAATTCACCAAATTGCAAATGCATCTGTCCTTTGACTCACTATCCGGTTCTGAGAATTTATAAACCTGCGACTGTGCAAAACATATATAGGTAAGATTATTCATGACCTCATAGGTTGACACAACAGAAGATTGGAAACAACCCTAATGTGTGTTTATAAGGGGCTAACTAAATAAATTATGTGTATCTGCACAATCTGCACAATGTGTTCCGGTTATCAGTTGCTATAGCCAAATGACCCCAAAATACAATAGTTAGAACAAAAACACATTATCATCTCTCAGTGTTCTGTGGGTTGACCGGACTCAGCTGGGCGGGTCTCACTTCGGAATTCTCGTGGGGTTGCAGTCAGATGTTGGCTGGGCTGAAATCATCTGAAGCCTCCACGGTCTTCATTGCCATGTCCGGTGCACAGGCCAACATGGCTAAAATAGCTGGGACTGGCTGAGATCTCTCTGCACACGGTCTCTCCACATGGCCGGCTTGGCTGCCACACAGCATGATGGCCGCAGGGTAGTCAGATTTCTCCCCAAGCGTCTTTTCCCCCCCAGGGGAGTGTCCCAAGAGGCAGGGGGGGGAAGCAGCCAACCTCTTCGCTCCTGACCTACATGCACGGCCTCACTCGCACTGTGTTCTGTTAACCGAGCAAATCACTACGACCGGCACGTCTTCGAGGGGAAGGAAGTAGAATCTACCTCTCAGTGGGAAGAGGAGCGAAGAATGTGGTGCTGTCTTCAGTGTGTCACCTCATGAAAACCTACACAGTTGCAAGAAGAAGAATGAGGATGTTCTCTAGATACTGACGTGAAAAAATGTCAGGTTCTAGTGTGAAGTGAAAAAAGTAAGTGTAGAACCATGTAGATAATATCTCTTGGGGAAGGTAGGTAGGTGTGGGGAATGAAAACACCTATGTGCGTGTGCCTGTAGTTTCATAAAGAAAATATTAGTGAGAAGTTAATTTCAAATGCTGATCTATAATGACAGCAGTGGGTGGATAGGTTCAGAGATCGGAAAAAGACATCGGAAAAATTATGCCACTTTATGGTATTATTATTATTATTTTATGGTATTACTTATCTTGACTTTTGAAATAAACTGGAAAAAAAAATACTTAAAGAAATCCGAAGATGCTCCACCTTGCTCCTTTCCTCAGGGTGCCAGAGCTATCTGGGGACCCGTGGAATGGACTCTGCTTTGACAATCCCATTGGTTTTCAAGAAATCTTCATCTCACCATTGCAATAATAAAGATCAACCCAGAAAACAGTCCATTTGGCCACATGTTTAGTTATGGCTAATGGCCCCTACTAGTAATATTGTCCCCAAATTCAGTGCCATATTTGTGCTGGCCCGGGGGTATGGAGAGGGGAGTTATTTTTTCTTCCCTGTCAATCCCAACCTGCCATTTAAAATGCAATGTTAGAGGTGCCTAGGTGGCTCATTTGGGTAAGCGTCTGACTCTTGATTTGGGCTCAGATCCTGATCTCACGGTTGGTGAGATCAAACCCTGCGTAGGCCCCCGTGCTGACAACACAGAGCCTGCTTGGGATTCTCTCTCTCCCTCTCTTTCTGTCCCTTCCCCACTTGTGCTCTTTCTAAATAAATAAATAAATAAATAAATCAACTTTGAAAATAAATCCATCCATGAATACATAACATGCAATTTTCAAATGTAGGAATCGTCAAAAGAGAAGTTCGCCAGTGGCATGCTGGTTCATGAGAGCGAATTGTTAAACATTCAGGAGTTTCCCAAGCCGTTTGCGAAACCACTGGTAGCTTAAAATCAACCACGGTGACTACTTCCAGCACATATAAACAAATCAGCTAGGGTCAGGCTGCAATGGGCGTATGAATGAAAAACACAGGGGAGTGTGGAAGAACAGGAACCGGAGGAATGCTCACTTACACCAGGGATCAGGCAATGCGGCAAATGGAAATTATATTTGGCTTCATCAGTGAGACTTGGGGTTTCCGCTTTTTCTATTTCTGTAAGAAACCGTACAGACATGGGCCGTTAAAGGATTTTTCTTAAATGGTTAACATTTATTGCACAGTTCCGTGCCCAAGACGCTATGTGCTTTGCAAGCATTATCCCACTAGCCATCCTAACAACTTTCTGACATAGGGACTGTGATGGTTGCCATGCTACAGATGACATGGAGAGCCCAAAGGTGGAAAGTGATTTGCATAAGCCAATGAGCCACAAAACCAGACTCCAAACCTGGGAGGCTTGGCTCCAGTGCCCATTCATTTAAGCAACGTGCTATAAGCCCTTTACATTATTCCTTGGAAAACTCAGAAACTCATGATGAAGAAAAAGAAAGTCAGCCATAATTCTAGCTTCTAAAGATGACTGCTATTAACATGTTGATCTAAATCAGTGGCTTTCAACTGTTCCTTCAATTCGATCCATCTGAGAACTGTGACTCACTTCTGTGAGTGACTGTGGCTCCCTTTGAAAAGATTTTCTCAAGGGTGTGAAGGGTGTAATCTGAAAAATCCCACATGTGTTTTTTTATATGGTCTGCTTGCTGTCTCATTTTATTTCTTCTTCCAATAAACGGCACGGTTTTTCAAAGTTCACATTGTCCATAATCACGTATAAAGAAAGTTGATATGTTTTTACTAGAATGATTAATGGAAAGCTTTCCTGCACTGTTGCATTCCCACTGTACCCTCATTATACAGCAATCTGCTTTACTTTTCTTAAGATGCTAAGTACTGTGGTGATATGCACACAGTCACATACAGAGTTACAATACCTAGATGACCTGAGAGCCAGGTTCATATTCAAACACACACACACACACACACACACACACACACACACACACACACAATTTTTTGGAAGAGATGGGTCAAAATCAATTTTGATTTTGCCAATCATACTCACTTTGAAAAAACTCACAATCACAAGATGACCATAATATTTACAAACAAATGTGTTAGAGACAAGAAAAAAGCAAAACCAAAACATAAAACAACTTTTTTAGTCAGAGGTGGTTTTTTAAAAAAAAACTTTCAAAATGGTAAATGGTTGAACCTGAAAAATTTTTAGAGATTTCTCTGTGAACTGATTTATTTTTTGTCAAAGGTTTAATTAAAAATACTTTTGATATGGGGGTGCCTGGGTGGCTCAGTCGATTCAGCGTCCAACTTTGCCTCAGATTATGATCTCATGGCTTGTGAGTTCGAGCCTCGCATCGGGCTCTGTGCTAACAGCTCAGAGCCTGGAGCCTGCTTCGGATTCTGTGTCTCCCTCTCTCTCTACCCCTCCCCTGTTCAAGCTTTCTCTCTCTCTCAAAAATAAACATTAAAAAATACTTTTGATAGGTAAAGAACATATAATGAAGATGTTAAAGTTCTTTGTGGAAAGATATTATAGGCTAACTAATCATGGACACTAGCCAGTGTCCAGCTGGTTAGCTATGGCATATATTTTGAGGCTCTTAACCTCTGTTTTAGCTCTTTTTGATTTAAAAGAAAATTAATGTTTATTTATTTATTTTGTGGGGGGTGGGCAGAGGGAGAGGGAGAGAGAGAATCCCAAGCAAGCTCTGTGCTACCAGTGCAGAGCCTGACATGGAGCTCAATCTCATGAACCATGAGATCATGACCTGAGCCAATATTAAGAGTCAGATGCTTAACCAACAGCTACCCCAGTGCCCCAGCTTTTCTTGATTTTTAATTTAAAAATTTTTAATGTTTATTTATTTTTGAGAGACAGAGACAGAGAGACAGAGCGAGAGCCCAGGAGGGGCTGAGAGAGAGAGACACAGCATCTGAAGCAGGCTCCAGGCTGCAAGCTGTCCACACAGAGCCCGACGTGGGGCTGGAACCCACGAGCCGTGAGATCCTGACCTGAGCCAAAGTCGGACGCTTAACCAACTGAGCCACCCAGGTGCCCCGATTTTTTAGATTTTTTAGTTCCTGATTTTTAATTAGTATTCCCATTTTCTTTGCTCCTATTTTTCCTCCCTTCGGTCCTTAGTGCTTGGTCTCTATGACACAAGTCCTTGCTGGGCTCATGGGTTCCTCAGGACGGCAGGCCCCACCCAAGGGATGAGGTTCCTGCTGCTTTGCTGAGCTCCTGAGTGGCCCATTCGCGAGTGATTTGTAACTTCAGTCTCTTGTGCTTGTCACTGGTGTTTTCAATCCTTTTTAATTGAGGTCTTTATGTAACAGAATACTTTAATGGTATTTTTTCACTTCTTCAATGCAAGCTTACCATTCTAATCTAATATCTTCAAACAAATGTGTTCAGCAGAAATGAAAAAAGGAAGACTAATTTTCCATAAGCAGAAATGTAATTTATTTCCTAGCCTACGACAAAGCTAACAGTGCGAAGAGTTGTCAGTCTCCTTAAATGTTCTTCCACCCTCGGACAGGGTAGAACAAGTCACGATCAGAGGGCGACGTGCGTGTGACTGGTGTTTACTGATCACTAGCAAATTAGTAAACCTTTTGCCTCCCGCCCGCCGCCTCTGGTTTTGTTGGATTAATGTTTTCTCCCTGTCACGGTGCTCCAGGCACTTTCAAAGTGGCGTTTGCTGATCTGAGAACGCGTCAGCGATTCCTATGTAAAGCTGTTTTATTTCTTTCATCATATGCTTAGTTTAAAAATACAGTTTCTGGAAGATAAAACGTCTTCCCTTTTTTCTCAGTGTTATTTGGCATCCGCTTTCATGTTAATTTCCTGTTAATCCAAGGCAGCCGAGTAACGGGGGATCTTCAGGGACTGCTCAAGTCCAAAGCGATGAGCCAAAGCCTGCTCCGAGTTGTTTCTTCCCCGACAGGAGAGAGCAATGAGCAGGATTTGGGGACACTTTACTTCTTGGTAATATAAATGAATTTGAACTCAGTTTTAGACACATCGAGCGATGAATCTTACGGCATGCTTCAGGCTCCAACTAACCATTCGTTTAAACTGCTGGATATTCTATGGGGAAAAAATTCAGTTTTAACTTTCATGTAGGTCTCACCTATTTAGTTAACTCCAACTATATGTGTCTGACCTCGGGGGCTTTGTCGAGGGAGCAGGCGCGAGCATGCACCTTTCCCCCTACGTCTGTGGAAGCATCAGAGAGGCTGCGAGGGGCCTGAGCCAAGACCAGAGTTGGGGTGGGAGTCGGGGGCCAGAGCCGAAGCCCCGTTCTCGCACTCAGCTCTATGCCTCTTTCCCCAGCTGTAATGTCGGATGGTAACAGTACTCACCTCACACTCACAGGACCGGGGCACCCGGCTGGGGCTTGGTGCCTAACACGGACGCAACCCCTGGTGGCCGCGAGAGTATTGCCACCACGGTTCCCAGCCAGCATGAGCACTCCATGTCTAACGCTGCATGTCGACAGGAAGCTGCTGGTCACGTAGACCTCAGGCTACAACCAGCCCCTCTTGTCTTTAGGCCGACTGGAGCCCCCCGCGAGAGGGAGGCAAAACAAGGGGAAACACTCTGAAGCCGTGCACTGGGAAACTGAAAAACATGCAGAGAAGGGCGTCTGCCCATGTTTGAATGCACATTGTGGTCGGTTTTCTAATGCTGCCTTCACAGGGATGAGTTAAGCAGTTCGTTGACATATCATTATCACCTTTTGAAGTTAAACAGCCACAGGAGCTATGAACTCGCATCACACGGCTCATTATTCCTCGATTTTTCTGCCCCCCTGCAACATATTCTATTTATTTCACCATCTCCTGGGAGCGCTGGTCGCCTTTGTCCCCGTGACACAGCCAGTGGTGTAAAACTTCTGCATCTGTCAGATGTCTCCATGTGGAGCATAATTGCCTGATTTCCATTTGAAAGTACAGCCCTGACGTTACAAGTACATAGACCCACCAGTGATAACAATGATGCCCTGACACCTACAAGGGGGCGGGGAGTGCATAATGCTGTAACAAACGTGCGCACCAAATGCGGGCTCGCCTTCGGAGGGACCAGGTCTCAGTTTACAGCTGCAGACGAAGTGTTCCTCGGGAACAAAAAAATGAAAAAATAATAATAACAAAATAAAAAAAAAAAAAAAGACTAAAGAAAAAGAAACCAACGGATTAGCATCAGCGTGGGTCTGGTGCAGCCAGATGGCTCTCTGTGGAAATCGAGCTTTCCCGCTTTCTTCCAGTAACCCCGACTAGCAGACAGCAAGCCTGCTAAGAGGGGAGAGAAATGATCTCATTCCTCAGCCAGGCGCGTGATTCGCCTTCTTTCTCGGGCTGAGGGAAAGCTGGAAAAGAAGACAGGGTGAGAAAGAAAAGGTGGGGGAGTTCGGGCTGTTGTAAAGAATGAGCGCTGGTACCTAGAGGAGGGGTGAGACCCCAGCCCCTGCCAGGCCCCAGCGTTCGAAAACGAGGCTCAGATGGCCCTGGAGAAAGCCAGGTGGACGGGCAAAATGGTGGCAGGAGGGGCATCCCGGCATATTGTCGTCCCCTCCACCCGTGCCCATGAACCCCACCTCCAGAGGCTGGTGTGTAAGGGTTGGGAGGTCGGGCTGGCTGTAGAAGCCACAGGATTAAGCTCTGGGCTCCCGTGGGGAAGGACGGTAGATGGTGTTTTCAAGTTCTTACTAATGAAAACGTCCACCTCTCTCCATGGGCTGGAGGTCAGCGAGTCCGTAATAGCCCTTGGCTAGCTAGACCGGGTCAGCAGCCATCTGCTTGGATCTAAGTCGGCCGTGCCCAGGACTGTGGCCTGCGGTGCAGGGAGCCGAGGGGCTGGTGCCAGACAGGGTGACAGGATGAAATGAACCTAACAGGTGGTAGGTGTGGGAGGGTCCCTCTCCCCCCAAGGTCCTAAGGCCTGGAGGGGGCTCTGTGTGGACTCGTTGCGCCTTCCCTGCTGAGCAAAGCATTCGCGGCTCATAAACAAAAGTCTGTTTCTGGAGTGACAGCCAGATGTTCAGCGGATGGGCATCAGGCGGACCACCAGATGTTGTCGGGAGAGCATAGCACTTGCAGAGGTGTGCAGAGGTACAGGCGTCCCCCAAGCCGACCTGCCCTCTTAGTGGACGGGCACACGCCCAGCTTGGCAAGGGGGCCCCTGAGGGCTCCAGCGGCGAGGAGGGCATCCAAGAAAGAACGCTCCCTTGAGAGTGCCAGGGGCTCACAGAGCATGTCGGCAGCCCAGCCGGGTTTCTCTGGGCGCCGAAGTTCGTCTCCACCAGTGTTTACTCCCGAGTAAACAGCAGGCTCCGGAGGGATACCAAATGCAAGATGTAGTCATTCATTTACAGCTGGAAATAATTATTTCAATCATAATAAACACTGAACAAAATCCTCTCCATTTTCACGCAAGGCGAGGGCACCTGCTTCCCAGTCTCTGGCGGTCTTAGGTATAACTGAGCGTTCAAGGGGCACATTCTGCTGGGGCCAAGGAAGCAAAGCGAGCTGCGGGCGGGGAGCCCTGGCTGCAGGCTCCCGCTCTGCGCCCTCCAAAACCAAAACAAAAAGCCGCCACTCTCCCAAACAGCTGTTTGCTCTCCTGTCTCCAGCCATGCTGCCACCTAACCGTGTTCATTCATAGTCGTGGGCTGGGTTCTTGTGGCTCAAAGCTGAGCTAAAGGACTTCGAAGGAAAGTGTGCGCGGAAAGTAACAAGAATTGTGAGCCGGATCACTTTTGCTCGTTTCAGAGGCGCGTTTCAAGAACGTAAAAATTCCTCGCCTCTGAAGAGGGCTTGCAAAGCGTGGCTACCTCTTCTGAATGCTTTGCGTGTAGTTCGTGACATTCCTATGAGGCAGGTCCTCTAATTATCCCCGTTTTACACAAGGGACACTGAGGCACGGAGATATTAAGCAACTTTCCCAAACTCACACAGCCAGGAACGTTGACTCCTGAAGCAGGATTCAGACCTGCCCCCCCCCCCCGTCCCTGGCTCCAGGGTCCATACCTCCAGGCTGTCCTGCCTTTATTTGACCTAAGAACGTTGAGCAGGGTGTGTCTGGCCTGGGCTATTTGCCAGCACCGTCAGTGGTCAGTGTGATCTCCGGCTGCTGAATCTGTGTGAGCTGGTTCCTCGTCGGTTGAGTGGGGAGGGCAAGACCTGACTTATTATGGGATTGTTGCCAGGAACGGAAGTAACGTGTAACGTACATGTGCGGCCAGTGCCTAGCGTGTGTTTGGTGGTCAACAAACGTCAGTAGCTACTATTATTGGGAGCATCACGGGCATATTTGTGCTCTTGTATTTCCCCAAATACTCACCAGAAAACAAAACAAAAACCCTGTGAGGTAGGTGGGGCAGCTGTCACTAACCCTATTTTATAGCTGGAGAGATTGAGGTACCAAGAGGTCAAGCGGTAGAGTCAGGACAAGAACGCACATCTTTTTTTTTTTTTTTTAATTTTTTTTTTTAACGTTTATTTTTTTTTTGAGACAGAGAGAGACAGAGCATGAACGGGAGAGGGGCAGAGAGAGAGGGAGACACAGAACCGGAAGCAGGCTCCAGGCTCTGGGCCATCAGCCCAGAGCCCGATGTGAAGCTCGAACTCACAGACTGTGAGATCGTGACCTGAGCCGAAGTCGGACGCCCAACCGACTGAGCCACCCAGGCGCCCCAAGAACGCACATCTTTTGACTGAGCACTTTGTGCTCATTCGAATCCTGGCTTGCTGTAGCCCTGCACCTGCCCGTTTCTAGACACAAGACACGGTTGCCTCCCGGAAGGATAGAGCAAGGAATTCAGCTCTTGTTGCCTTCCCCTTCCCTTCTGCCCCTGGGATTGGCTGGGGGACGGAGTCGGGTCCTGCCCGTGCCCTCCTGGGAATCGTCGGAGACAGTTAATGCCTCTTGGGACAAGTCAGGTCCTAGCAAGGATGACTCACAGAACCATGCATGCCCTCAGATTTTCTTTATTATCTAGGTAAAACATACGTGCTAAGTTTCTGGCCATCCCCAAATGCAGATGCATAGTCCGAAGACCACATCTCTGCCTCCCCCCCTGCCCGGGCCCACGCCTCTGAGAACATCTCCGGCGCTCTCTGCGGCAGAAGGTGTTTCCATGCTCACAGCAACCAGTAGTAGAGGGGCCTTCTGTGTCGTGAAGGTGGCTGGCCAAGGGGCCTGGGTGTCTGGCTTCATTCTGCTCTGCTTCCCTATCTTTCCTAAGTCTGCCCTTCCTGTGATTTTCACATTTTCCCCTCCATCCTACTTTCAGAAAGTCTCTGGGGAATGCAGCTTTCGTTCTATTGCTTCACATAATTCCCAGGGCTGGGAATGAAAATTATTTCCTTTCACAACCCCTGGCCGAGTGCCTTTCACGTCCCGGCTGTGTTATGGGGTGATTTATAAACTGCGGGGTCTGGGTCTCTTTCCTCCGCCTCTTCCTCCCCCTTCCCTCCCACCATCATTTAAAGCAAGACATTGCACACAACGCGCTCAGAGGTCAGGGTGTCCTCTGAAGCTGGCCACTGGGGCTTTTGCTCAGAGGCGAAGATTCAGTGGAACCCTAGCAATGAGAGCATGGAAGCCATTCACCCCTGTTAGAAGAAAACAGAAAGGGGCCCCTCAGCCGAACTTCTCATCTGTGGGAGCAAACAAGACGCAGCCTCAAAGTTGCCGGGGGAGGGGGGGGGGTTGGCTTCAAACTGAGAATGTAAAAGACACTTTCCAAACCTGTCAGGATTGGGTTTCGTTTCTAGACTTCTATTCTCAAAGGGACAATGAGGAAGAGACGCAGCTTAAGACGTTCTGAACTGAGAAATGAAAAGGAGTTACTTTCCTTTGTCTCCATAAAACTAAGTTGGGGAAAAATTAAGCCCAGGCGTTCGTTTCCCCTCTGTTACAACAGAGCACAGAAACCAGACGGCAGAACGTCATTAGGAAAGTGAGGTGTCTCTGTCTGATCTGAAGACCGCTGTCTGTCAGCTGCCTCCACGGAGTCCTGTCCTGCCTCTGAACTCCCTTCAGGTGTCATTTCATCAGAAGCTGAAACAAGACAATGAGGTGAGCAAATCAGTCAAGCTTCAGACTGGCCTCAGTGGTCAGGGGGCTTCTGTCTGAGCCAGGCTCTGGGCTCCCTTTCCCACCTCCCCAGCCGGAGAACACCTTTGTAGCCGAGGCTGAGGAAGCCCAGGCAGACCGCGGCCTTGTTGCTGTTGTATTTCTTTCGTCCCACATTGTGTCATCTTGTTGGTCACATACCGAATCTTTACTTGTGCGTAGCTCACATAATCGCACCTCCAGACTTGCTGGCCTTGGGACTGTCTATGAGGTCTGAGCATCAGCAGGACACAGGCCGAGGGTCACACCCGGTATGGCCACAGTTCATTGTTAACCTCCCTGGGCCTCGTTTGTCCTCATCCGAAGAGCGGGGAAATAATGGTTACACCTATCTCCCAAGATTGTGGTATTAACTAACTCAGATGATTGATATAAGGTGATTAACACAATGATAACGCAGAGTGTGAACTCAAAATGCCAGTTCTTACTCTAAGTATGGAAAAGAGCCCAGGGAGAGAAGGCACTGGAAAAGAACTACCTCGGGGAATGAGGCACGCAAGGAGGGAGGGTGGGGAGCAGGACTCAGAGAAGGAATGGAAGCAAGAAGGCAGATGGAAAGCCTTGTCTCGATCTCTTCCTGCTTTCCCTGTGGTTTCATTTGGAAAAGTTAGCATCTAAGATTTTAAAGTCATATATCATTCCTGCTTCTCTCTTTCTTTCCCTTTCTTCTTCTTCTTCTTTTTTTTTTTTTTTTTTTACACTAACCATTGCTCCAGAGACAGCCGAGTTCAGAGAGGTTCACATATTAGATTTGCGGCTCTAGTGTTCTAGAAATTAGGAAATGCAGGATGGGTTTCTATCTTCAGCCTTCTGCTCCCAAATTAATGAATGACTTCTTTTCCCATTAGGGACTGTTAG
The DNA here is from genome assembly GCF_046562875.1 of Panthera onca. Taxonomy (NCBI): domain Eukaryota; kingdom Metazoa; phylum Chordata; class Mammalia; order Carnivora; family Felidae; genus Panthera; species Panthera onca. Next base: position 220,275,248 of record NC_138339.1, read on the forward strand.
CATTTCAGACCTCTTCCTGAACCCGGTTCAGTGATTAACCTTGCTTTAAGATCTTAAAAGCGATGGGTAGTTTTCAGCACAAACAATTTGCTAATGTACTGGTCATTAAAGAACATTAGTTCATTAAAGAACATTAGTCCAAAAAAAATTTGGACTTACTGGGTCTGTCCCCAGTTTCTCCCCTGTCTCTAGCCCCGGATGAGGTGAGAACTTGGGAAAGGACCCTGGAGCAAACAAGGTGGGAGTTCCATGATTCTAGAACCATGTCACTGGGGCAACTCCTGGTGATGGCTCATATTGGAGTATTCGGCTCATGCCTAAGGTGGGGCTAATCTGACAAGGAATCAAGGTTTGTAACACCCTCAGATGTGACATTTTTATAGGGTATGGCCAAACAGGAGTTACTTAAGTGGAGATGTCATTAGCTATATGTTCATTGAGCTCCATAGTACGCCCTCCCCCTCCACCCTGCCTTGCAAAATACTGAATCACCCTCAGCAATATTTTATGCTCTTTGGAAACTGTTAATTATTCAGATATGGGGGTTTTTTTTGTTTTGTTTTTGTGTTTTGCTAATTCTCTACAAGTTTTTATTATCCCTTTCACTTTGAATCACAGAATTTATGGCAGTAGAGCTTTTCTTTGAAATATAAGCACTATTATATTTTTTTTTAAAAAATAATGTTTATTTTTGAGAGAGAGGGAGAGACGGAGTGTGAGCAGGGGAAGGGCAGAGAGAGAGGGAGACACAGAATCCGAAGCAGGCTCCAGGCTCTGAGCTGTTAACACAGAGCCTGACGCTGGGTCAAAAATACCCCAGCACTATTATAATTTTTAAAAGAAAGCAAATTTCTCAAAAACGGAATATGCAAGATTAATTATAAGCATAATGTGTTTGAAAAGTTTGAGGGGCGCCTGGGTGGCTCAGTCGGTTAAGCGTCTGACTTCAGCTCAGGTCATGATCTCACGGTTCGTGAGTTCGAGCCCCGCGTCGGGCTCTGTGCTGACTGCTCAGAGCCTGGAGCCTGTTTCAGATTCTGTGTCTCCCTCTCTCTCTGCCCCTCCCCCACTTGCGCTCTTTCTCTCAAAAATAAATAAACATTTAGGGGCGCCTGGGTGGCTCAGTTGGTTGAGCGGCCGACTTCGGCTCAGGTCACGATCTCACGGTCCGTGAGTTCGAGCCCCGCGTCGGGCTCTGTGCTGACTGCTCAGAGCCTGGAGCCTGTTTCAGATTCTGTGTCTCCCTCTCTCTCTGCTCCTCCCCCATTCGTGCTCTTTCTCTCTCTCTCTCTCTCTCTCTCTCTCTCTCTCTCTCTCTCTCTCTGTCAAAAATAAATATCCATTTAAAAACTTTAAAAAATGAAAAAGAAAAGTTTGAGATCAGTTTTGCTGTGGTATTATGGCAAACAGAGAGGAAAGTAGTTGATTACTATTGAGAGGACATGACGGCAGCCAGGTCTGTCTCTAACCATCAGCACTAAAAGGGGCAACTGAACTCCCCAGCTAATGTCTCCCCGTGCCTCAGTTTCTCCAGCTGTAAAAGGATCACTACACAACACATCTGCCTCCCACTCAACTCATAGGAAATGTTATGAGACCTGTAAGAGAAAATCTCCACAAGATAACATTGTGAGTGCAGAAATTTGTTTCGTGCCTTCGGAATTGGTACCAAACGTGGGGGTCACCCTGACGAAGACACAAACCGAACAATACGGGGCTGGAGTTGCTAAAATAGGAGAATCCAGCAAAGGAAACCTTTTTGTTTACCTATCCACAGGGAGGCTCTATTTATGATGTGCCCCTGCATCCTGGCAGCACCATCGTTTCTTGGTAGCCAAGGTGAATAATCTATTTTCTGGCTTACCTCTCACAAAGAATTTTGGAAGTAAACTCAACACCAGGAAATAATATTTCACAGACCCTTTAGTCTCCCCATTCTTTGACACTTTCTCATGTTTTTTCTTCCTTCTAATTTCTCTTCTTAGAAAGTTTTCAGCCTACCTTTCCTCACAGTTTCATTTCTCTTGCTCCCATGGCACATTTTTCTCTCTTCTAACTGGGTCGGGTTTTTTTGTTTGTTTTGTTTTTTTTTTTTTTTTTTTTACTTTCTCTCTTGTGTGCAACTGTGGTCCTCTTTCTCCTCCATTCCTACCCATGTTTCCCTTGCGCTCTTATTAAACTCACTCATCTTCCTCTTTCCCTTTTCTGCCCCTGGAGAAAAAGTCCCTGATGGACAAGGGGAGAAAAATGACCAAGTAGCATTGTGTTGGGAGAACTGAGACAGCATATTGAAAGCTACCGGGCCAAACACAGCTTCATTTGAGTCAATGCCACCTGACGATTCAAACAAGCCTTGATTGGCATGGAATTGTAAGACTTTCCTGGAATTTCTACACATATGTATTTGACATTTTACCCCAATCCCATTCCACACTCCAGATGGTGAAAGACTTTCCTTGTTTATTTGGGATGAATTCTCATTCATCATCTTTTGCTCTTACAATACTATTGCTCACAATCCCTGAGGACTGCCTACTGGTACTGTCATTTTGCTACAAGTTAAGTTCATTATTGCGCATCATTGGGAAAGGTAGTGCTGTGGTTGTGTCCTGATTGAGTATTACAATGTGCATCTCCCATGGATGACTGATATCTAGGTACCTGAAATATTCTAGACATCAAAACTAAGTTGAACTAGGTTAGACTTTCTTGGAAACTTCAAAGGCAACTTGAGGACTCACAGAATATCAGCTACCTCACAGATGTATTCCGAATGTGCAGAAGTACACAATAATTGGAGTTTCCACTTGATGTGATGTAAATTGGCTTTTGGTGTACCACAGCACAAGTCGCATGGGAAACAACTATACCATAACATGTCAAGCTCGTTATGTCTTTTCCAAATATCCCTCTTCTGTTTTGAACTGTGTTTAAATATTCAAAGGAAAGAAATCCATCACCTCTCAAGTTACAGAGCAATGTATGTGTGACAGTCCCCATTCTGTGCGGAGAAGCATCCATGCACACACACGCACGAGTACCCTAACACGCACAAGTGTGGAAGACAGGCACCAAACATTAGTAGTAGCCTCTCTGGGTGGTGGAATTACAGGTGCTTTTGCTTTCTTCTTTTGGTTTATCTGCACTTTCTGGTTTTAACGTAATGGTAATAATTAAATATTACTTCTATAATATAAATGAATAAGCAAATAATCTTCAGTTGAACAAACCAACACAACCCAGGAAAGAATTAAAAGCAACACCAAAACCCACTTCGATATCTATTAAACATGAATTAAGTAAAAAAGAATGGTTGTAGAAAGAACCTTCCCTGGCTTGGGGAACAACCATCGCTGTGTATCATTGTCAAATGTGAACGTAGGGGATGCTGCAGTTCAGTAGTGGCAGCAAAGGCGAGTTCTGGGAAATATTGTTGCCTTGGGATATATACGTGGAATTTGGGTCCGTGGCTGATCATTACAGACAGGACTCCATGAGTCATAAAGGATATGACATGGGGTTATAAGAAGGAATTCTTACATTTGCGATTGAAATAATTCCTTGTCTGCATTCTGCATCTGTATTTAACCTCCTAGATAGAATAAGATGTGGGAAACCATATCTTGGTTTCAGTACTGAGTTTCCATGACTGGGGTGGGGGCTTTGGCCTGAGCCTGAAGTCTGACTCTCAGTTGAATCTTCTCAGTTGTCCCCATGACTTCACCCCGTTGGAGTGCTCCCCACATGGAGCCTGCAGTTAGGCATCCCCTCCCACCTGTACGTCTCACCCTGCACCCATCCTGGCCTTTACCCTGAATGGTCTCCATGTGTGCAGAACAATTCATCTCCTCCTACTTGGTTCCATCTGAGTTCATTTTCCAACGAATCCACCTGATCTGGGGGACGGTCAGTCTGATCACACCATGCCGTTCATAAGTGTGAACAGAAAAAGGAGCCATGAATTCTAGAAGTGATATTCTTTGGGGGGAAACTCCACCAGTGATAGAATTTTATTCTAGTGATAAAAATGGTGCAGTGGGGTCACCAGGTTTCATGGGGGTGGTTTCCATTCTAGAATTCCTCTCCCCCTTGTCTCCTATTTCTGTCCACGGGCAAAAGAGGTCATGACCTGAAGGAATGAGATCTCCAGCTTCCAGAAGCCCCTGCATTCTCCAGAGATCAGAGCAGAGGCCGCATCCTTGATCTGCCTGTCCCTGCCATCACATATTTGTCAAGTGAGTGAATTCCCAACAATAGGGTCCCTAATTGACTAAGCAGCTGGCATATGTGACATGTCTTCAGCACTTTACAGTTTCCAGATCATACATAGCCTCTCACCTGTCCCTCAAAACGACCAGATAAAGCAGGCACTCTGCTTTCAGGCTGAGAAAGATGAAACAAAGCAGACTTGCCCAAACTGATACAGCTGGTTACTGGGCACCAGGATGTGGACACGGGCCCATGAGTTCTGATTTCAAGCTAGTGCTCATTCTACCATGATGGTGGTTCCCTAGCCTGGCAGCTTGTCAGAATGCCCTGTGAAGATGGTTAACAAACCAGAGTTGAAAGGCCCCCTCTGAGCCCACTGAGGTAGGCTCTTGGGGTGAGGCCCAGCCATCCGAGTCTGATGCCTTCCCATGCCGATCAGCGCCTGATGCCACATCCCAGCCGATGATGTCAAGGCTGACAAATGACTCTCGAGGCCAGTCCTAACACTGACAGTGTTCTTCCATTAGGAAACTCCCCGCTTATAAAAAGTTCATTTATACTTCCCAGGATCTTCCTTCTACAGAACATTGTTGGGTTGACAGCGCAACTTCTAGAAAGCCTGAGGTTAAACACAGCTATGCCTCAGGGATAAAAGACACAACACGGGGAATATAGTCAATGGTATTGTAACAGCACTGCATGGTGACAGACGGTGGTGACACCGTGGTGAGCACGGCGTAATGTACACATTCTCGTTGAATCACTGTGTCACACACCTGAAACTAATGTGACATCGTGTGTCAACAATACTTCAATATTAATAAATAAATATATATGATGACCAGTCCTCTAGCAAAAAACAAAGCAAAACAAAAACAAACAACAACAACAACAACAACAACAAAAAACACCCAGCTATGCCATTCATCAGCCCCAAAGAGAGGAGGTCAGGAAGATCTGACAGCCATGCTTAGAAAGGCCTCAGATGGGCCGCTGAAAGGTCTGAGGGCCAGGAATACAGGCCCAGGCTCCTTCGCCTGGCTCCCAACCAGCGGGGACCCAGCTCACTGGACACGTCTGGGAAAGGCACTTGACTTGTATCGTCAAGACTCTGCAAAGTGAGGGGCGAGGACCTGCCAATTAAGTGACCACAGACTCCTGCCTCCAAGAATCACCCACGAGGAGGATGGCCCAGGGTGGGGAAGTTCCTCCTGTCAGGAAGACTGAGTCAGACTTGGGGGGAATCGGCGGAGCCCCCAGCAGGTAGACGGCTCAACTCAGAGAGGGACCCCTGTCGCCACCACCCTCCAGCGGAGCAGGTAGGAGTTGTGTAAGAAGTCCTTCAAACTGACTTAACCTGCCATGAACCCAGCAAGTGGTCTGGTTTATAAGACCTTGGGCTGATTTATAAGAAGGGGTCACCTCCAGAGAGGAGCCTGGGCTGCATGCCTAAGTGCTGTATACAGGTCAGCCTGGAACCCATTATTATAATTGCTGGGAGAATCAGTTAGGAGACAAGTCGAAGCAAGTCGAAATTTGAAAAACACAGCAACAGCAGTCTGACGAGATGCCAGAAGAGCCTGCCAGCAGGGACAGCTGGAAGGCCAATTTTTTAGTCAATACTGAAAGGTGGTTGCTTAAATATCTGAGTCAACACACACTGATTTCTCTCCGGCTCAATACTCCCGTTTAATTGCACTGGGGAGTCTCTCCACGGACACATCTAACACCCAAAACCATAGTGGAGTAGAAGAAAAGAGTGTTATTCAAGTGCAAATCAGGTCCTGGGTGCAGCCTGCAGGCCTGGGTCCTGCTGGAGTGTTTCCTATTGCCAGGGCAGGCAGACACTTGGGCTGGGCCTCACAGAGATTCAGGGAGGCCCCCCCCTTTGAAAGAGGGCCAAGGGAAGGGGTGAGCATCACATCTCAGCCGGCCCTCAGAGAGGGGTCTGTGTGGTTTGCTCCCCGCCTCTGCAGCTCTGTGCCCAGAGGGGGAGAGGGAGGCAGGGAAGCGCCTGCTTCCCACATCTGGGAGCCAAGTCAGATGGGAATGGATGCCCCTGGAAAGTGATCGGAAGTGTGGCAACCAGGTGACGACCTGGTGAGGTTGATGGCGGACGTGATCGATGAGCTGAGTCTTCAGTGGCCTTCCAACTGCCTAGAGGTCGGGAGGCGGGCAGAACCCTGAGGTAACAAGAGCCAACAGCCTAATCTTCAGGGTCCTGACAGGTTTTGGTTGCTAATAGAAGCACTTTCCTGTAACGACGCCCACGTAGGGGCCAACCGGAATGGCCCCGAGGCTGGAGGTGAGAGTGGGGGCTCCTGCAGTGACCTTCTGGCACCCTCAGTGCTAAGCGTGACATTATCACATGTAGCCCCAAACCCACCAGAACTGAGACCTAAATCACAATGACAAGGCAGGCCCTGGGAGCAGGTGACGTGAATCCTTCAAGGGGAAATTCTCCGTCCACTGCCTACCATCAGAGATGAGGAAGAAGCCTGTGTGTCGTGATAAACTCAAACTCCAATTCCCTGGGGAAGTTGTGCAAAGCGATTTCTGATCTGGTAGGTCTGAGTCTGGACAGCCAGAGTGAGGCCCGGCGGCTTAGCTGCCCTCTGTCCTCATTTCCAAGCCTCTGGCTCATACCACACGTGTTATCATTCACCCACACTGTGTGAGCTGGTCCTCACTAATACGCCTGCTAATCATACTCAGAAACAACCAAAACGCTGTTCGGTCGGGGCCCAGAGGATCTGAGAGAAACATGGCGGGGCACCGTGAAGCCTGGAGGCCCCCAGGACTACCACCTGGGGAAACCGAAATCGTTTGGGTCCATTGCTCACGTGAATACAGGCTGTTGAGACAAACAAGCATAAAGATCAAGTCCTACTTCTTCCAATTACTAGCTGTGGGACCTCATCGAAATTACATCACCTTTATGAACTTCAACTTTCTTACCTCTGTTACGGGAACAGTCACAGGACTCTTGTGTCAAATGAGATAAAGCGGGCAAAATGCCCAGGATGAACTTGTTGCCCAACAAATGCCAGTTCTCTACCCATCCAGTTTTCACCCCCAAACTGAAGTGACCTCAGTTTCTCTTTCTTTAGTTGTTGGTATTGGTGTATGTCCAGGAAAGCAGCAGTTGGAGGAGATACCGAATCAGGGGCCCAGCTGAGAAACTTCTGTCTCATGTTAAGCAAGAAGCCCAGCCCCTGCCAAGTCCTGTTCATCTCTCCTGTGGAGGGATCCCCATGTAGCGCAAGTTTGAACAATGAATTTGTTCCCCTTCCTAGAGCACGAAGCGTTCTTAGACTTCCTATTCCGAGCTGTTTATGGAGCAGTCACTTAGGAACTCAAGTGGTAGAGACCTTCGCCCATGGAACATTTCCATGGAGCTCCCATCGCTCCCTGCCTTGCCCCTTACTTACACTCAGACTTTCTGTGTGTGGATAGGAAAGCTCGAGACCACACTGGCCAGGGCATCTGCTTACCTCTCATTCCCTACTGCCCCCTTCCTCCTCTACTCCTCTTTAGACGTCTACACTGGCCTTCTTCTTCTTCTTCTTCTTTGAATTGATCTGCTCATGTTTGCTTAGACCATGGCTCTGTCTGAAAGTCCCCATGACAGCCGCATGGCTGGCTCTTACCCTGCACATTTCAGCTTAAATGCTGCTGCCCCAAAGAAGCCTCCATTGCCCTCTTCTCCATTGCCCAGCTTTTCATTTTCTTCCTAACATCGGTCGCTACCTAAAGTGATCTTATTTATTTGCTCTATGTTGTGTGTCTTCCACATCTAAAACGCAGGCTGTATGAAGGCGGGGACTCCACCTGAGCTGCCCCACCCCCCCACGAGCCACACTTCTGAACCCACCGATTCTCCTGCCGCGCGGTGCTGGGGGTGTCTGTAGTGGTCAGTGAACTCACCATCTGCTGTGTCACTCTTCAGGGACAGCTGCCTACTGTCCTTGTACTGCATGATGGTAACAGCTGCTCTGTCTTGACGTCCTTGAGTACTTGCTTCTGCAAACAAGCAGGTGGGGAAGGGAAAGTGAGGGTGGCAAGCCAACCTCATGAGCTGCAGAAGTGGGGGCCTTTCTTTGGTGCCTCTGAACATCAGCAGCCCCGTGGGTATTTCCTCAGGTGCCCGTCATGTGAAGGACTTGCTGGACAGTGGTTCCATGTGTTAAATGTCACTGCTGGGGAGATTATGTGACATTTAATATGTTTAACGCATTCACCAGCTAGAAGATGAATCAGTAAAGGCACTTGCTTTGGAGAACAAAAGGGAGAAAGGAGAATGGTTTGAGCAAGAGCACTCCGGGGTCCCATCCTTTCTTGCTCCTGTTACCTCCCGGGTGTCCCCTCCTGCCAGGTTGGGGAGGAGCTCAGACCCACAAGGGCACCGGAAGGTCACTGCTGAGGCCCCCTCACCCTGCCCCACTGCAGTTACCCATAGTTCTTAGCATGGGCCTCAGTGCCACTCTGCTCACTTTCATCTCCTTGGACTTCTTTCCGCCTCTCCCCCAAATCACCCAAAACACCAGTGTGTGTGTCCTATGGGAGATAATCTGAGGAAAGAGGCCAATTCGGGAAGAACATTAGCGTGCATATTAGTGTTTCCGTATCCCCCTCCTCCATCACTGGCTTTGAGAGGCTGGGTCTTGCTGTGTGGGGCAAAGTCCCTTGGCCCCTGCAGGCTAATAGGATCATGTTTGGGGGCCGTCTCCAGCACTGCGCTGCAGTGGGGATGGGAAGGGCAGGCACTCCCTTCCCCAGGGCTCGAACCTCCGCTCCTGGCAGGAGATCCTAGGCTGATGGGGAGGGGGAAATGGAGAGAAGCATGGAAAGAAAAAAGGCTGAGATCTTTCTGCCATTTCTCTGCATGGAGATACCTGGCCAAGGAGGTCAGGAGTGGGGCTGAAGTCAGCCCAGAGGAACAGGTGACTTTCCTTTGCCATCAACCATACCTGGGGAGATATCTACCCCCCCCCAAGTGTGCTTTTCCCCAAATTGCACAGAGATGCTGTTTAGGGTCCAGAAGGGGCTAGCCCTCCCTCTCTTTCACACCCTTTCTCTTTCTCAGGCTCCACAGTGAAATCTTTAACTGAGGCACCTTACTCATATTCTACTGTTGGTTAGTATTGTTTTTCCAGCTCAGAACTGAAAGCAGTTTAAAGTCTACTGATCCACGCCATGTTCTAGAATCCTGCTTCTCAAACTTTCCCATCTGAGAACCCCTGCAGGGGCAACAAGGGAGAAGGCGGTATCGAGTTTCAGCTGGGTGCATCTGGGCTGGATTGTGTTTCGTCCTGGTGTAAAGCCTCCAGCTCTGTCTCTCCTCTCGCACAATCAGGTGGCACAACGCCTCTCCCCATTTACTTTGTCTAGTTCTGACAACAAAGCAAAAAAAAGGGGGGGGAAACCTTGCTTCTCCCTTTCTGGCAATCCTCCCTGTGGGGAGGGCATGCTGGTGGGAGGGAGAAGGTGATGTCATGGGCGAGGCACCTTGAGCCTAGAAATTCAGGCCAAAAACTCTGTTAGGGGTGCCCTCTGGTCTATACCAGCCAAAGTTATTCCTAGTTTTTAACTTAGATCTCTCTATCTCAGTGTCTGCATCAGTCAAATGTGGCCCCAACCCGTCCCAGCTCACAGGGAGACCAATGCGAGGTGAACGTGCTATGAAAACAATATTTCAAGCTCTTCAAATACCCATCTCTTTGTTGGGATAGCCCCACTTTAAAAAATAGTAACGTTAACCCGTGTGTCCCAAAGAGACCTCCCGCACGTGTTAGCAACCAGAAACCCCTGGGTTTCGAGATTTTCCTTGGCAAGCCCCCCGAGCAGCTAGAGATTAGCTCCTGTCAGAACGAATCCACTTCCTCCTCCACTTTGCTTCAGAGGTTCAGGGAGGTTTTCCTCCTGCTCCTGGGTTTCCCCGTCGGGTCAGCACCTCCCAGCGTTAACCAGGGCAGATGTTAAGGGGCCCTGACCACGTGGGGCGGAGGGGCCTGCCTGGCAGCCGATAGAAACCTCCTCATTGGATTCCATCTGCTGCGGCACCGTGAGCCAAATGGTGATCCCTGGGCTGGCTTAGCACTGGGTTGTTTTAACCTAAACTCACTCTCCCGTCATTCCTGGAGCCGTGTGAGTCACAGATTTTGTCCTTCTTCCCAGTTTTAGAAGCCAGCAGAAAATGAGAAAGGTGGATGGTTTCAGGGTGTGAGGAAAGCCAGTCCTGGAGTCTCCTCTGAGGCTGAGAAACAGCTTCTAAAGGCGTCCCCCAGCTGCAGGGTAGACAGATGTGAAAGCCCCCTTGTGGGACAGGCAAGAACCTTGAAAATGAATGCATGAGGGACCCTTTAGGCTGGGCCCATCAGCCCAGCTCCAGGGGCATCAGACTACCCCGGATGCAAGTGTTCATCCTGGTTGCTCTGATCCTTGGGAGCCTCGACCCAAAGAAAGTCGTGCAAAGGGATGACCCACGCCGACCCCGCATGCCCAAGGGCCCCACTAAACACATCTGAAGTTGTTAGTGGAAAAAATATCCGACACTGAGATGCGGCTTCTCTTTTCTGCTCACCCTTGCGATCAAGCCGGCTGTGAGGTCTGCCCATGATCTCGTCCTCTGAGGCATGCAGGTTCCGGATCAGAAAGTAGGTGGTCATTTTCCCTTTCCCTTTCACTTCGATTTCGCCCCTCTCAACTATTTCAAACCCTTCATTCTCCAGAGCTCTGCACAGAGAGAACAAATCGCACCAGGTATCAAAGATCACGGATGTATAACTTAAGCTTTGGCGACAATGGAGAGGGTGACGCGGAAGTGTGCTCCAGCCCCACGTGGTTGTGAAGCAGGAGGCTCCTTGGAGATCAGCGCTCTCCTTTCCATCTTCCCCAGGCACCCCGTTACCCCAGCTTGCTCATCCTAACCACCCAAGCTTGCTCCCTGACTTCTGGCTGCCAAGGAACGGAAGAGAAGGGTGTAGGGAGGGGGCCGTGAAAAGAGACAGAGCTATGGGATACCTACGGAACGTTTTCTTGCTTATTTATTTACTGGCTGTCGCCAGCTAATGGAGAGAAACCACAGAACGGTGCAGACCAGAGATTTTCTAATTCGTGGTCAGCTGCCTCAGCCAGGTCTTAGCACTCACTGACCTTCCCTTGTCCTTTCCCAGTTTTGTGGAGATTTCAGACCTTCGCTGTTCTCCTCAAGTCCCCCCACTTGGCACCTGCTTTCCTCACCCTCAAGTCACTGACTGTGCTTCCTACCTGGTGATCTGATTCTTGTATAAAGTTTTAACCATTTATAGGTAAGACCCCCCCAGCCTCTCACCCCACCGGCTACACACCCCCTTTTCCCCAGTGTTTGAGGATGAGGTGTCTCAGAGGATGCCGTGTCTTGTGCAGGGGCACCCGATCGATGTCCCTTCCCACTTGCTCAAGGCCTGGCCCAACCAGCCACTTCTCACTTTCTCTCCGGCTCCCACCGTCTGCATCCTCCCTCAGCCTGCTAGCCTGCTAAGGTCCCTTCCCAAACAGAAGCGAAAACCTTCCCACGTTATCATCGCCTCCTTTAATCCTATACACTCTCTCCCATTTATCCTTCAACCCATATCCCAGTGTCTATCCCCACCATTCTACCACAACTACTTCTGATCGTGTCCCCAAAACCTCTGGTGCACGTGTTTCAGTCCCTGTCACTATTTTGACATTTTTGTTCAGTTCCTCCTCCCTAAAAATATCTCCAAGGGTGCCTCTCACCCTGAACTCTGCCGTTCCTTTCTTATTTCTTTTGCCTCTCACACGGGCCCCTCTTCATCCACCTGCCACTTAAATGTTGGTTCTTTGCGCTGCTCTTTTCCCACTGCACCTTTCCCAGGTGATCTCATCAATCCCCTGGCTGAATTACCGACCATATGCTGCTTTCGCCAAGTTGGGAGCCCCAGCCAACACCTCAACTCCATATTTCATCCATCCATGTAATGGCACCTGTACCTAGGATGCTCTGCGGTTCCTTTGAATTCAACACTTCCGAACCTGAACTCATCGTCTGCCCCTGTAGACTGGAAGCCCTCTTACCTGTCCTGTCTCCAGTGGTGAGATTCAGGTCACTGTCACCCAGGATGGAGGCCTGGGAGACATTCAAGGCTTCTCCCTCTTTCTCATTCTCCATTTCTAGCAGTTACCAGGTTCAGCTGATTTTACTTTCCCCCAAATTCCCACCACCAATGATCTGGTTCAAACCCAGCTCCTAACAGGTCCTCTCTGTCTTGTTTCCTGATCCTCAAATCTGTCCTTGCACAGTCTTTTTTTTTTTTAAGTTTATTTATTTTGAGAGAGAGAGAGAGAGAGAGTAAGTGGGAGAGGGGCGGAGAGGGAGAGGGAGAGAGAGAGAGAATCCCGAACAGGCCCCACACCATCAGCGTAGAACCTGATGCGGGGCTCGAACTCACAAACCATGAGATCATGACCTAAGCCAAAGTCCGATGCTTAACCAACTAAGCCACCCAGGCACCCCTGTCCTTGCATGGTCTTGAGTATCAGCATCAAATAAAACCCTGGGCCCCCCATTGTCTCCAATCTCACACTCCCCGGGGGCTCTTCTCCACCTACAGGGCACACCCTTGCTCTTCGACAGGGCACACACAGCTCACACTACTTTCGGCTCCATATTTTCTACTCTAGCGAGCTAAATTGTAGTTCTTAGCTCCTCCTCTACATCTGTGCTGGTACTGCTGGGTTTTCTCCCCCAAAGCCTCAGCTTTGGCTAAATCCTACTCGGAACTCCTTGTTCAAGATTCAGCTCAGGAATCTCTTCCTCCACAAAGGATTTCTTTACTGGATGAGGCACCCGCTTAGTCTCCCAAGACACACACGCTTGAATTACCTCAAGCACAAGAGTACAGTGGATAAAGCAGGGACTCAGAGCCTCGCCCCACATTTGATCTAGGCTCTTTTCCTTCCTAGCCAACTTGGGACCCGAAGCGAGTCATTAACTTTTTTGTGCCTGATTTTTTTTTTTTTCTCCTCTGTAGATAAGAATAATAGTACATTTTCATAGAGCCGTTGTGAGAGTAAATGAACATATACATATATAAAATAACTCAGAACAGAATTTGGTTCACCTCCTGTAAGGTCTCAAGAAACCATAAGTATTATTTTATGCTTATCTTTACCATTGTACTTATCACACTTTCAAAATAATTATTAGTGAACACTTCTTTCTTTTTCTGCGAGACCAAGGGTCAGCACACTTTTTTTTGCAAAAGACCAGAGAGTAAATATTTTCAGCTTTGCAGGCCATACGGCCTCTGCCACAGCTCCTCGACTCTGCTGTTGTCCCATGAGAGCAGCCATAGACAATGTGTAAATCAACAAGCATGGCTGTGTTCCAATAAAACTTTATTTACAAAAAACAAGCAGCAGACTGGATTTGGCCTATGACTATGCTTTGCCAATCCCCGCGTTAGACCATATGCTCCTTGGGAGCAAAACTATCTTATGGAAGAGGCTCGACAGTATTTGTTGTCTGGTACAATGTCTTCTATAAGCCAGCGTGGCACGGGAGAAGAACCACGGGTTTCCTTCACTACCCCCGATCCCACGGCTGCCAGGCACCGTGAGCATTCTGGAGGTAGGAAAAGACAAAGGAAGGAATGAATAAATGAATGGCTACCTGTAGGCCGTGGGGCTGAGGTGCACTTTATTGGGAAGCCCGTGACTCTCCATCCTAGAAGCCGTGTTCACAGTGTCACCGAACAAACAGTACCGCGGCATCTTGTCTCCCACCACACCTGCTAAGACTGGTCCGGTGTGGATCCCCACTCTGATCTGTACAAAGAGAATCTCACTGAAAAGGGACCGTCGAATACTTTTGCTTTTATTTTTAAATTAAGGTATAATATACCTAAAACGGAAAGACAGATCTTCAGCATTTAGCTCCGTGAGTTTTGACAGGAGCATATACCCTATAATCCACCATCCAGAATAAAATACAGACTACTTTCATTACTTTGCGACGTCCCCTTGTTGCCCTTTCCAGTTAAGTTCCCTCCCTCTCTGCAGGGGTAACGGCTTCCTCATTTCTTTTACAAAGAATTATTTGCCTGTTCTAGGACTATGCACAAATGGAATCGTAGAGTATATTGTTCTGTGCCTGCCTTCATTTATCCAGTTGAATGTTTCTGAGATTCATCCATGTTGTTGTATGTTTCAGTCATTCACTCTTCTATTACTGCAACCGTTCTATCGTAAAAACATACCGCAGTTTCTTTATCCAGGCTTCTAACTTCACGAACATTTGGGTTATTTCCAGTTTGGGGCCATTAGGAACACTCTTATACAGATCTGTTTGTAGACACACATTTTCATTTTTCTTAGATAAGTGCCTACAAGCAGAATTCCTGGATCACAAGGTAGATGCGTATTTAATGTTACAAAAAAACAAAAAACAGACCGTTTGCTAGCAATTTTCCGGAGTGTTTGCACCATTTTACATTCTCATCAGCAATGTGACACTCCAGTTGCTCCACAGTCTCACCATCATTTGGTCTTCTGGTGGGTGTGAAATGCTACCTCGTTGTGGTCTTAATTTGCATGTTGCTGACGGCTAACGATGTTAAGCACATTTTCATGCAGCTTGTGTCCTTTCTTGTATCTTTTTTCTTGAAAAGTCTGTTCAAGAGTTTGCTCATATAAATACCGGGATTATCTTTCATCGTTAATATAGAGGAGTTCTCTACTATATGCTTGGATATGGGATACACATATATTTCAAGTATTTTTCCCATTCTGTACACCCACAGACTGAGTGGCTTCAACAACAGGAATTTATTTTCTCCCAGTTCTGGAGGCTGGAACTGTGAGATCGAAGTGTTGGCAGGCTTCGTTTCCTCTGCAGCATCTCCCCTGGGTTTGTGGATGGCCTCACATAGTCTCTTCTTTGTGCCTGTGCATCCCTGGTGTTTCTTCCTATGTCCAGATTTCCTCTTCTTGGCAAGGACACCAGTCGAATGGGATTAGGGCCCACCCTAACAGCTTCATTTTAACTTGACCACCTCTGTAAAGGCCCTATATCCACATATAGTCATATTCTGAGGCCCGGGGGGTAAAGCATCAATATATGAATTTGGGGGGGAACAAAATTTGGCCCACAATAATGAGGTTTATCAGGGCTTTTTTACTTTCATGATTAATATTTTTTGTGTCCAATCTAAGAAATTAGTGCTTACCCCAAATTCATGGAGCTATTCGCCTATATTTCCTTCAAAAAGCTTTATGGTTCTAGCATTTATGTTTACATCTGTGATATATATCAAATTAATTTTTATATATGAAGGATTGAGGTACATTTTTCTTTCCGTATGTATTTTCAATTAAAATGAACCATTTCTTTTTTTAAATTTTTCAAAATACTTTTACTTATTTTTGAGAGAGAGAGAGATTGCAAGTGGGGGAGGGGCAGAGAGAGAGAGAGGGAGACACAGAATCTGAAGCAAGTTCCAGGCTCTGAGCTGTCAGCACAGAGCCTGAAACAGGGCTCAAACTCATAAACTGCAAGATCATGACCTGAGCTGAAGTTGGATACTTAACCGACTGAGCTACCCAGCTGCCCCAGAAATGAACCATTTCTTAAAAAGAAATTCCTTTCCCTGCTGACCTGATTTTGTGCCTTGGTTAAAAATTAATTGACTTTAAATATGTAGTTTCTTTCTGGGCTCTCTGTACTGCTCCAATGATCCATGTTTATCCTTCTAATTTCACCCTGTCTTTGTTAGTGTAGCTTTACAATAAATCTTGCAATTAGGTAGTGCAAGTCCTCCAGTTTTCTTATTTTCCAACATTTAAAACTAAATTTAGGTAGTTTGTTTTTATTTCATTTTCCAAATTTTTGTCCTTAGTATATACATATTCAACTAATTTTTGTGCACTGTCCTTATATCCTGTGACCTTGGTATTTTGATCTAGCTGAGGTTTTATAAGTCCACCATGGTCTTTGTAAAAAGATCATTTTACATCTTCCCTTCCAATCTTTATGTCTTATATTTCTTTTTCTTGCTGAATTGCACTGAGTAGGGCTTTTGGTATTTAAGAATGGAAGTGCTTATCTTTGTATTTATCCTGTTTGGGTTTGCTAAGCTCTTGGATATGTAAGTTGATATCCTTCATCAATGTTGGAAAATTCTCAGTCATTATTTCTTCACATATTTCTTCTGACCCAGTCTCACTGTATCCTTCTAGGACCCTAGTTCCACTTGTGGTAGTCCATTTGAAATTGTCCTACAGATCTAGGATGTGCTGTTTCATTTTTTTCACCCTGCTTCCTTCTCTGTGTTTCAGTGTGTTGTTCATTTTCACAATCCTTGATCCTTTCCTTTAGTGTGTCTAGAATCCGTTAAAGCCCTAAAATGAATTCTCTATTCCCGATTTCTGATATCATGGTTTTCATTTCCATTGGATAGATAGATTAATAGATAGTTATAGATAGATAGCATGTATTTCCCATCTGTTCAAACCAGTTCCCCTTTTCCAGTAGATCTCCTAAAATATTTATTGTAGTTATTGAAAAGATTCTGTCCCATAATTCCAACATCCAGGCCGTTTTCAGACCTGCTTCTGTTGACTATTTCCTCTCTTGGCTATACACTAAACCACATTTTTCTTGATTTTCTAGCATCTCATATTTTTAATTATTTAGTTGTATGTTCTATATTGTATGTGAAAGTACAGTAGAGACTGAAGTAGATAATATTCAGTGTTCAGTAAAGTTCAAATCTCTTTTTTGTCAGGCGGCTAGAGTGGAGACCGAGTGAATTTTATCTGTATTTGAATTGAGTCTGGGCTTCTTTTGCCAAGACACTGCTAGATTCCATGCAATATATGATTTCATATATTAAGAAGGCTAGATCAGGATTTTATCACCATCAGGGCTCGGGATGTGAGCACCAGCAAGGATCTGAGAACACCCTTATACTTTACAGTAAGTGTCCGGCTTTCTAAACTGTAGAAGATCTCTTTCTGATTTACAGCCTAATTGTGAGGTGAGGTGTTTGGGGGTCTCTTTGCCCTTTAGTCCCATGCTGGCTCTCTGCACATTGGGAGATTTCTCTTTACCATTCTTCTCTGCCCTTAGACTTCAAAGTGTCATTGTAGTGCCCTTGGTAAAGGCCAAGAATACCTCACAGGGATTTCTGTCTGTTCTCTGACTCTAACCCTACCTTTTCATGGGCCATTGACTTGCATTTGGAGAATGTGCCTCACATGCCTCAGGGACTGGGGGTTTCTCTCAGTTCTCCTCCTAACCCCATCCTTTGACTGAATAACCACATGTACTTGGTGAAGGCCTGTGGGAGAGTTGGTAGATGGGTACAGATTCTGTGGCTAGAACTGACAAAAGACAGGATCTTTGGGATTCTAACCTATCATTCTGGCCTCCATGTGGCCATTAAAGTTCACTAAAATTCAGACTGGTTTCTTCTCACCCTCACCTGCAGCTTTACTAGACATGAACATAACTATGGGTGTCCTCTTTGAAAGGGCTGGTTGCTTTCTGGAATCAGTTTATTTCAATTTCTTTGCTCACTAAGTTTTTTTAACGACTAGTATGGGAAGAGCAGCCTATTGCAGCTTTCTACATCCTAACCAGACTTAGTTATCTTTTCAGGCTAGATTTTCTTCTCCCTGAAATAAGAAGATGCATTCCTCTAGGAAAATGAGCCTGTCAAACACCAAGAATACTGTCTCATGCAGAGTAGGACCTCAGTACATGTGCGTTGAAGGAAATGTGAATAAAATAGTAGAAGATCTAAGAGTACTAATTTAAAAATTGTTGAAATGGCAGCACAGTTCTTTTAAGAGACAGAGATGTTTCAAGTCCTTTTCCCTACTTCCTTAAATAAACCCACACGGTAGGTTGTTTCTGGAGGATATTTAATGATGCTCCTATGTCCCTATTCTTATCTTAAACTTGATAACATCTTTTCCTGCTTTCTTCTGGGTAAAATCCACCAGGATAGTTTCCAGGAATTCATTGTTTAATTTCATTCGTACTGGTATGACATTACTGTCATTTCTATAGCTATGCCTTTTACACACACACACACACACACACACACACACACACACTTTACACAACGGTATCTATTCAATTCTTTTTTTCTTTAATGGCTTATATTAGAGCCCTTTAACTGAAACACATATCTCTTATCTGACCTTCTTATCTCATTCCCTCCCATCTTGATTTTTTATTTATGATCCTGGGGCTTGTATTCAACGGATGTATCTGCGTGTTTCCAATGGACCAAATATTGTGGATATGTAGTTCCTGCAACTACGTAAAGCCGGCTTTTACTCAGAAGCACCCAGTGCATACCAGAACAGAACCTGCAGCATTTCTCAGTGTCTGACTTGTGGTGAGGGTGAGCTGAACACATCTTCAGAATCTCCTACATAAGGGTCATAATTTAGAAAAATCCGATTCTGTCTTATACTTGTCTTTATTGAGTTTCGGTTGGCTGTGTAGTTTATTTTGAAGACCTGACTGCCAGGATCAGGGAAGGGATTACATTTTAAAATGCAGAAGCCCTGCTCTAAGGCATCTCAGGGCGTCAAGGATCTGCTGAGCAGACAGAAGACGACACCTGCTTTTCATCTCCAAAATTGTCCATCTTTTATAGTGTGAACAAATGTCCATGCCTGGAAGAGCAGGTTCCTGTGAGAAAGGTGGGCAGACGTCTCACTCAGGGCCACGTGGTGGGAGGAAAGCTGTTCTAAATCTCTCATGGCATCGTGGTGTCCGAGCTGCTGGCTGGAAGCAGTTTCCCGCCTCAGCCTGACTTGACCTGGGAGAGGACATGCTGAGTACACAGTTTCCC
The DNA here is from genome assembly GCF_046562875.1 of Panthera onca. Lineage (NCBI taxonomy): Eukaryota > Metazoa > Chordata > Mammalia > Carnivora > Felidae > Panthera > Panthera onca. The sequence continues at coordinate 220,294,330 of NC_138339.1, forward strand.
CAGGGGCAGGCGGGGATGAACCACTTGTTAGGTTGAATGCTCAAATAAAAAAGCAGGCGTTACGAACGAACCAGATACCAAGACGGATCGAGCCCTGCAAAGCAAGTGGAGAGGCTTGCTCAGCACTGTCCCAAGCTATCGAGAAAGACGCTCGTGGTAAATCACATGAAAATCCCACGCTCCAAAGCCTCCCCCGAAATTTAAGAAAAGTTGGGACGATGATATCTTTGCTAATATTTCTATTACTTAAAACATATTCAAGAGAAGACAAGAGTTGGGAGACGTTACCCATCGTAATTGCTGTAACATGCCCAGCAGCCACGTGAGCAGACTAATAAACAGAATTCTACTTTGTAGTGTGTGGGATGGTCGATATCAAACAGAGTACTCAGTTTCTCTCTACCTGGATGGGCTCTCCAGTGACAGGATTCATCACTTCTTTTGCAGAAATTCTCATCCCCAGAGCAAAGTTAGCCACTCTTTGAGCATGACTTCCAGTGGGCACTGGTACGCCCCCTACCACCATGTAGGCATCTCCTATAGTTTCCACCTGGAAGAGGGAAGAGAGGGTATTCAGATGGTTTCCTTCATGCATCCAATATATCACTAAATATTTTTGTCATTTTCCACATATTGACAGAAGGACCATATCTAAGCTGGTGGTTACTGGCCAGGAGTATACGGAGCATAAGGGAGGGCTGAGAGGAAAACTGACTCAGGAAACCACCAATGAGCTAGCCCAAAGGGCTTTCTGCTTCTGGTGGAAGCTCCATAGAAGACATGGCTCCTGAGTTAGCGTATGATGCTATATATCAGCCGTACGTTATTCAGATTAGACTCTCTGCCGAATGGAAGGGGTAGAATTACTCTCTGGGAAAACAGTGTGCCCCTCAAAGGCCTTTTGGCACTGGATATTATAAAAAGATTTCTGAAAAACTAAAATTGCTAAGATATCTCCAATTCCCTGTTAGCTGTATCTCCTCACCCCACTCCCATCCACACCAGACCACAGAGCAGCGAAGAGAGAGGCAAAGGAAGACCGATAACCGAGCTCCCGCCCTGCCTGAGTGGGACACACACGCAGTAGGTGAACACTTACTTTGTAGACCTCGTGGACACTGGTTAATCTGTCAAACTTGGAATACATGGAATTCAGCATGGTCACTATCTGGATAGGTTGGCAGGCAGCACAGATGTTAGTAAATGTCACCACGTCACTGAAGAGAATGGTGCAGGTTTTAAATTCTCCTGCAAAACGTAAACTGAGCATCAGTGAGAGCCAGGGATGTGGGATGATGATTCTCTGGATTCTAGACTCAAGTGCTCTCTGGGAACCAAATCTGGCTGAGCCTTGGGGAAAAGGAGCCGGGTCCATTCGGCCAACAGACACTCCCTGAGTGCCTGCTATGAGCTGGTCGTTGTTCGGGGAGACGCGTGCAACGTGGAACAGACAGCACCTCTGCCTCTAAGGTGCCCCCAGTCCAGTGAAGAAGACGTAGGAGTAAAGAAGCACCCGGTAAGGTGTGATGAGAGCCATGGCAGGACAGGAATAGGCTGGGTGGGCCGTGGCTTACAGAGAAGCTTCTGGCAGGTGGCCTGCCGCGGAGCCCGAACTACAGGAGATCCAGGCCGGGGCTGACAGAGACTGGTCGTCACGAAGTGGCGACTTCCACTATCCGTGTCTGGCGAGAGGGCTACGTGTGCTCAGCGCGTCCTCCTAACTCCTTGGGCCGCTTCCAGCCTTGCTAATTTTCATACGGCAGCCAGATGACCTGTTGAAGTCAGACCCTCCAATCCTGTGCCTCAAATCCGTGATTTCAACACACTGAGACTAAACTGGAAAATCCTTGGGGTGCCTGGGTGGCTCAGCCAGTTGAGTGCCCGACTCTTGGTTTTGGCTTGGGTCATGATTCCAGGGTTGTGGGATCAAGCCCCACATCAAGCCCCGTGTCAGGCTCCTTGTTACTTAAGATACTCTCTTGCCCTCTCTCTCTCTCTCTCTTTGCCTCTCCCCTGCTCGTGTGCTCTTTCCTGCTCTCCCCACCACCCCCCCTCAAAAAAAAAAAAAAAAAGAAAGAAAATCCTTACCATGGCCAGTAAGGGGTCCCCTCTGTCCCCACCATCTCTCTGATCTCACGTCTCCATGCTCCCTGGCTTACTCCACTCCAGCCACACTGGCCTCCTTGGGGTTTCATAAGTGCCTCCTGCTTAGGCCCCTGGCACCTGCTTTTTCCTCTGCCTCTTTTCTCCAACTTCTCTTTTCTCCAATATCCAAAGGGCTCTGTCTCACATCTCACACATAACCACCTCAGTGAGAACTTCCTTTATCACTCTATCTAAAATAACAGTCCCTAGACTCTATCCTTTTGGCCTGATTTCTGCCCCCAACCCCACAAGCCTTACATGGCATATTTTATATGGGATTTTTTATTTGTTTGTTGCCTATCTTCCCCACTGGACTGTAAGCTCCACGAGATGAGAGACTGTTTCGTACTCTGCTGTATCCCCAGCACCTAGAGCAGGGCCTGGCACATAGTAGATCCTCAATAAATACTTGTTGGATGACCAAATGGGTGACTGCTTGAACACAGCTGGGCATTCTCTGTATTATTTATACCTCTGGTAATAATCTCTCCTTCACGTAGTTTCCTCTGCCCTCTGGCTTCTGGCCTGCCATTCTCTCCTCATATTCTCCCTACCTTTCTGATCTCCTTGTTTTACACATTCCACTGGCTTTTCTTCCTCCTTAAATAATAGGTGTTCCTTAAGCTTCAAAACCTAACCCTCGTCCCTTCTCACCTCATGCCCCCTGAATGACCTTATTTATAATTCATAGAGTCGGTGTTTAACCACCACCCACACTGCAATAATTCCTAGATCGATAGCTTACCCAAGGAACTTTCTTCGAGCTCTCCCCACAATTCCTAGCTACCTACTGGTCGTGTCAAGTGGAGTATCCTACAGGCTGCGGTATTTATCTTGAGACTGCCTCACCTTTGCTCCTGCAATCCCGTTCTCCCAAAATGCCTTTCCCTGCTTTTCCTCTGAAATAAAGTCTCAAGGTGTAACTCAAGTGCCCTACACTTGATATATACAAACCCTCACAGCCCCTGCCTCCTGTCTCTTCCTTTCTGATGCCTTTTTATCGTTAATTTCCCTGGCGTCTGTGTTTCCACACCTTTGTCATGGAAAAAGTATGTATGTTGGAGTTAGACGGACCTCTGATTAGTCTTCAGCTCTTTTACTCATAAACTGGGGTGAATGTAGATTTACTCAGCTGTTTTGGATAATAGCACCCCGCTCATAGAAGTGTTCAGAGAATTCAATGAAATGGCACGTCTAAAACCGTCTAACACAGATCCTGGCACAATAATTGCTCTTTAATGCACGTTAGTTCCCTTTCCTTTGGCTACCGCCACCCCTGTGAAATTATTCTGTCTATGTCTGTCAAACCCGCAAGACTGTGACCTCCTTTGGGTCCTCGAGACCTGGCAGCACCCTGGCATTGAGTTAGTTTACCACACATGTCTGGGGGTGAACACGCACCCGTGACAAGTGGGAAGCGAGGTCAGAGTAAACATGGCATCGTTTCCTCCAGCAATGGCTTGCTCTCCCAGAATGGTCTTTAGAGGCCCATGATTTAGGTAACGTGTGGGTGTATTATGTCCAGCTAAAGAACTCTATTCGTGGCCACTGACGAAAAGGCCAGTGTCAAGCCGTAGCTTTCAGGTCTTAGAGAACGTGCCATAGGTGGGTGAAGTTGACAGGCACTCTTACTTAATCCATGTTTCACTCTGGTATTACTTTCATTATTCTTGATGTTGGGAGAAGAAAACTGAGGACGTACATCTCAAGCAACCTGCCCAAGATCATGCTGCTAACAAGTGATGGACCCAGAATCCAAACCCAGAGCTGTCTGGTTTCGGAGCCTGTGCCCCTAACCCCTGAGGCACACCGCTACTCTTGCCCAGGGGCACCCATGAAGGGGAGGGAATGCTTTACCCGCGGCGACCTTTTTGCCCTCCTTCAGCTGGTTGGCCACATGTTCCGGCAGCATGGCATAAAGCAAGGTCTCGGTTTTCTTCTTTTCTATGGCCAAGTGCTGGGAGAGGACCCGCAGCTCCTCCTTCTTCCTCTCCAGCTGGTTGGACAGCTCAATCTCTGCCAGCCGCTGCTGGTTCAGGAGGATGAGGTCCCTGGTGGTGTCGTGAGGGGCGATGTCAGACAGGTGCATCCGATGCGCCTCCAGCTCTCGCAGGCTGCGGAGCTTCGGGGAGCACAGGTATATCACGCACCGCGCGGACTCCATCCAGATCATCTGGCCTTGCCGTCACGAGAGAAAGGTGACAGTGCAGCAGGTCACCCGCCGGTGCTACAGCTCGCCAGATCGTCACCCACACAATATGCCCTCGTATCCACTGCACGGTCTCACCCCTTCCCTTCTAGCCAAATTTCTTGACAGCCATCTGTCTATACATCCTGTCTCCACTTACCCATCTTCCCTGGCTCGCAACGCCTCTCTTTACTTGGAAGTGGCCCCAACCCCGGCTTCCGATCTACCTACTCCAATACGAGTCTATCTGTCTCTCCCTTACTGAGGCTTTCTGCTGTTGGATGACGTTGGGCAGAACCCCCTCCCTGAAACCTCACTTTCACGGACTTCCCCGACACTTCTTGCAATTTTTCCTTTAGGTTTTTTCGCTCATTCCTTCAATGCTGGTGTTCCCCAGGGTTCTGTCTTGGTGTTCTCTCTTAGTATTCCACAACTGCCTCTGACACCATGCTGACAATGAATCTGAATTCCCAGAGAAACCTTGCTGCCTGGACTCAATGCATATTTCCTTAAAAACAGATCTGTTTATTATTTTATTATAAAAGTGGCACACATGCATTGCAGAAAATGAAAACGGCTGGAGACAATATTAAAAGTCACCCATAGGGGCGCCTGGGTGGCTCAGTCGGTTAAGTGCCTGACTTCTGCTCAGGTCATGATCTTGCGGTTTGTGGGTCTGAGCCCCGCGTCGGGGTCTGTGCTGACAGCTCGGAGCCTGGAGCCTGTTTCGGATTCTGTGTCTCCCTCTCTCTCTGCCCCTCCCCCACTCATACTCTTTCTCTCTTAAAAATAAAGATTAGGGGCGCCTGGGTGGCTCAGTCGGTTGAACGGCCGACTTCGGCTCAGGTCATGATCTCACGGTCCGTGAGTTCGAGCCCCGCGTCGGGCTCTGTGCTGACAGCTCAGAGCCTGGAGCCTGTTTCAGATTCTGTGTCTCCCTCTCTCTGACCCTCCCCTGTTCATGCTCTGTCTCTCCCTGTCTCAAAAATAAATAAAAACGTTAAAAAAATAAATAAATAAATAATAAAGATTAATATTAATAAAAAAATTTTAATTTTTTTTTAACGTTTATTTATTTTTGAGACAGAGAGAGACAGAGCATGAATGTGGGAGGATCAGAGAGAGGGAGACACAGAATCTGAAACAGGCTCCAGGCTCCGAGCTGTCAGCACAGAGCCTGACACGGGGCTTGAACTCACGGACGTGAGATCATGACCTGGCCCAAAGTCGGATGCTCAACCGACTGAGCCACCCAGGCGCCCCTAAAAAAAATTTTTTAAGTCACCCATAATCACACCACTCAGATAACTACTAAAAAATGGGGTCCTCTGCCATCTTTTTCTGTAATCTGAATTTTTCACTTCAATTTTATAATAGATATATCCTTCCATGGCATAAATGGAGATATGCATCATACTTTTCGCTGGCCACATTGATTATACTGTATTTTACTTAAGCAATTAGCTAGCACTGATTATGTTACACCCCTTTTATCACCCTATAAACGACATCGCAATGACCAAGCTTAAGGTAAGTCGTTGTGGATAATCGTGACAATTCTGTTAAGGATATAATCTTAGAAATGGAATTACTGAGGCGAAGAATATGCTCACTTTTAATGTTTTCGATGCATATTGCTAAAACACCCTCTAAAATGATTGTGACAATTTATACTCCCATCAACAGTGATTTTTTTAATTGCCTATTAATATTTATGCATGGATGTCTGCAACTGAACTCGTCTTCAAGCTCCTTTGCAAATGTTCTGTTTAATTGCTTCATCGCACATGCACTTGGTCTCTACTGTGAGCCAGGCACACTATTCTAGACTTGGAGGATACAGCAGTGACCCAAATGGGCAAAGTCCCTGCCCCAGGTAGTTCACATGGGGTCTTTTCTGTTAATCACACCTTCACCACCCAGTTACCCGAGCAAGAAAGCTAATCCTTATCCTAAATATCCTCTCTCTTTTTCAACACCGACATCCAGTCTCCAACTCCTGCCTTAATTATCTCCTGAATCTGTTCCTCAGTTACCACCCCGGCGCCACAGCTTGCTGCACTCAACACTTTGAAGCTTCTCGCTAGGGATGCCTGGTGGCTCAGGCAGTTAAGCGTCTGACTCAGGTCATGATCTTCTGGTCTGTGAGTTCAAGCCCTGCATCCGGCTTTCTCTCTTCTGTCAGCACAGAGCCCACTTCAGATCCTCTGTCTCCCTCTCTGCCCATCCCCTGCTTGCATGTGCTTTCTCTCTCTCAATGATAAAAATAAACAGTTAAAGCTTCTCACTAGTTCTCCCGGGGCAGCCTCCAGCTTTTTAGCCAGTTTTTCTGAAGAAATCAGAAAGCTCTGCCTGGTCCCTTTCCGAGAAATCTCCCACACTGCAGAGAGCAATGGGAAAGGGCTGAGTTACTTACCTCGCAGTTTGAGTGCGGGCTGACTTTTCCATGCCTCAGGCATCCTTTCTCTTCGGACCTTCAGGACAAATTGACTGTTGATAAATTTGCAGATGCTGAAAATGTCGAAGGTAACTTGGGGATGAATGATGGAGAAATACTCATCCAATTGAGTCTTCTGGTTTTGGAGTCCTGGGACATACTTCTGAATATTCACTCCAGCTTGCTTGACCCTCAGCTACCCACAGAGGACAGGTGTAAGACCGGGGAACAGAAAGCAACCCTCACCGTAAACTCTCCCTTGCAAATATCACTCCGCATGCTTTGCGACTCACTAAAAGGGGTCAGTAATGGTCAGACACCGTGGAAGTAATAAATACTATTTTAAAAATCAAATCTGCAGCTCATCTCTGAAAGAGAAAAGGATAGCATGGGGTGTTCAACAGCAAACCTTTGACTGACAAGAAACAGAGGTTAAATGTTTCAGTTGGAGTAACAGTTCTTCCCCAGCTTTGTGGGACTTCTTAGAATTCATTAACAAAGAAACTAGCCAATTCTGTGACTTAGATCTGACACCCAGGCCCAGGTGAAGGCGTCCATCATGGAGGTCGGGAGACATCTTTCACTGCTGTTTCCAGGGAACACACGGAAGAAAGAAGCAAAGAGTACATAAAATATCCAATGCCCGCACAGGCTGTCCAGGAATACATAACTTCACTAACCACGGGCACTCTGTTAGGCTACAGAAATCAACTTAACATTATGGAATAACTATCATTAAACTTACTGTTATTCTATGCCCAAAACTTAAAAAGGAAAAGGAATTTTAAAAGTATGGGGCGATGGGGTGGGGGTGCAGGGGCAGTGAGCCTAGGTGGCTCAGTCGGTTAAGCATCTGACTTCAGCTCAGGTCATGATCTCATGGTTTGTGAGTTTGAGCCCCGCATCGGGCTGTGTGCTGACATTGCAGAGCCTGGAGCCTGTTTCGGATTCTGCGTCTCCCTCTCTCTCTCTCTCTGCCCCTCCCTTGCTTGCTCTGTGTGTGTATGTGTGTGTGTGTGTGTGTGAGTGTGTGTGTGTGTGTGTGTCTCAAAAATAAATTTAAAAAAAATTTTTTTAATAAAAAAAAAAGTACATCAGGGACACCTGGGTGGCTCGGTCAGTTAAACATCTGACTCTTGATTTCGGCTCAGGTCATGATCTCAAGGTTCATGAGACTAAGCCCCAAGCCTTTAAACATCTGACTCTTGATTTCAGCTCAGGTCATAATCTCAAGGTTCATGAGACTAAGCCCCAAGCCTGTCTCCGTGTTGACTGTGCAGAGCCTGGTTGGAATCTCTCTCTCCCTCTCTCTCTCAAAAAAAAAAAAAAAAAAAAAAAAAAAGAAGAGAAAGTACATCGGAATTTAAAACATTGATAATAGCAATAATAGTGTCCTCACGGCATTGGGGAAAAGCCAAAGTACATTACTTTACAATTCCCTAGTTGTTGAGGTCACAACCTGAGCCAAAATCAAGAGTCGAACTTTTAACGGACTGAGCCACCCTGGTGCCCCTCCCTAATTGTTTCTTATAAGAGTGTTTGATTTCCTCAGATCAATTCTTTGCAAGCAAAGATGACCCTCAAATGAGTAAATTTCATAGATTCTGTATCCAGCAGTCAACTGGCAGGTGATGATCCAAACATATCTCTGCATTCAAACAACTAGCAGAGAAAATCTCAATTACCTGAAGCCATTTTAATTGATTTTTTAACCAAATTTATTTTACCTAACTGCCTTTGAAAGGAGCTCATAGTCACTTCGGTTGACATATATTTCATCCAAGGAAACTGATAACAACCGAACGTTTGTCATTAATGGTCATCGTCACAACTCCCACGGAACAGTGGCATGAGTTGGCACAGCCTTCTCCCCTGCCTTCAAGATGCAGAGGGAGAACCCTACTGGGACTGAGACAACCGCAGTGGCCACGAGGACGGTGAGGGATCACATCTAGAATCTCACCCTGCCATTACCGACTGCATTCTTTTGTCTCTTGGCGTCGTGAACTTTGGTGTCACTTCCTTTTTCTCTAATGGCAAACCTTCCCGTGCACTCATCAGTGCAGACCCCTTGCTGCTGCCCCCCCGCCCACCATACCCACGGAGAAGTTCCAACATTCTAGTTTCTGGAGGAGGCCACAATGAAAAGGAAGCCAATGGTCATGCCAGACTAAATCCTAGTCTCCCAACCCCTGGGGACTCCTCAGGGACTTGACATGAAAGACTATACGACATACTCCCTTCCCAGCTTAGCCCCAGTCCAAGCTACAGCGGGAAAGGGCCTCTTACTGATTCATCAAATACAATGTGGAAAGGAAAAGCATTGCAGAATGTCTTCTGTTCAATCCAGAGACGCTCGGGATAAACGGGCACAAAGGTGTTCACAAGATGCCCTGGATGTAGAAAAAGAGAGTCCTGTTCAGAGGCCGTTCACGCCACCAAGCTGACACAGAGCAGAGCTTGGGGTAGTGTCTTAAATGTTTCATGGCCACAGAGCAGTCCCCACTCTCTATCAGAGGCCCCCTTGGCGTCTCCAGATGGCCACAGCGATTCTTCCAAATTAAAACAAACAGAAAACTTGCTACTGGGTTAAGAAGCACCCCCCCCCCGCCCCCCCAGCCCCTGCCAAGTTTCTGCCCGCCGCTGAAGAGTCTCTGGGCCAATTGAGTACGTCTCGCCAGGAAAACAGAGCCGGCATTGAAACGGTGACAGCCAGACAATGAGCTGGCGGAGCAGAGCGTGTGTGCCCGGCCCAGCGTCAGGGACATTTGCCATGGAGCTTTTTAGACTGACAGTTTTGGGTGGCACATGAAAATTTAACCAACAGCCCTATTTGGCAGGGGGTAGAGATTCGAAATGGAGCCTTTTTGATATGAAAATCTCCCAGACAAAGGATGTCAATTGCGTGTTTGACTCGCTTGCCATGGCTTGAGGGACTCAAAATGCAGCCTTCTGAGCCCTGCAGACCTCCTCCCAGATGCATGTCACCGTGACCCACAGGGCATGATGGGGAGGGCTCTAGCTCCCCGGCTCCCCACAGGGCGGGGCTCTCATTCTGGCTCAGCCATTAGGTGCTGATCATGAGACGGGCTCAGTGTCAACAAGGGCGCCTTGAAAGCCTGATGCCTTCATTTTTCACATGGAAGATGGGGGACCTTGTTCAAGGTCATTCAGCTCCTGAGGGACAGAGCCAGAGATCTGCTTTCTTGGCTCCTAATCCAGTGTCCTTTGCACTACTGGATACTGTGGTTATTAACCACAGGCTTCCTGGCCTGAAATGCATCCCAGTCCAGAAGGCCTGAGAAGCTGTAGAAAATTCACTGTTCTTGAGAATATGTCAGTAGTCATTCCTCCTTCCTTTCAACACAGTGACCAACTGGGACAGATTCCCCTCCTCTCTCCGGTGGCTTTCCCTGACTACTGGGGAGACTGTGTGTCTGTGCCACCCAGCGCAAATAAAAGGGGCAAAGGAAGGCAAGTTAGAGTCTGATGTTTGAATGCGTAAGACCATGCCCGCCAAATCCAAGCTCTGCAGAAATCAGTGACGTCATCATCATAGACGACTTTGCCCAGTTGTGTGCACCAATGATTCTGCTCTGAGAGCCAAGGTCAGGAGAACGGCCGACTCACCTTTTCCGAACATGACTATACTTCTCACAACTTCCCAGTGGGATTTCTTCACAGGGCAAACAGAGACACTCAAATATTTCTCCTTCATCCTAAGGAAAGCTGCCTCCAGGGCCTACAGGTGGCAGGGAGAGAAGCACACGTGTCTGATCATGTGACTGGTCGTGTAACTGGAGACACACAAGCCCCTTCTGCTGTAATTGGGACCAGAGGAACAGCAAGGCCTTGCAAGGTCATTGTTAGCAAGACATTGTTATCCCCAAGATTTTTATCTAATTAATCCTCATGTTGTTTCTCTGCCAAAGGCAGCAAGAACTTTTTTTTGCAAATCTCAAGACAGGGCTGGCAGAAAAATGACACCTGACCATCTTGTCTTCTTGTGGTTGTAGATTCTGTAGCAAACAGGCTCTGAGGTGGGCTTTGAATGCTCTAAGATATCAACACCGTGGGCTCCAGGAACCACAACATTATCTGGATATTTGTATAAGCTGTGCGGACACAGAGAGCTGTGTACCTAATAATGTAGTACCTAAATAGATAACGTTCACTCCACAAGTTGCAACTGAGGCAGCCAATCCCAGGATGGCACATTGACTCCAGACTCCTAACTGGCCCCAGCTACGGAAGTGGGCACTAAGGACTTCAAAAGGTCAATTTATTTTGGAAGGATTGCAAAATAAGCCACCAAATCCAAATTTCCGGCCTTTATATTGGTGTTTTCAGAGGTGAAAATGTTCCAGGCTAAGTTTCATCCCAGAATACTTCCCAATATTTATCCAAGTTTTCTTAACCCAGACGTTCTCAACGAGGAATGATTTTTGTCCCCCACCCCTGCCTTGGGGATACATGGTGATGCCTGGAGACATTTTTGATTGCCACAACTGAGGAGCGGGGAGCGGGGGTGCTATTTGCATCTAGTGGGTAGACTAGCAATGCTGCTAAACACACACAGGACAGGCCGTCATAACAAAGAATGATCTGGTCCCAAATGCCAATAGTGGAGATCGAGAATATCTGCCTTAAATCCACTATGAGAAGGTCCATTTGGTTCTGTTCTTTGCACAGATTGTTCCAAGACCAGTAGATCCAATGGGAGGATCTGTGCTCTCTGAAGACATAGCAAACCCAATACCTCTTGGTCCCTCTGGATATCCTGATTGCCTTTTAACCTGTTTGGCTTTGCCCTTCCCATCTGGCTGTGAGACTTCTGTACAACCAGAAACACAACATGCTCTTTCTTTCTTGTCCTCTCCTCTTCCTTATTCATGCTGAGGATATCCATGGTCACATCAATGTCAAAGAAGTCTTTGGCCACAGCCTCAATGATACCTGCAGCAGAAGGACACCTACTGATGAGGGATGGCAAGAGGCAGATATGTCAGCTAAAGTCATAAAATAATCAAGTTATACAACTTCAGATGAACATTCCAGGGTTCACTAAGTCCAGGCCTTGCATCAAGACAGGGAGCATACGGTAGATTAATAAAATTCAAAAATAAAATAACTTACAGGTAGAGGTTTAAGTTGTACATGTCTGGATACCAAATATATCCCTGCCACTCTAATTTCTAGCTCAGCATCTATTCATTTGTTTATTTCAGGAAGGCATTTCACTCACTAAACAAACACACTCTAGAAATAATGTAAACAACGTTTAGTTGTAAAAGCATTAAGGATCATGTTTTAAAAAGAGGTTCTCCAGAAATCTATCCCCGGGTTATAATATAAACATGGGAAAAGCACGAATGAAGATGTTCACCACAGCACTGGTTACAATAGCAAAAGAGTAGCACCAACTACAAATTCAACAGTGGGGCCTGGTCAGTTACCCTATGAAATACCGTTCGGCCTTTGAAAATGACTTTTAAAGACCATGTAAAAACGGGGAAGGATGCTTTCTCCATAATGCTGAATAGACAAGAAAGATTGATACAAAATAATATATGCAGAATTATCATAACTATGTAAATACCTAGTTTAAGATGTTAAAATAAAAATGGAAATTATTCCTCCTTTTGGCACTTTGGGAACTTATTTTAAAGCCTCAAAGACTTTGGAAGTAACGGTCAAGACAGCAAAGACTCAGATTATGGAAGAGCTGGTTGGCTATTAGCCATCCTGGAGAATTGTGAGGGGACCATCCCCCAGAGGCCTCGTAGCGGTGGGACTGGTTAAGACATTCCCATACCTGGTACGATGTGGCACAGACCGCTCCTATCAGAGTAGTAATGGAGAAGCATCCTCCCGTCTGCTTCTCTCTCCACACGGAACGATGGTGCGTTCATCTCCTAACCAAAAGACACGACGTGTTTTCTCTCAGTGAACCCAGGTTGTTTAAATTATGCTCTTGAGGCTTTGTGAAACAACGGTGCTTACCCATTATAGCACACAGAACTATACCCCCAATCACATAAAATCCACTATGGTTTTGGGCACCCTATGTCAGGAATTTGATATTATCCCTAATTCCCTAACCCACCCTAGATGGCAAGTATTATCTCCCTTTTAAAGAGAAGAAACAGGCTCAGTGGAGTCAAGGGTAAAGGAAGGGAGGAACAATGTTTGGACCCCAGTGAGCCTTCACCACGCGTGTTGCTTCTGCCCACACTCCAGGGCGGGGCCAGCGGCCGTGCTCGGCCTGTGACCCAGGGACCACGGGCATCTTCACCCTCAGAAAGATCAGGCGCTCAGAGCAATTTGGAGAGGCGTTGCTTTCTCATCCTGGAAGTAGAATGCCGTCTGCGGTCTAAAGTCGCTCATTTGGAAAATCAAGATATGTCAGAAGAGATCCTCTTTCTCTAGGAATAAATGGTGACGTTTAAGTATGCACCATCTCACAGTAGATGTACGTCAGGAAATAAGGATGGAGACTTCACCTGGGGGATCCCCGAGAGAAGCACCTTTCTCCCCGACCTGATGCGTAGGCAGCTGAGTACCCCGGCTTACAGCTTGTGGTCTGAGCGAGGGAAGAGTTTAAGGAGCTGGGCTCCTACCAAGATCTTTGCTTCCTTCTATGGTGGGAGGGTTTCCACTTAAAATGAGCTTCTTTTAAAAAACAAATGTATTTTATCTTTCAAAAGCATATACATAGAGAAAGTATATGTTTGCATGTATGTGTGTTTGCATCTTGATTAAATCTTCCGAGGATTTGAGGTGGCACATATAAAAAGTATGAAATAAACCAGGAGATTAAAGGCTATTTCAAAAACTTCCATCCAAACTCTCCACCGTGAAAAAAATAACCAGAGTCCAGAAGGGGCTAAAATGAAAATTCGTGTGCTCTTGCTACGTTGTCTCCCCTCACTCGTCGCCCCCAGCCGAGGCTGCTTCCCAGAGGCACTTCCCAAAATTTGTGCTTTTAATTCTTCTGGTAAGTGTATCTGACTCTCTAAATAGTAAGATTGTACTTCTATTTCTTAGTTAAAATAGTGTCTTGCAAAAGTAGAGAATCAGGGAAAAGGGAAAATAATGGGAAACAGACCAGAGCATGGTCTTTGGAAACAGACACGTGGGGTCATGTCCTGTCTGGGCCACCACAACCCAGCAACTTGGGGCAAGTGTTTGACCCTTCTGGACCTGTTTGCTCATCTGTATCATGAGAAAAAAAAATCAGAGTACCTAATCTTGGTGTAAGGAGGACAATTCAATGTTTATAAATTACTTAGCCCCACACCTGCTTCATAATTAGCACCCAATGAAAGTTAGCTTAAAAAAAAAAGAAAAAATTAAAGGCACAGCTACAACCAGAAATGTATGCCTTAAGGCACTGGCAAATTACTAGAGGCAAACATAGAGAAAAGTCAGCATTACCTTATTTTATTTTTGCTTAAAGAGACAGAACATTCCGTCCAGCGTAAAACATTACGGAGCTACCAGGTTATTATTGCGTGTATTTTATTACGGCTTGCATATTATAACACTGATATATTTTATTCACCTCATTATGTGCAAAATGTCCTCACTTCCACCCTGAGAAGTTCTCTTCTTTAGCATTGACTTTGGCACGGGAAGGAATGACCGATGATTGCCTCAGAGGAAAGGTAGTGGAGCTGTGTGCAAACAATGGGCGGTGACTTCAGACCCTCGGTCCCATTCACACTTATTCACAAGAGTGGCAGTAATATGGTAACTACAGTATCTGGAGCACATCCATGAATTAACACGAATGGGAGACTATTAACATTCTCCAGAACCGTGACTTGAAATATTAGCCAAATTTTCAGACGAAAGATGTCATATTAAGGAATCTTATGGGAGATTCTGGAAGGAGCCTAACTGTACTTCTTTGTGTCTAAGTGCAGTGCTGTAGCAAAGAAATTGGAAAGGAAGCTGCCACATAAATTATTGTAATTTTTAAACCGGCTGTATTGAACAGAGAGAAAAGAGAAAAGAAGGAAGTTATTATTATTTATGAAATGCCTTCTGTAAAGTGATTATGACGCTGGGGACTTCCACATGTGACCTCTTTGAATTCACACAATATATGAGATAGGAGTTTTTTTCCTATTTACTCCTCTTTGTCTCTGTGTTTTCCCAATGCCTAAAATAGGGCTTATTACAGAGTAAAGCCTCAATACATATTTATGAAATGAGTAAAGTGAAAAAAATCAAGGGCCAGAGAGGGCAAATAACTTGTACAGGATCACACAGCTAGTAAATTGCAGAGCTGGTCAGACAGCGCGGTAGGTGCATCTGACCCCATATCCAGGGCTCTTGCTATCCCCTTGCGTAGTTCCCTTCATTGACAACAGGACAGACCCACCTACTCATCCTGTCTGAAGTCAGTTAAGGTTTTTCTTATTCCTTGAAATATGGAGAAATATTCCATGAAAAAATTGAGAAAATAATAGTTTTCCCATTGAACACGTATAAGGGTGCACTATGGTTGATGAGTCACTTTAGCACACACAACCCCATTTTACCCTCACGACAACCCTTCAAGGGTGGTTAGGAGCATTAAATATAAAAATAGTGGAGAAAGAGACTGGTAAACTATAAAGGGCCCTAAAAATAAGTACAAATAATTCATATAAGATAATAAACTATTATTAAAAGCTACGTAAATGCCCGTTTGCCTTTCTAATAAGGCTGTTTCTTTTCTAAAAAAGAAGAGGAAGTCTAGGCGTTTAAATTCCCAACGATGCCTACAAACAAGAAAGCCAAGGAATGAATTCCAGAAGGATATATCCCAATAGGGAAATTAGTTTCTTAACACCTCAGGCGGTCACCCCGCGGGTTAATCAGCATTGGATGGTTTCCGACTCTGGCTCTTGGCCCTATCAAATCTTTGCTTCTGATACGTGAATAAATGAATCTGGCTACCGAAGCTATTTCTCAGCTCCATCAAAGCCGGGAAACCTGAGGGGAGATTTTGCAAGTCCACTACAACCTGATTGTTTCCCCGTCTTGGTCCCCACTGTGATCAGTCTTCCAGATCTAATTCCAAGCCCACACCAGCGACTGTCAGAATAGACCATCCTCTGTCACAAAGCCAACCTCTTCAGCTTGTCCCTCATTGGTTGTTGCCGGCCAGTTAATAAAAGTGGCCCACAGGTATTCATTTTCCATTCCTTTCCCCAGGGGACTCCTGGCACCTCGAACCAGGGATCCTGCACGTCCCTTCCAGCTGCACCCCTCTCGGGGCTTGTGGGAAGATGGCCCGGAACACCCACTGGCATTTGCTTCGTCACCGAGCCAACAAGACTGGACTCAGATAGCCTTACCTGATAAGATAGTGCGAGGTAACTGTGGAGGGCATCTAGGTTTTCAATAAACTCCGTGAGGTTTCCTCCCAGTGTCCGTAACATCCTATCGTAGCCAGACATCTTACAGAATTTAAAGAAATATTCTCCAAAGAGTCTCAGAATGGCTTCCATGGAGACACCTGCGGAACCCAAAGCACACCCCCAAAATAAAAGCACCTGCAAAATGTTTGTTCTCATTCTGGGGGTCTTCAGTGATTCCCAAAGAGTTCAAATCCCGGCTGTGTGATAACACAACTGAACATCTCCCTGAGGTTTTACTTTCGCCGTCAGTAAAATGCCAATAATGACATCCCTGTCTCGGGGCCACAGTGAGGCACCCAGTGCAGCCCCGGCGTCTGGAAGGTGCTCATTAAATGTGAGTTCCTCCTACCCCTACCCCAATCTTTTCTGTGGTCCCCGTGGCATAAATCCCTCTCCGGTCCAGAAGGGGATGGGAAGCTGTCGTATTCCCATGATGGCTGAGTCTGGCACCCAGAAGGAGGCTCGCCCTGGGCAGGGCAGTGTATGGTCCTCTGCGGTCTTCCCTACTACCTCTGGACATCTTCAAATACTATGGCTTTAAGCAAAATAAAAAGCTATCTCTGAGAAAGAACTAATACTGCGACTACAGAACAATACTGACAAACTTATCTCCAAAACCCGCAGTGGCTTCCCCTTTCTCTCTCACCCTCTCCACATCCTGGCGTCCCTGTGGGGTGCACTTTTCACATCGCATCCTTCATAAAGATTTCTCTGAATATCCCACATCACCCTGAGCACCCTCCCGAAGTGCAGCATTTTGTTTTCTTTCCAACTCTGCGATAACTCTGACGGGCGATGACCGCACACGACACGTTTTCTGGGCGATACACAGCACAGGTGCTAGATACATACCTGGGGGCAGACTTGTAGCTCTAGCTGGAGCTTCTGCCCCTGTCTGCACTGTTGCAATAGACAGCATGTGATCGGTGGCTTTCTAGAGGGGCGGAAGTGTTTTTTCAGGATGTTTTATAATTCCCGAAGCACTCAGTCATTAAACGCTCAGTAATCAACATCACCAATTATTTTGCCCAGTGCTTGCCAGAACCTTGTAAGGGAGATGATCTTATTACCATGTCCCCTTTCTGAGGGTGAGTGTCAGCTTTGTAAATTCACCCAAATCACGCAGAGTGGCAGAGTTTCTAAGTCTAAATTCGGTAATTCCCAGACCAAATCCCATAGCCCCTGGAGCAGCAATGAAATAAGAGGTCTCCCGCAGGGTGAGGGCTACTGATGGGTTGTCATCATTGACACAGGAGACAGGGCGTTCACTGATGTTGGTGGCCTGGCACATCTGTGAGAGAACACTCTCATATTTCCTGTGGTATGGTGACACTGGTAGGTCTTGGGGGCTGGAAGAAGGTCTGGAATGCCCAGGTTTATGGGAGTCCTGAGGAATTCACAATCACCATAATCCTTGGCTGGGTCCTGTGATGCTCTGGCTGGATCTAGAATTCCAGCAAGGGGCTTTCCAATGTCTTGAACTATGTGTGTAAGAGCAATCCTTGCATGGGTGGCAGGGGACCAGAGAAGGTCTGAGCACTTCCCAGCCTCTACCTGCTTCCAGAGATGGTCTGAGCAGCTCATCCCTATAGCTCATGTCCACACCTAGACTATTGGGCAGGTAATTGTTCTGCAGTCTGAACAGGGTAGAGTCCCCACTGAGTTGGCCTGGTCTTATCAGGGATGAGTTACACATACACCCCAAGAATGTATTAGCCAGCTCTTTTGAATCTAGACAAAGCTTGGGATGGCAGGGCAGAGGTGGTAATGGCTTACGTTAACTGCCTCTGTTGGGTTCTCTGCTTGTGGGTCCATCCCTAACTGGATGCAGGCAGGCTTGTCTATAACAGCAATCAAGAGCCACCTGCTAAGCCCCAAGGAACTGAGAAAAATTCCACTCAAGTCCTTTCCACTGCCTATGAGTCCCTGGGAGGAGAGATCCTGAAAAGTACACGGACAGGTGTGGAATCGTTCCTTCCTCTTCCCTCCCTCCCCCACTCCTTTCCTGCTAAATCTAGCTTGTTCAGGCTGAGAAAAAACAGCTGTGCTGCGCGTCCCCCCAGGCTGGAGCTCTAAGCAGGTGCATCCTGTTACCGGCCAAGAAAGCACACGTCCCAGAGGCCTCCTTCTCCCGGGGAACCACGCTCAGGAGGACTGGGCTGTCAGCAAGCAAGGTATAGTAAAGTGACGGTGGCAGGCTTGTGTAGAAAGAGCATCTGCTTGACTTTTCTTTCAGGTCTTTAAACCTACAAAACTCCACGAAGATGCCCGTTCCAGACCCTGTTATTTTGTTTCTGGGCGCCCAGCTCTGTTAATAGGAAAGGACGGCTGGCTCGGAGACTGTTGCTTAAACACGGATCTCGGGTTTAGTTGTGGCATTTTCCATCCGTGCTGGGTTTGGGGCTTCTTCTCAGATTCTTGACTGAGAATGTTTGTCTAGCAGAGGACAAAGGTCACTAAAAAACCAACTCCTGTGTTGTGTTGTTACACAGTTTCATCTCTGTGAATTTAGGATTGCGTGAGTTCTCTTAAGTCATAGGGAGTCAGGGACAGATAGGAAATGGCAAGAAAATGTGAAAACTGAACAAGCCATGCTATAGGTGCCTTAACATATTTTTTAAGAGTGCACGTGAGCATGAGCAGGGGAGGAGGAGAGAGAGAGCGAATCCCAAGCAGGCTCCACACTGTTAGTGCAGAGCCTGACGCAGGCTTGATCTCAGGAACCTGGAGATTATGGCCTGAGCTGAAATCAAGAGCCAGATGCTTAACTGACTGAACCTCCAAGTGCCCCCATATTTTTTTAATGTTTCTTTATTTTTGAGAGATAGAGACAGAGCATGGGCAGGGGAGGGGCAGAGAGAGAGGGAGACACAGAATCTGAAGCAGGCTCCAGGCTCTGAGCTGGCAGCACAGAGCCTGACACAGGGCTCGAACTCACAAACCGTGAGATCATGACCTGAGCCAAAGTCAGATGCTTAACTGACTGAGCCACCCAGGTGCCCCGTGTTTTTTGATAGTGCAAAGGAGAATCTGTAGTATGCTTAGTATTTTATCTTTTGTGTAACAAATCTGGGGAAATAAGGAAATATGCGTCTATCTGCTTATTTGTGCAAAATTAAACACCAGGGACTATTGAGATGACTTACCTACAGGACATTGATGGGAATGAGGTAGAAAGGCTAAAAAAAATTGTGGGGGCTGGGGGTCTGACACATTCTGAGCATAACTATTTGAACGTTTTGGTTTGGGGAATCATGTTAATGACTCGTATAGTGAAAATAAAGAAGATAAATACAGTCAATAAAGATTGGGAAAACCCTGAGATAGAATACAAACAGAAACAGATGAACAGAAAAGTATTTGAACAGAATAGTTTTGAATGATCGAATTACCCAGGAAAAAAAAATAACCCAGTGATATTTGAACATAGGATTCAGACTGCTTTGTCTTCGGGCTAAAGACAAAAACAAAACCAAAAATTGACTGTAGTTACTACGTTTCCTTCCCAAGATGGTGGTGAGCAATTCTGAAATAACTTCCTGAACATTTGAGGATTCATCCTATAAATAAATATACTATGAATAATGGGGAACAGGTTCCTCACTGTGTGAGAAGGAAGTTACAATTATGGAAAGGGGAAGAACAGAATGAAGTCTGTGGGAGTGAATTAGCAAATCTACCATAATAAGACCACAGGACTCATCATGGTTTTAGTTGGTTGGATGGATGGGTGTGTGTGTGTTTGTGTGTGTGTGTGTGTGTGTGTGTGTGTGTGTGTGTGTGAGAGAGAGAGAGAGAGAGAGAGAGAGAGAGAGAGAGAGCAGGTCTCCTTGCAGAAATGGCAGATTTCAGGTCTGGAACACGGAAAGGATAAGGTGAGCCTATAACATCTAGTCATGCCAGAAAGTTAATAAGTAAAGGGGACCTGGGTGGCTCAGTTGGCTGGGTGTCCAACTTCGGCTCAAGTCATGAAATCACGGTTCATGAGTTTGAGCCCCACATGGGGCTCTGTGCTGACCGCTCAGAGCCTGGAGCCTGCTTCAGAGTCTGTCTCCTTCTCTCTGCCCCTCCCCTGCTTGTGCTCGCTTGCTCGCTCTCTCTCTCAAAAATAAATAAACATCAAAAAAAAAAGAAGTAATCAAAGAATGATGATGTGCCTAAAGTGGAAGGGCTCCCACGGGATAAATCTTGGAGAATTTGAGCATCAAAAAAATAATGAAAGCAAAGGTCTACAACCTTTTTAAAAAATAAGAATCCAGAGTTCACACTGCTACAAATAAATGGGAAAGAGGGAGAAATTCTTCTTTATAGTATAAATCCAACTAATAAACATAAAAAATGATGTACCATTTGGTCACCATAATTATGGTTTCAGGCAAAAATCACCAATGAGTACTAAAATTGGGGAGGGAGGGGTTTGAGAAACGAGATATTTTCATAGTCTCGATGTATCCTCTCCCAAGCTACTGAATTTAAAAGGGAAAGATAGGAACTTTCAGTAGAGAAACCTGGCAGATCCCACCTTAAGCAATCAAAGTTAGTACCCGTAATGGGACAATGGGACAAATGGACATCGTATACCCCCTGCTCTAATGAACTGGGAAGGACAAAATATCACTTCTGTGGTCTTCCTGCCAAGAAAGCATAACCTGAATTGAATCTGGAGGAACTGTCAGATAATCTGGAATTGAGGGGCCTTCTACAAGATAGCTGACCAGAACGTGCCAAAGACACGAACGTTAAAGGACACAAAGAGAGACTCAGGGACTATTCCAGATGTCAGAAGATGAAAGAGATGTGACAGCTGAGATGATCCAAGGTTTTCTTTTGTTCTGAAGGATGTCATGGGGACAACTGGAAAAATCTCAATAAGGTCTGCAGATTAGATAATAACCCTACACAAATGTTCATTTCCTGAGTTTGATAGTTGCACTGTAGTTATGTAAGAGAATTTTTTAGGGATACCGAGACATCATATCTGTAACATACTAATGATTCAGGGGAAAAAATACATAGATCTGGAGAGAAGGATAGAGCCAATATAGTAAAATGTTAACATTTGGGCAATATAGATGAAAAGTATATAGGAATTCCTTGTGCTATTCTTGCAAACCTCCTGTGAGTTCGAAGTTATGTCAAAGCAGAAGTTTTTGCTGATTGTCCTGAAAAGACCTTAGTAAATCTAATACAGAAAGACCACAAAGACCGCATTTATCCACGGCCAGCTGAGATACAGCTGGATTCTGGGCCTCTGTAATATTATGAATTTTGTTAGGTATAATCAAGGCATTATGATTATGTTTTAAAATGTCTTTATCTTGTTAGAGACTCATACTGAAATATTTATGGGTAAAATTATGGGAAACCTGAGATTTGCTTTAAGACATTCCAGCAAAAACAAAACCAGAAAAAGGGTGGAGGGACCAGAGAAATGAGACAGGATTGGTGAAATATTCATAATTATTGAAGCTGGGTAAAGGATACAAGCACTTGAATGTACAATTCTCTCTGCGTGTGTGTGTGTGTGTGTGTGCGTGCGAAACATTCTATTAAAAGGGTTGTTTGGGGGGTTCTTTTAATGGAAGACATCTTTGCTGGAAGAAAAACAGCTGTCGGGAAATGTCCATTTTCTAAATGCTTGCCTTCCTAGAAGAAGTATGGAGTCTTTTAAGAAGCTTTTCAATTGGAATGATATAAACTCAAATGTTCTGACTTAACAAGCCTGGGTCTTCAGCAGCACCAGGAAATGTTTACTTCTTCCTGGTGACAGCTCAAGGGACTGGAAAGAGAAGAGGTGGGCTGTCCAGGGGACAGGATACCCTCTAAACCCCGAGCGGGGGCTCACAGGCAGAGGGAAGCCAGAGACACAGCTGCCTATTCTGGGCCTTCTGGGCATGGGGTCCACCCTTATAGGGACCCACCTCCCATCACCCAGATACAGGCAACAAGAGCTATTCCTCTAAGGGACCCACCTGAGGCACCCAGAGAAAACACGTGTTCTTCCACAAGACAGGCAAGTGTACGCGGTATGTTTTACAAAATTTCCCATCGAAAATGGGCAGTTTTTCCCCCAAGGCTTATGTATCCAGAAGAATAAATCTTCAGATGTCTGGAAGGAGCCCTTCATCTAGCATACTCTCCTCAAATAATATCACCTAAGCCAGGCATGAGATAATGGGTGGGAGAAATCTTGTTGAGTAGGAGAAAGGAGTTGAAGAAAAGCAGGAAACAGCTACCCACAGGTTGCAAGGAGGAAACAGACTCTAAGCTCGGAGGGTTGGGGTCCAGAGGTAGCAATAAGTTTACCAGGGCATAGAGAAAAGGCAGCTTGGCCGTGGACCACACCAGCTCAGGCGGGAGGTCCTCTGCGGTGATGAAGCAGTCTCACATAAGCCTGGTAGGTAACAAGTTGCCTGCTTCCTGGCAAACTTTGGAACAGAGAAGTTGGTCTAACCAGGACTCCACTGGGTTGGGCTCGGGGAGGGGGACAAGGAGAGGCGTCTGCTCCATTGAGTATTCAATGGAGCTGTGTCAGGCACTTTGCTCACATGATTGTGCTTCATCTTTAGGATGGCCCTCTGAGGTAGGGGCCGTAGGCATCGTGGCTAATCACCAATGGGGGATTTGCCCTACGTTACATTACTGGGGACGGTACGGCCAGGGGTTCTACCCAGGTCCGTCCGACCCCAAAGTCCTTGCTACAGACCTGGTGCCCACCAGTCAGCTGCTCCTCTAGCCCGTGTGCTTCAGCACGGGGCTCGGAGCCAGGACGCCAGAGTTCAGGCCTTCTTTTTCAGTTAGTCACTTTCCTCAGTTACTTGTCCCACCTCCGGGGGTCGTGGGAAAGATCAAATGTTATAATGCCTGATTTGGGGACTTTGTAAATTTTATGGTGTTACTCTTCTTTTAAAGGAAGTGAGTGCAGAGAAGGCTTGTTGGCATTTGCTGATAGCTAACTGTTGAAACACATTTTACTATTGGTTTCTTAGCAAGCAAAGTCTAGACCGACACAGCTGTGCCAAATGGCTGTTGTGTGTTGTTTTGCATTTTGTCACTTCAGATCACTAATAACCCACTTACACACTAAGTAGGCACTTATTCATGTAGAGAACAATGCCTTATGCAATGCTTAACCTGCCATCTGGTCCCATCCTGAATTATGCTAATGGAAAGCACAGAGCTATGCAGTGGCAGAATGGTCTGGAGAAGGCCCAACAATTGCTTAAAGGTAGGGAAATTGCATTCCGGAGCTCACTCAGAAAGCAAAGCATGGACTAGTGGTAACTAGCATGCTTTTTTCTTTGTCTAAGGGAAGAGTTTGTCTCAACTGACCAGTGTATTTTGTTAAACAGTTAAATGTCCTTCCTGTAGACTTCCCCACCACCGGCAGGGCCATGTTCCCTCTCTGGCTCATGGAATGTTATGTGTATGTATGTATTTGTGTGTGTGTGTGTGTGTGTGTGTGTGTGTGTGTGTGTGTGTATGTAGAGAGAAACCATACAGCCCATGTTTCTCAGAGCTATCCAGATTCCAACACTTAGGCACATGTTCATTTGATTTTGCATCCTAACTTTTTATTTGAAAAACGCATTCACCATATATATATACCCCTTCAGGTATAGGCCAAGAGATGTTATGGAAATAAGCAACAAGAAGCTAAAGAGAGAAATCTCAGTGATAGACTTTGGCTTTGGGTAGAAAGCCCCACACACTATAAAATCTCTAAAAGTCTATAAAATCATTGCTGCCTCCAAATATATTGGTTGGTTTGGAACTATGAGCGCCTGAGGGCAGGTATGGGAAGGCATCTCTCTACTAAAGGTACTACCACCCCAAATGGTGTTCGCGTTCACACAAGTACAAAATGGCCTGAGTGTGATATCAGACATAGGAAGTGTTTCTTTCCGGAGACGTAAAGCTTACTTGAGCTCCTAACCCAGTCTGCTTGGGCTACTGTAACAACATATAACAGAAACTTACTGACTCACAATTCTGGAAGCCAGAAGTGCAAGAGTAAAGTGCCAGTGTGGTCAGGTTCTAGCAAGAGTTCTCTTCCTGGTTCCTCATCATGTCCTCACATGATGTGGGCCTGGGAGCGTGAGAGAGAGAGAAAGCACACACCCGTGCTTCCTGACAGCAAGCGAGCTAGCCATCTGATACCTCTTTCTATAAGGGCACTAATTCATGACCTCATGTAAATCTAGTTATCTCCCAAAGGCCCCATCTCCAAATACCATCACTTTGGGGGGAAGGGCTTCAACATACGAATTCGGTGGGGGTTGAACATAGTTCGGTCCATAGTAGTTCTCAAATAAAAAGGGATTTAAAAAAATCTTGAAAAAGATCCATTCTCCAGAGAATTAGATGACAAACTCGTTTTTTGCAAAAGGCAAGTAGTAAATATTTTCAGCTTTCCAGGTATCTGCTGCAATTCCTCAACTCTGCCACGATGACACAAAAGCAGCCATAGACCATATGTAAACAAATGGGCACAACTTGAGATTTTACTCACAAAAACAGGCAGGGAGCCAGATTTGGCCACCGGGCTGCATGTGGTTTGTCAATCACTGCCCAAGGGCCCAGAATATTATACCACAGCTGTTTGAGGTGAACAGCAGAGCTTATCTCTACTTTTAAGGGACAACAGCCAGAGATACAAGACATAGAAATGTCCCTGCCTCCCTTCCAGAGTCACCATTCTGTTTACATCTGCTGAGTACCCGCTTTAGGACACGCATGTTGCCAAGTGCCTCACGTTTGTTGCCTGATTTGATTCCTTCCTTCCCCATGACCGTTTGAAGTCAGTATGATTTCTTTTTGAGGAGGAAATCAACTGTCAATGAACTTTTTTAAGTTTATTTACTTTGAGATAACACGAGTGAGTGAGTCAGGGATGGGCAGAGAGCAAGGGAGAGAGAATCCCAAGAAGGCCCCACGCTGTCAGGACCTGCCCAACGTGGGGCTTGAACTCATGAATCATGAGATCATGACCTGAGCCGAAAGCAAGAGTCAGACCCTACACTAACTGAGCCACCCAGGCGGGCGCCCCTGTCAATGAATTTCTATCACTGGCCCAAGGTCACACAGCTGACATGCCAGAGCAGAATCCAACCCCTGGCCCCATTCTAGAATATCGACAGGACCCCCTTTGACAGCGGGCTCGGAACCAAACAAAAACTGCGTGATGTAGCCACTACAGCCCCCTGCTGCTGGGATCCCTTGAAAGCAAATCAAGAGAAGTCTGAAGGAGAGCTTCATTCAACCATCCAGTTCAAGCTGTACTTCTCTTTTATTTCCTGAACTCTGTCAAAACTCTAGCTTTTCAGGTCGATCTAGAGTCACCTCCCAGTACAGAGCTCCCACCTCATGATTTTTATTCTTTCTGTGTTGGAAAAGTAACCGGATGCTCCCCTGACTTTAGCTGGGGGAAAGGTGGCCATCGTAAACACTCAGACTTGCCTGGGGGCCCGCAGGACTATTTGAGGGCCAGGCCTCACATATGTGGGGTAGAGCAAATCAGAATAAGGAAGGGGTCTGCCTGCATGGTTTGAGAATCATATTTAATACCATAATCACATACTTTAAAAGATTAAAAAGCGGTGTTTAAGGAAATAAACCACACAATCTCTTTGGCAGGTGTGTTAAACAAGAAGGTCGAGAGGTCCACACTGGTGCGGACAGGCTGCTGGGTGATGGGCAGGAAGACTGCTACCCAGGAGGTGAGCTGGGTCTAGAAGGTGGGTCTCCAGGATCCCAGCCCAGGGCGGGCCCCACAGCACTATGAAGAGTACATACCCTGGGGTAAGACTCCTCCTGAAATCCCGACCCCACCTACTTTTTGATAGCCCAAGCTCCAGGGAAATTCCCATTGGCATCAACTGTAGGAGAGGCAAGGGGCCCAAAGGAGCCCCCTAAAAGCAGGTTGGACAGGGTAGAGGTGGAGTTCGCAGGTGTTGCTGATATAGCCCAGGCCCTGGCCCATCTTTTTCATAGAAACCCTCTCTGTGAACCTCTTTGGAATGGGGAATGGGGGACAGGTGCTCAGCTATGATTCTGAGAAGCTACATGAGTGCTGTCTGCCAACTTCCTTTGCCTTCCTTCGAGGATCACTGCAGGGGGAGGCTGTGCACTGTCTTTAGAAGGCATCCAGGAGATGTTGCTGTTCTTGGAGCCCAAGCTCCAGGAGCTGAAGGAGCAAACGAACAGTTCATTCCTATACCTTATGTCCAGTCTCGGACACAACCTTGTCTAGTTCTATTAGGAGGCATGGATGGCAAGTGACCAGGAGCTAACACATCTGCTTGGAAGTTCATGACCAGTTATAGCCTGGATTCCTCCCAGTGCCAACTGTCATCATCCCACTAACCCTTGTTGGCCCCTACTTGGCCCTGTGGCTCCAAGACAGACCCAAAACAGCCAGATGAACCAGCGGCAGCAGGGGACAGTCCCTTAACAGAGAGGATCTGCTCATGATGCACACTCAGCTCCTTGAGCCTTAAAAGCTTCCCCCACCCAACTTTGCGGAGACTTGGGGCTTCTCCCAGATGCAGACACCTGAAAGGTTTTCCATATCCAGGAAATGACCAGGAACATGAGAAGAGACACAGATGTCAAACTGCCAGGTGATAACAAGGGGGAAACATTTTCTATTGAATCCAGGTGCATGGGGTTAAAACCGGTACAATTTTTTTTTCATCAGAGAATTCCTCTGATATTCAGGGGAAAGAGAAACCAGTTCATTGCCTCGCCCAACACGGGCACATTACACGGCTGGGCTCTGGAGAAGCCACCTGTCTCTGCGGGCTTAGTGTCAGCTAACTGCCCTCGTGTATTCTCAAGCACATCTGCTGGGCTGGTTCTTGTGCGCTTGGGGCTGGCTTTTCCCTGTGACCCCCTGTGGAGGAGGCCCTAAGGACAGAAGGCCGACTTTCTGTGCCCTCAGAGATGCCATGAAAAACAGAAACCACAGCCCCTGCTGCCTGAACCCCTGTAGGTTGCACAGGAACCAGCCTAAAGCTCCCCAGCCTCACTCACACTTCCAACAATTCTGCCCCAGGGTCTCGGGTACCAGGCAAGGATGCTGACACAGGGTCCGCCAGCAATAAACCCTAGACGCCATCACAGCACGACCCAAAGCCACAGTGGCTGCAGGAATAGGCAAAGGAAGATCAACCGGGACCCAAAGAGGGATGTCATGTCTTGCAAGAACCTGAAGGCACCAGAGGACTTTCTCTGCTTTCTGCACAAGCCCCCTGGAGCCTGGGCAGCAGAGGCTGCTGGC
Organism: Panthera onca; assembly: GCF_046562875.1. Lineage (NCBI taxonomy): Eukaryota > Metazoa > Chordata > Mammalia > Carnivora > Felidae > Panthera > Panthera onca. The sequence goes on from NC_138339.1 coordinate 220,321,794, forward strand.
CTTTCCTTCCTCTCCAGGCCCCAGCTCACTGTGCGCTCCATGCTGGTGAGAAGGGAGGGTAAAGGAAAGGAGGGTATGCTGGGTCAGTGTCACCTCAAAGTCCATGTCTACTTGGAACCTCCAAATGTCAACTTGTTTAGAAATGGGAAATTAATGCAGAAAGAAGGAAGGAAAGAGGGAAATAGATTCTGAGAGCGTATAATTATGCCAGAGACCACATTTGATATTTTCACATATACCATCTCATATAATCTGAAAAATAACTCTGAGGGGTAGATATTATTATTCTCATAGACCAATGAGAAGACGACACCTGAGTAAGTAATTGCCCTCAGCCATTAAACTAGAAAGAAGCAGAACTGTATTCTTTCTTCGTCCTGACCCTCTTCCCGTCTGGGCCAGGGGAGTGAGCAAGTTAATATAATAAACCATCCCTTGCTGAGGCATCTGCACCAGGAATTAGCCTGAAAGTCCAAGTGCATTGTAAGTGGGACCATTCACAAGGGTTCCCCCATTATGACCCCGTCAATGGCATTTTAATATCTGGATAGATGGGAAGACCTCCCGTGGCAGAGCAGATGGGGAAGAAGGGCCCTCAGCACCCCCACAAAGTACACCGTGTCTATTTCTAGAAAAATGCAAGTGTGGTTGGCATAAGAGGATTTTCAGTGCTGTTCCTCCTGTGAACCCAGGGCTAATTGTGACGATCCATTTCAAAGTTATTACCTCTGTCAAAGCCATCATCAAGGCCAAACATAAAAGTGGTGTATAGATGATAAAACTCAAGAGTGACACTCATGATGTTCGTTGGTAAGAAGCTATTCAAATGGAAAGGATGATTACTGGATCAGGGTGGGCCGTGGGTCTAATCCTTATAAAAAGAGGGAAACATGGACATAGAGACACAGGCACAGGGAGAAAATGGCCACGTGAGGATGGAAGCAGAAAGTGGAGTGGTGCTGTCCCAAGGAGCGCCTGGGGCCCCCAGAACCTGGAAAAGGAAGGATCCTTCCCTAGAGCCTTCAGAGGAAGCCTGGCCTCGCTGATGCCTTGCTTTCAGGCTTCCAGTCCCCTGAACTATGAAAGAATAAAAACTATCCAGTTTGTAGGTACAGTCGATCCTCATTATTTGCAGATTCCGTATTTGCAAATTTACCCACTCACTAAAATGTATCTGTAACCCCAAAATCTCTAGCTCGGAGCCTTAGCCGTCGCTCCTGAGCAGGTGCAGAGTGGCAAAACAATTGAGTCCCCCAACACACATGTTTCTAGCTAACATCAAATGAGGCCGTGTGCTCTGTATTCTTGTTTCCTTTCTCATAAATAAGCGTCCTTTCTGCAATTCATTTAGCGCTATGGTTTTACATTTGTGCACTTTTTGTTGGTGATTGTGCTGTTCAAAATGCCCCCAAAACAGTGCTGAAGTGCTGTCTGGTGTTCCTAAGAAGGTTGTGATGTACCTTACAGACAAAATACGTGTGTTAGATAAGATTCATTCAGGTATGAGTTATAGCGGTACTGGCCATGAGTCCAATGTTAATAACTATATATATATATATATATATATATATATATATATATATATATATATAAACAATATATAAATATATATATATAAACAATATATAAATATATATAAGCATTATATATTATATATAATATATTAACAATATACATATTATATATAATATATATAAATATATTAAGATCTTTAAACAGAAATGCATAAAACAAGGTTATTGACTTATTGGTTGATGAAAATATTGTGACCAAAGGCTTTCAGGAATCTAACCTGTGTTTCTTCTCGGAACAATGGCTCAGTATTGCTAATTCAGTGTTCGCAGGGACTTGGTAGAGCAGAACTACTGTGGCTGATGAGAATCGATTGTACTTTGTTCCAGCAGCCCTAAGATACCAAAACAAAGCCCTCTTCAGACTTACCGAGAACCTTGCAGGCCTCTTGGATGAGCTTAATGGTGATGATGTCATCATACACTGTGTAGGTCATGAAGGCATCTTGCACTTCTGCGGAAGTTCTGAAAGGTAAACCACGAAGCAATGAAAACCCAGCAACTGGAGCTTTGCCTCAAGGATATACTCAGTAACTCGCGAGATATAATATAGAAAGAACACTCTCGATCATGAGGAATAGGAGGCAGTGGAGTATTTAGGGGTCCTCTCCTCCAAGATGTCTTCTCCAGATACCAGCTTCGGGCAAGAGCTCCCTTCTCAAGTATCTACGGTAGGCTAGGTGTTTCCCTAATTTATATCAAAATTATTAGTCTTCCCCTCTAGACTGTGCCCCTTGAGCATGGGTATTATGACTTATTTTTATCTTTGAACCCCCAGCAAGAGGTACAGTGGTTGGCACAAGTCAAGAACCTAATACGTGTTAGTGAACACGGAACTCTGTGGTCGCAGAGCCTCATTCTCTAAAGCAAGTAAGACAGCTGCTTGAGAATCTCACTGCTTTGCAACCTGGTAGCTTTGTTTTAGGAGCTGGCGATGGACTTTAGTCTTACAACAGTTAGCCAAACCTGGTAAAAAAAAAAGGGGGGGGGGGCTTAACCTGGGAGTTAGGCTCTTGGCTTGCTTCTTGTGTGAACCATTAAACTGCATGTAGCAATTCAGTCAATTCAGGAGGCTGGGCTTGGGAATGCTTCCCTGAGAAAGGGAGATTTACTGAGACCAGCATTCTGGACAGAGTGAATAGGCTCCAAGGCAGCAGAGAGAATGAAGAACCAAGAAGAATACAAAACATTTGAGTTTATCCCAGAACACGTCACAGAATCTTGGAAGAAGCGTGAAATTTCCTAGTAGTCCAATTCTCCCATTCTATATTACCTCTGACTGCTAGCCTTCTAGTTTCTTCTTAAAGGCTTTCAGTGCCAAGAATCTTACTCTTCTGCAAGGCAGCACCTTAGATTTACAGACTGCTCTCTTGGACAGAATCTTCTCTTACGTTGAACCAAAACCTACTTCTAGACCTTGGTAATGGGCATCTGCTTTTGGCCATGGAGCTGACAGATCATTTCTGATCATCCCCCTTACTGTTGAGGAAATGGAAGCTCAGAAAGGTTGTCTTGCCAGCATCCCCCAGCTGACGTGTGAGCGATCTGGGTTCTGAGCTCTGAAGCCCACACAGTCCTGGCACCTTGCCATCACAGTTCCACTCACCGGTCTTGGATGTGCACCCTGGGGACACGCAGATGGTGTTGGTCCCACCTCCAGATACCAGCCCTCTAATACTTGAAGATCTTTATTCATTCCTAAAGCTTTCCCCGCCCCCACCCCGGGCTAGACGCTCCTTTATCTTCCTGGATTTCATCTTTCTCACTATTAAATGGGAGAATAATACCTGTCCCACATTTCTGGCAGGAGTATTGATGAGGATAAAAGAGGGTAGCCAGCGTGAAAGGAGAGAATAAGTACCACACGGATGCAAGGAGGAGCTGCAGTAATAAAACAAGGGCACAGAGACGGCATGCTGTGTCAGGGGTGACCCAGCCAGGAGTCGGGAAACCCTGGTTCCAAATCTATCCCCGATACAAACAAGCTCTGAGGGAAAATGACTTTCTCTCTTTGCACCTCGATATCCTTACTGGTAAAGTAAAGGAGGTGGTTGGTAAGATCAGCGTTCCTTAACAGTTAAAAAAAATTTTTTTTAAGATTTTTTAATGTTTATTTATTTTGAGAGAGAGAGAAAGAGAGTGGGGGAGAGGCAGAGAAAGAGGGAGATAGAAGATATGAAGTGGTCTCTGTGCCGACAGCAGAGAGCCCGACGCGGGACTCGAACTCACGAACTGTGAGATCGCCACCTGAGCGGAAGTTGGATGCTTCACCGACTGAGCCACCCAGGCGCCCCAAACCTTTTGTTTCAGTCCATGTTCCCCTCCTAACCCCACACACACTTGCTAGAGCTTCTCAAACAGCCCTGTAGGGGCACTTGACCATCATGAACTAGAAGCTCTCTGGGTTTCTCTCCACTTGTAAGATTCCTATTTTGGTCCATGTCTGTACGGTGCGTTCTAAGCATCATCAAAGGCAACTGTTCAGAGAAGCTGAATGTGACGCCCAGGGCAGACAAAGGATGCCCTTAACCACCGCTACTCTCTTCAGCGGGGGGCTCTCTGCCGTGTTGTCATCACCCTCCATCTACTTGCCCAGGGCCTGCGGGCCTTTGTGAAACCTTGGACCCTGCTTCTATGCCTGTTTCATAGAAACACCATGAGCGACGTCCAAATTTAAACCTGATGTGTTATCATTTATTCAGAAGGCCCCCAAAGGGATTATGTCATCTCCAAGACCCTTGGAAATGTAACAGACTCCGCCGCACCTCCCAGGCTTCTGGTGGGACCACCCACCCATCCATGTCTGGATCTGGCAGCCTCTCCTTTCCTATAGGCTGAACTTGTAATGCTTTAGTGTCAAATATTGATTTGGTCTGTATATATGTTGCATGTCTCTGGGATGCCAGACATGCCCAGACTGTTATGATTACACAGGAATTGCCAGCCTTGCTTATTGATCTCCATAATCTTGTATATGACACTTCCCACAGGGTCAGTGTATGCTCGCATATATAGTCATTCAAACTGCTCTAGTCAAGCAGTACGTTCGCGAAGAATAAAAGTAAATAAATAAACCAATTGGTAACCTTCCCACGAGGTGGCAAAACCTCCGCTAAGAAGGGAAGGAGAGAGAAATGGCCCTCAGAAGACATTTTTAAAAGACTGGGGCCTGGAAAAGCAGTGTGGGAAATGAAGTAAGTTGACGTTTCAAACTCACACAAAGAGGAGCACGTTTCACGTAACGTGAAAAATGCCAACCACAGAGGCGGCCACACATACACATATTCAGAAGATCTGGCGAATCAGTCTTTAACTGGAATAGTTGGCCATTAAATGTACGTGCCTCTGGGGGCGCCTGGCTGGCTCAGTCGGTTAAGCGTTCCAACTTCGCTCGGGTCATGATCTCATGGTCCGTGAGTTTGAGCCCTGTGTTGGGCTCTGTGCTGACAGCTCGGAGACTGGAGCCTGTTTCCAGTTCTGTGTCTCCCTCTCTTTCTGCCCCTCCCCCTCCCATGCTCTGTCTCTATCTCTCTGTCTCTCAAAAATAAATGTTAAATAAATGTACATCCCTCTTTAGTTAGTTTTAACTAGCGATACCCAGAGTAACTGGGCAGGAAACCAGGGCCAGGCTGTCTACTCCAGAATAACTTGGGGATCTAAATAAACATACAGATTCCTGGGCCCTAGAGGTGGTGCCTGGAAATCCATATTTATTTAACCACTCATCTCAGATATCTCTCCAAGGCTTGGAAACCACTGCTCAGAAACACTTTCTAGGATTCAATCTGGCAAGGCCACATATTACAAATTATAGATCTTACATTGTTCAGCATTACACAACTGATGTAATGGTTTCTAAGAGTCCAGAGTGAGCCATAAAGCCCACAGGAAAAATAAATAGCACGTTGTAGCAAGTTTCAGGCCAAGAAAATGGGATCAATTCTAAGCCGTGGGAAATCACTCCCTCAAGAGCTCCTTTCTGGTAGGTAGAGAATCCATGCAACAAACTTGAGTAAGCATGTGACTCAAGGTGTAGTTGGGGAAGAAGAGGCCCTGAGAGTTGCACGGCCTGTCCTAGTGTCATGACCACCTGGTATTTAGAAGAAGCCCCAGCTTGTCATTCTAGCCAAGCTGGAATGTCACAAAAGCTTTCGTGACGAAAGTGCAGACCTGTTGGGTTGACACACATAGTTGACACACATAGACCCTGCACCCCATCCCTTACCTCCAGCCACCTCCCGTACTCATTCCTCAAGATGCTTGAGGTTCCTGTGACTCGCCATGCCAGATCCTTCCCGTGGACTCTCCCCCGACTGGAAGAGCCTCACTCTCTCTTATCTGGCCAACTTGCCTCACTCTCTCTTATCTGGCCAACTTTTGTTCCTCCTTCCCAACTCAGCCTCAGAATCACCAACTCTGGTCAGTAGGAGCTGAAGTCAGATTCTAGCACCTCTCCTCTGAGCTCCTGGGTCTCCCCCACTTACCTATCTTAACACTGGCTGCACCGTAACCTTTGATTTACCTGTCCATGGGCCTCCTAGACTACAGGCTCCAAAGTGCAGGAAAACGGCATTTGATTTCCTATCTTTAATATACCTGGCACACAATAAGAGCCTGATAGGTCGTCATAAGAGGCGTACAAAGTGTGAGAGGCCTAACTTGATAGAGGCTTACGTATCCACTGTGTGAGTCGGGAGACCTGGAAATGAATCCTGGCCCTACCACAGTCGAGCTGGGTGACTTGAAACAAATCTCCCTGTGCCTCCATTTCTCCATTTTTACCCTGAGCGTATTGGGTCAACGTTTCCAAGGAGAATTTGATGTACAACTCTCCTCTGCCCTGCCCTCCCATCTCTCCAGCTACCATACAATGTGATTCACTGAGAATGACTCTGGCACCTAAACCAGCAGTTCTCAAAGTGTGTTCCATGGAAGCCTGGGGGGGGGGGGGTGCCTAAGAAGCTTCTCAGGGTCCATGAGGTCAGAACGATTTTCATAATAAAATTAAGACATTGTTTGCCCTTTGGGCTGGCTAAAATGTGATCTACCCGTTCCAAAGCATTGGTAGGTAGATCTGTTAGTGCCCTACGTAGCGTGAATCGAGGCAGTGGCTCTAAACTGCACTGAGTAGTTATCATATTCTTCACTGCCACACACTCGTGGTAAAGAAAAACAAAGCTGGTTCCACTTCAAACTGTCCTTAAAGATGCAATAAAACTGGGCACCTGGGTGGCTCCTTTGATTATACATCCAACTTTGGTTCAGGTCATGATCTCACGGTCCGTGGGTTTGAGCCCGGTGTGGGGCTCTGTGCTGACAGCTCAGAGCCTGGACCCTGCTTCGGATTCTGTCTCCCTCTCTCTCTGTCCCTCCCCTACTTGTGCTCGGTCTCTCTCTGTCTCAAAAATAACGTTTCTTTTAAAAGATGCAACAAAATGGTCAATTTTCTTAAATCTTGGCCCTGAGTACACCTCTTTTGAACATTCTGCATGACAAATTGGGAAGTGCACATCAACAGAAAGCACCTCTCCTGTGTATGGAAAGAGGATGGTCAGCTCGAGGAAAAACACTTTTATGATGGTCTTTGTGAGCCGAATTAGCTACCGTTTTCATGGAACATCATTTCTACTGGGAAGAATCCCCGACAGACGGACCATGGTTACTCAGAATTGGATACTTGGCAGACATTTTCTTAAAAAACAGAACAAAGTTAACTTGTCACTTCAAGAAAAATAACTGACAGAATGTGTTGCCAGTGATAAAACTCAAGCTCTCAAGTGAGAATTGGAATTTTGGGAAACTTGCGTCTGCTACCGTGAGCTCATTAGCTTCCCGTGATGAGAGTGTGGTGATATTAACAAATGTGATTTTGACATTGTATAATGCATTAGGGCAATAGTCACAAGATCTGCATAACTCTGTCAGCTCATATTTTCCAAATGACTAATGATGATAGGACAAAATGATGGTAAAAGACATTTCAACGTATACCACAGGCCAAAGGATTCGCACTCAACATTGTAACTCATCCTGGAGAAACTGCCCCTGGCAGAGCTTTTGTGAAGTTTAAAAGAACATCCACCGGTATCTGAAAAGAGCATTAAAGTACTTCCTTCTCCTGTATTTTCTTCATACATTTCACTGAAAACACAGATCGCAACAGATAAAGCGGAGAAAATAGAATCCAGCTAGTAAGGCAAACATTGAAGACATTTGCAAACAATGTAAAGCAATGTCTCCCTTCTAATTATTTTATTTATTTGGCTAGTAGTTATTTTTCATAAAAATATTTATGCTCACATGTAATAGGTTTATTATTGCTATTTTTAAATAAATCAATAAATAACCACTTATTAAAACTTCTCAGGTTTAATTCCCAATATAGTAAAGGCCAATAGATAAAAGTTCTTAGCGTCTTCAATAGTTTTTAAGGTTAAAAAGTCTTCCTAAGGCCAAATTGTTTGAGAACTTCCAATTTAAACCCAGAGTGAATCAGGTTTGCTTTGGGAGCAGAGGAAGCTGAGGCTTCTGGGGAAGAAACAGCCCTGCCCAGCCTCCCTTGTATGGAACCACCCCAGCCTGGGAGGGTGGTGGAAGGACCACCCCGTATGCCCTGATGATGGTTCTAGGCCCTTCTGGAAGGGACTGCAGACCAGCCAGCCCCCAGAGCCAGCTCCTCCTGATGGACTCAAAAGCATCCAGACCTTAATGTGACCCCTAAAATAGGCATCTGAAAGAGACGCTTCAGCTCCCTGATTGGGGACCACCTGCTACATAGGGGACCTTCCCTAAAACAACAGTGGGAAGGTGGGGAAAGAGAGGTGAGACACGTAGAAGTAGACAAAGAGCTGGCATTCTTCTAGAACTTGCCATCGGGAAAGAAGCACACGTGGTAAGCAACTGCCTAGAAAGTTACAGATGTACAGAAAGGAATTTGTCTAAGCTATCAATAAAAATAAAACACAATAAAAACAATTTTCAGCCAACTGTGTTAGGGGTACATTCATTCTGTTCTCTTGATGGAAAATGATCTCATTAAATCATTGTCATATGAACAGGTTAGCCAAAAGCAGCCAAAGATGCGGGGAAAAATAGAAAGGTGAGTCAGGTGTTAATAAATATGTGTTACCTTTTGGACCATTGATATTAATGTTATCTGTCAACTTTAAAATTTTTATTCTCATTCTAAATAAATACTCACTTTTGAGGCCAAATTTTTATTTGTGATTTTTAAAATTTATTTATTTTTTAATTTACACCCAAGTTAGTTAACATATATTGCAACAATGATTTCAGGAGTAGATTCCTTAATGCCCCATGCCCGTTTAGCCCATCCGTTTCCCACAACCCCTGCAGCAACCCTCTATATTTGTTCTCTATATTTAAGAGTCTCTTATTTTTTGTCCCCCTCCCTGTTTTTATATTCTTTTTGCTTCCCTTCCCTTATGTTCATCTGCTTTGTATTGTAAATTCCTCATATGAGTGAAGTCATATGATATTTGTCTTTCTCTGACTGACTAATTTCTCTTAGCATAATACCCTCTAGTTCCATCCACATAGTTGCAAATGGCCAGATATCATTCTTTTGGATTGCCAAGTAATACTCCATTGTATATATATACTACATCTTCTTTACCCATTCATCCATCGATGGACATTTGGGCTCTTTCCATAGTTTGGCTATTGTTGATAGAGCTGCTATAAATATTGGGGTTCATGCATCCCTTCGAAACAGCACACTGTATCCCTTAGATAGATACCTAGTAGTGCAATTGCCGGGTCGTAGGGTAGTTCTATTTTTAATTTTTTGAGGAACCTCCATACTGTTTTCCAGAGTGGCTGCACCAGCTTGCATTGCCACCAGCAGTGCAAAAGACATCCTCTTTCTCCGCATCCTTGCCAACATCTGTTGTTGCCTGAGTTGTAACTGTCAGCCATTCTGACAGGTGGAAGGTGGTATCTCATTGTGGTTTTGATTTGTATTTCCCTGATGATGAGTGATGTTGAGCATTTTTTCATGCGCCGGTTGGCCATCTGGATGTCTTCTTTGGCAAAGTGTCTAGTCATGTCTTTTGTCCATTTCCTCACTGGATTATGTGTTTTTTGGGTGTTGAGTTTGTTAAGTTCTTTATAGATTTTGGATACTAACCCTTCATCTGATATGTCGTTTGCAAGTATCTTCTCCCACTCCGTTGGCTGCCTTTTAGTTTTGCTGATTGTTTCCTTCGCTGTGCAGAAGTTTTTTATCTTGATGAGGTCCCAATAGTTCATTTTTGCTTTTATTTCCCTTGCTTCCAGAGACACGCCGAGTAAGAAGTTGCTGAGGTCAAAGAGGTTTTTGCCCGTTTTCTCCTCCAGGATTTTGATGGCTTCCTGTCTTACATTGAGGCCTTTCATCCATTTTGAGTTTATTTTTGTGTATGGTGTAAGAAAGTGGTCCAGGTTCATTCTTCTGCATGTCGCTGTCCAGTTTTCCCAACACGACGTGCTGAAGAGACTGTCTTTATTCCATGCATATTCTTTCCTGCTTTGTCAAAGATTAGTTGCCCATACGTTTGTGGGTCCATTTCTGGGTTCTCTATTCTGTTCCATTGATCTGAGTGTCTGTTTTTGTGCCAGTCTCGCACCTTCTTGATGCTTAAAACTTTGTAATACAGCTTGAAATCTGGAATTGTGATGCCTCCAGCTTTGGTTTTCTTTTTCAGGATTGCTTTGGCTATTCGGGGTCTTTCCTGGTTCCATACAAGTTTTAGAGTTGTTTGTTCTAGCTCTGTGAAGAGTGCTGGTGTTATTTTGATAGAGATTGCTTTATTTGTAATTTTATATTCTTTTTATTTTATATTATTTTTTAAAAGAGGATCTCCAAATTACATAAACTTCAGGCCTTATAATATCTGTTTCTACCCCTGCTAAATTTATCTTTCATATATTCCCACTAAACAAAAATATTTTCAAGCTTTACTTTTGATGGCCTTTATTAGAAAATTAATTTCTTTTTTATATACGTAATAATACGATGATATTAAATACTTTTAAAATGTTCTAAGCACTTGAATATTCTGATATCTTTTGGGGATTGAGTCCACCCACTTAGACATAGTAACCAAATTGATTTCTTGAGGCCCTTGTGGTTCTGATGACATGATTTTAGGCAGCCAGATAAACCAGGAAACACACTCATGGCCAGGAATGGAGTGAGAGTGGGATATAGCCAACATTTCTCGATTTAAGTCAAAACATAGAAACTGTCTGCTTTTACCTACTTTTTAACCAGACCTTATTTATGGGAAAAGCAGAGAATATGGAGGGAGTGAGTGAGGCTTAGTGAGTCCATGGGATGGAGGTGGTTTAGCGGAAGGGGGATGAATAGCAGCCCTCCTGATTGTTTCTGGCTCAAATAGTTTTTCCATGCATTTGAAAACAGTTGTTTGTTTGTTTATTTAATGTTTATTTTAAGAGAGGGGGAGGGGGCATAGAGAGGGAGAGAGAGAATCCTAAGCAGTCTCCATGCCGTCAGCATAGAGCCCGATGTGAGGCTCGAACTCATGAACTGTGACATCATGACCTGACCCAAAATCAACAGTCAGACACTCAACCAACTGAGCCACCCAGGCGCCCCTGAAAGGATGTTTTTTTAAGATGTTATAATGTCAGGTGCTTTTCTTATTTAGTAAGAACAAGATCCCAAAAATGTAGAGGCAGGGGTCCTTGAACATTTTAGGTCACAGAGCTCTTAGGGGTTCTGATGAATACCACGTACTCTTTTCCCAGAAAATACATGTATACACGTGTACTTTTTCAAAGATGATTTCAAATGTTCTCAGACCCTCTCAAGCCCATCCATGAGCCTCTAGTTAAGAACTCACAACACATCCTCTCAATAGGTGTAGAAAAGTCATTTGACAAAATACAGCATCCTTTCTTGATAAAAGCCTTCAAGAAAGTAAGGATAGAAGGATCATAGCTCAAGATCATAAACGCCATATACAAAAGACTCACAGTTAATATCATCCTCAATGGGGAAAAACTGAGAGCTTTCCCCCAAGGTCAGGAACACAACAAGTATGTCTACTCTCACCACTGTTATTCAACATAGTGTTGGAAGTCTTAGCCTCAGCAATCAGACAACATAAAGAAAGAAAAGACATCAAAATTGGCAAGGAGGAAGTCAAATTTTCACTCTTCACAGATGACATGATAATCTATGAGGAAAATCCAGAAGACTTCATAAAATATCTGCTAGAACTGATCCATGAATTCAGCAAGGTCACAGGATATAAAATCAATGTACAGAGATCAGTTGCATTTCTATACACTAATAATGAAGCAGCGGAAAGAGAAATCAAGGAATCGATCCCATTTACTATTATACTAAAAACTATAAAATATCTAGGAATAAACCTAACTAAAAGGTGAAAAACCTATACACTGAAAACTATAGAAAGCTTATGAAATAAATTGAAGACACACAAAAAATGGAAAAAGATTCCATGCTCCTGGATAGGAAGAACAAATATTGTTAAAATGTAGCTACTACCCAAGGCAATCTACATATTCAATGCAATCCCTATCAAAATAACACCAGCACTCTTCACAGAGCTAGAACAAACAACTCTAAAACTTGTATGGAACCAGGAAAGACCCCGAATAGCCAAAGCAATCCTGAAAAAGAAAACCAAAGCTGGAGGCATCACAATTCCAGATTTCAAGCTGTATTACAAAGTTTTAAGCATCAAGAAGGTACGAGACTGGCACAAAAACAGACACTCAGATCAATGGAACAGAATAGAGAACCCAGAAATGGACCCACAAACGTATGGGCAACTAATCTTTGACAAAGCAGGAAAGAATATGCATGGAATAAAGACAGTCTCTTCAGCACGTCGTGTTGGGAAAACTGGACAGCGACATGCAGAAGAATGAACCTGGACCACTTTCTTACACCATACACAAAAATAAACTCAAAATGGATGAAAGGCCTCAATGTAAGACAGGAAGCCATCAAAATCCTGGAGGAGAAAACGGGCAAAAACCTCTTTGACCTCAGCAACTTCTTACTCGGCGTGTCTCTGGAAGCAAGGGAAATAAAAGCAAAAATGAACTATTGGGACCTCATCAAGATAAAAAACTTCTGCACAGCGAAGGAAACAATCAGCAAAACTAAAAGGCAGCCAACGGAGTGGGAGAAGATACTTGCAAACGACATATCAGATGAAGGGTTAGTATCCAAAATCTATAAAGAACTTAACAAACTCAACACCCAAAAAACACATAATCCAGTGAGGAAATGGACAAAAGACATGACTAGACACTTTGCCAAAGAAGACATCCAGATGGCCAACCGGCGCATGAAAAAATGCTCAACATCACTCATCATCAGGGAAATACAAATCAAAACCACAATGAGATACCACCTTCCACCTGTCAGAATGGCTGACAGTTACAACTCAGGCAACAACAGATGTTGGCAAGGATGCGGAGAAAGAGGATGTCTTTTGCACTGCTGGTGGCAATGCAAGCTGGTGCAGCCACTCTGGAAAACAGTATGGAGGTTCCTCAAAAAATTAAAAATAGAACTACCCTACGACCCGGCAATTGCACTACTAGGTATCTATCTAAGGGATACAGTGTGCTGTTTCGAAGGGATGCATGAACTCCAATATTTATAGCAGCTCTATCAACAATAGCCAAACTATGGAAAGAGCCCAAATGTCCGTCGATGGATGAATGGGTAAAGAAGATGTAGTATATATATACAATGGAGTATTACTTGGCAATCCAAAAGAATGATATCTGGCCATTTGCAACTACGTGGATGGAACTAGAGTGTATTATGCTAAGCAAAATTAGAGAAAGACAAATATCATATGACTTCACTCATGTGGAATTTAAGAAACAAAAAAAGACGAATTAAGGGAAGAGAAGCCAAAATAATATGAAAACAGAGAAGGAGACAAAAAATGAGAGACTCTTACATACAGAGAACAAACTGAGGGTTGCCGGTAGGGTGTTGGGTGGGAGGATGGGCTAAATGGGCAATGGGCAACAAAGAGGACACTTGCTGGGATGAGCCCTGGGTGTTATTTGTAAGTGATGAATCACTAAATTCAGTTCCTGAAATCATTATTACACTATATGTTAACTAACTTGGATTTAAACTTAAAAGAAGAACCCACAACACATCTCTCCTAAATTGATTAATTTGGGCTTGATGAGCATCCATCCATCTGCCATTCATTTATTCCTCTTCCGTTCATGCGTACATAAATCACGCAGGCATCCATCCCTTCCCTATGCACTTGTTTCTACAGTGGAGAAATATGCCATTCGTGCTGGCTGCATCCAGAACCTCTTCTCAGGGACCCTACGCTCTGAAGTCCACCTGATTGGACCAGGTATTGGCTCCTGACCAAAGTCAGTCTGTCAAATCCTCTGTCTCAGGTGACAGAGACAGTGTCGGGAATTGAGACACTGAGAAACTGAGTCTATCAAATGATTGTAACCTCTTGAATTGAAAGGACATATAAAAAATGGGGAGACAAATTAAGATATGTTCAGAGAGAGACAGGAAAATAGAGGCAACATAAAAAGATACATAGAGATGGAGAGAGGTCCACTGACCTTCTATTTCCTCTGTGGTCTCTCTGCTTTCCACAGATGAGCTCTGTGAATTCTACTAACCCTACCCTCTGACTCCTAACTGACTACTTCATTAAACTTTAGCTCACAGAGTGAATTGCTGATCCCTGCAAGCAAAGTCCTGGAATACGTTCCAGACTCTTCTCTGTGTCAGTCATCTCAATCTTCACAAGAGGATAAGGTGAGTACCATCATTATCTCCATTCAGGAGTGAGGGCACCAAGACTCAAAGACCTCAGTAACCCATTGCAGTCAGAATAAAATTCCCACTCCTTTCCTTCTTTAACCACGTGGATATTCTGGTCCTTAACCACATCTCCACTTCCATCTCCTACCAGACTCTCAGTCATGATACTCCAGTCACAGTGAGGTTTCTTCCGGGTCTCAAATTTACTAAACCCAGTCCCACCTCAGGACCT